>NC_142873.1:131049545-131352575 GCF_051225735.1 Oryctolagus cuniculus
TAACTGGGGTATGCACACATATATATGAGGGGTCTTCAAAAAGTCCGTGGAAAATGTGTATCATGAAAAACCTATGCATAGATGTCAATAATTTCTGCACCAAAAGAAGCTTACTTTAAAAAAAAAAAAAAGTATTGGAGGGGCAGTGCTGTGATGTAGCAGGTGAAACCACTGCCTGCCACACCGGCATCCATATGGGAGCTGGTTCGAATCCCAGCTTCTCCTCTTCTGATCCAGCTCCCTGTTAATGTGCCTGGGAAAGCAGAAGATGGCCCAAGTCCTTGGGTCCCTGCACCCACATGGGAGACCCAGAAGAAACTCCCGGTTCCCAGCTCCTGGCTTTGGACAGACCCAGTTCGGGCTTTGCAACCATTTGAAGAGTAAACCAGTGATGGAAATCTGTCTGCCTGTCCTTCTCGCTCTTAGTAACTCCATCTTTCAAATAAATAATATTGAAAAAAATTAAAATTTATTTATTTACTTATTTGAGAGACAGGCAGACAGAAAGAACTCCCATCTGCTGGTTTACTACTCAGATACCTACGCTGGCCTCCGGCTGGGGCCGGAGCTGGGAGCTGGGAACTCAGTCTGTGTCTCCCACATGGGTGTAAGAAATCCAGTTACTTGAGCCAGCACCACTGCCTCCCAGGGTTTGCACCAACAGGACACTGGAATCAGGAGCCATGACCGGGAGTTGAACCCAGGCACTCTGATGTGAGACCTGGGCATTCCACCCAGAGTCTTAAAATCCAGGTCAAACACCCTCTCCTAAACTTATCTTTCAATTACCCCTTTCCACAGACATTCTGAAGTACCCTGTATATGCAATGCACTGTGATTAGACTGTCAGAGAACGTGTTATTTGTTCCCTACCCCTTACTCTTGTAATTACCTTTTTCTTTAGCGTGGTCTGAGAGAAGGTTTTCTAGAGGAGGGAAGGAAAAGAAAGTGAGATTCCACGCCATTACCAGGAGGGTCTCTGTTTCCCGTTGAGTTCACCTGCCCTAAGCCCACCCACTTCCACCCACCTCCACCCGTCCTCACCCCCACTCCCCCTCACTCGGCTGGATGACAGTAAGGGGGCCCCAACCCCTCCCTGCATCCTGTCCCACACCCTCAGCACTGCAGCAGGGGAGCTTTTCTAAGCACAACCCTACAAGGAATACCTCCATCCACTGCTCTGTCACAGCTCTCGGGCTTCAGTTAGAGACTAAAGTGCTCAACAGGCTCCCCAAGACCTCACACCACCCAGCCCCCAGCACCACCCCCTCCGCTCTGCACCCTTCCAGCTCCCCACACGAGGGCTGCTGTCCACCACCATGTGCCTCGCAAGCTACGCTTTCTGTTCTGCGTGATGGCTCTCCACTCCTTCTTCCCTCCCGACTTCCGGTCCTTCGAGCCCAACAGCGCTCCTCCACTCAGACCCGGTGGGTTCCTCCTAGTTGCAGCTGTCGCAGAACTGGAGGCTTTCTCTCGTGGCACTGGATGCATTGATCACATAATTACTGCATTCCTGCAATTTCCCCAACTGGACCAAAAGTTCCAGGAGAGCAAGACTGTGTCTGCTTTTACCCCTAGAACTAGGATCGCCCCTCCAGGGGGGTCTAGGGCAAGTACTAACTGCTTATCAGTTCCTGTTGAATGAATAAAAGCTTCCCCTGTGTTCACCCTATAAAACTCCATAGCACAAGATGAAGCAATGGGCTCACAGACCAAGCTATTCCAAGCAAGAGTCAGTAAAAACTGGGAGCAACAGACTCCGACCTGACCACCTCCACCAAGCACCAAGGGCAGCGGGTGGGGGAACTCTCAGGGCCACCGTCTGGACTAGTGGGTGCTGGAGGTACAGAAATGAACCGAACAGAGCCCCATCTCCCCCACCCCCAGCCCAGGACACTTACCCACCTCCATCACCTGTTCATAGAGAAGTTTCTCTAGAGGGGAGAGAGAAAGGTCAGCTCAGATTTAGGAAGGGCCTGATGGGATTGACAGCTCGTCACAGCCAGTGTGTGACTTGTGAAAGGATTAGGTCTTCCAAGCAGCAGACGACAGAGCAGCGCTGCCTTGGGCAACTGTCTTTTGCAACCCTGAGAGCCTGTATGCCGCATGACTGTTTTTATGAGGGTTTTACCCAGGGGCTATAATTGGGCTTCCCAACTACAAGGCTGTAATTAATTTCTTAGTTAATGAGATGGCTGCCGCAGCCAGTTCTTCTCTACTGTCTCAGAAGATGAGAATTCACATCTCTGCCCAGAGGCCTTGTCGCAGGTCGGTGAATTCCCTGTGCAGTGCAAGGCCCCAGGGCACGGCTCTCCCAGTTTTCTCCCAGCCAGCTCCAGGGATCTCCAACCTACAGACAGGCATCGGCTCCATGTCCACTTGCTGCTGGTCTTCTCCCAAGCAGTCAGCATCCCACTCCCTGCCAGCTGGGACTCCCTCGGCCCTCAGTTACCTTTCGATTGTCTTTGCTTCCAGATGAGATACACGCCTGCTGTGATGAGAAGCCCCAGGACAGGAAGGATGGCAGCGAGAGCCACCTCCGAGGCAGACAGCCTTCCTGGAGATGGGGCTGCAAGAGAGATGGCCAGGGACCCCGCCCCCGGCCCCTCACCTCAGCTCGCAGGTGGCTCAGGCACCTCCCAACGCTCCCCATCGCTGCTAGGGAGAGCCCTCCAGTTGACATCGCACAGGCTCTACTCTTCTCAAAGCCAGGACAGCAAAGCTAGCTGGGACCGCTAAGGAGTGGTTCAGGTGGTCCTGCCTGCAGACCAAGGTGAGACTTGGCTCCGCACCCTGACAGCATCAGAGCCTGGGGAGCCGGGGGCTCCAGGGAAGCAAGGGTGCCCTCAGCGATCTCCTGGTGTTGGCTGCAGGCTTCTCTGGGCACTCACGCACCCCCAACCCTTCTAGTCCCCGGAGTAGCAGTCAGCTATCTGCCCGAGGGCCATCAGAGCCTTGGGCAGCAGGCCTGAAGCCTGGGCAGGAGAGAAAGGAGGGAAGAAAGAACTACAGAAAGCCCACCGTACTGGCTCTGGTTCGAGCCCCCACTGCCCTACTCCCAATCCAGCTCCCTGCTAATGCGCCTGGCGAAAGCAGCAGAAGAGGCCCAAGTGCTTGGGTCGCTGCACCCATGTGGGAGGCCCGGAAGAGACTCCTGGCTCCTAGCTTCAGCCTGGCTCAGTCCTGGCTATTGTGGCCATTTGCAGAGTGAACCAGCATTTGGAAGACCTCTCTCTCTCTGTGTCTCTCCCTCCCCCTCTTTCTGTAACTTTGCCTTTAAAATACATAAATAAAATGAAATGAAAAGCACAAACTGGGCTGTAGCACACAGAGAAGAGCACAGGTGGGTATGTGTCCTTGCCCAGTGACCGTCCTGAGCACCCAGGGCCCTGGGCCCTGCACAGCTGCCTCTGATGAAAGGGGCAGCTGCTCCTAGGACTTGGATGTCTGCCTCTCCCCTCCACCATGCTCCTGCCTGCAGGATAAGACAGTCTCAAGCTTTGCCCAAACACATGTCAAGACCCACCCGAAGCAGGCAAGCGGCTGAGCCCCTGCAAACCTGGTTTGCCTCGTCTGTAAGAGGAGCAGGAGTTCCTGTCTCCTGAGGTTTCTGGGCCATGCGAAGAGATCATCAAGGAAAGCACCTAGGGGCAGTGGCAGGAGCAAGGGAAGAAGGGAGGGGCACAGAGAGGGGGGAAAAGACCCCTCCCCCCTCTAGCCCCAAGCCCAGGCTGGCTCTTGGCTCCAAAACCACCCTTTTCTGCCAAATGACTCCCTGTTGCTAGGGCCGCTAAAAGGCTCAGTAATTCTGCTTCCAGAAATCCATTCTAATAATGAGAAAGCACTTCCCCAGCACGGGCAGAGATGTCCATTGATGTGTTGGTTACAACATGGGGGAGAATTGAAAGACATTCAGACGCCCAGAAATGGGCTTGGGTTCATGTATTCTACAGCCATGCAAGGAAGTGGGACGCAGACCCTAAAATCATGCCACAAGCAAATTAATTAAGGATGTGGGCAAAATGCTCGTGTTGTCACCCGTCGGGGAAAAGACCCCAGGCACGGGTACAAGAATACGTCCATGTAAACACAGCCACACTGGGAGATGCACACATGCACATCTTGGAAGACATCACACTGTTAGCAGCCATTCTCCCCAGTTCAAGACATCACAGGCCACCATCTGGCTTCTTTAAAACACTCTGCATTCTTTCACATTTTCTACCATACATGTGCTTTATTCTCAGAACTGAAAAAAAAATCTGAAAATATTTTAAAAATCTTTTTATCTATTTGAAAGGCAGGGTTACAGACAGAGAGAGGGAGAGACAGAAAAGGTCTCCCATCCACTGGTTCATTCCCCAAATGGCCGCAATGACTGGAGCTGGGCCGATCCAAAACCAGGAGCCAGGAGCTTCTTCTGGGTCTCCCACGAGGGTGCAGGACCCAAGCACTGCCTTCCCAGCCATAGCAGAGAGCTGGATCGGGAGAGGAGCAGCCGGGACTCGAACTGGCGCCCATATGGGATGCTGGCAGCTTAGCCTACTATATCACAGCACTGGCCCCAAACTCGAAAATTCCTTATCAGGTTTCCCCTAGGGTCCGAGTCTCCTCGGGGCCCCCAGCCCTTTTTCCGCAGCCCAGCTTGTACCTGCTATGACCATGACAGTGGTCCTCTCCTGGCCAAGGGCCACGTTGCGTACAGTGCAGGACACATTCCCCAGAGTGCTGTCCCTGATCCTGCTGGCCACTGCTGTGCGGAAGAGCCCTGCCTCGTCCGGGGAATGGACCTCCAACAGGGAGAGAAGCTTTCTGCCCTCCGGGTCTCTCCACTCGGCCCAAGGCTTCGGGAACCATCCCGCCGATCTGCACACCAGCTGGATCCACCCAGCGTCATAGCCGGTCACATGGATGTAAGGATCGGAGCCTAGGACTGAAGAGGAGATGCTGCCTGGCTGACGAGCCCAGATCCAGGCTGGCAGGCTCTTAGCGAGAGCGGGGTCCCTGCCAGAACCTCTCCCCCTCCCACCCCAGCACCCCCTCTGATGAACAAGGGCAGCTGGTTCTAAGACTGGGGTGTCTGCCTCCCCCCATCCTACCACCTCCCCATCTTGGGATAACGCAGTCTCCAACTTTCTCCTCATACATTTCAAAATCCACTCAGGGCAGTAACGACATCCCATGATTCAGACTCTTTTGGGTGCTCCGGCCCCCTTCTGAAAACGACTCTCCACCTCAAGGGACAAGGTTTGGAAAGCGTCTGTCTACCAACCACAGCCTGTTTTATAGTAGTAGGTCCACCCGCTCTTCTTAGTTTCTAAGTTCTGACCAAAAAGCCCTCACCCTGTGATCATGGGACCTGAATAAGTTAAACTAACACAGACATGAGTTTGGTTTGGTGTGGGCTTTGGTGGACTGGTTTGTTTGTTTGTTTGCTTGCTTGTTTTTAATATTGTAGCTCCTCTGAAACACCTTCTCTCTACCTTGCTGGACCTTTCACAGTTGGGGATCGAGGCCCCAGGGGCCAGCTCTTTAGGTATCCAGGACTGGCATTGTACAAAGTCCGGTTTCCTTCCTCCAAGCGATGAAGGCCTGGCCACGGTCACGGCTGACATCCATGGCCCTGGGGCAGAAGCCAAGGCTGTGCCCACGGATGCCAAGCTAAGGCGCGACGAGGAAGGTCCCGAGCAAGCTCAAGGAGGCCGCGACCGGCAGCGGACGCCCACCCCCATCCTCACCTGCAACCTGCAGGCTCACGGCGTCCTCCCGGCTCAGGTTCCCGATCCGGATGCGGCAGCGGTAGGGCCCGCGGTCCTCCAGGCGCACGTCACGGATCTGCAGAGTGACGGTTCCTTCTCGGGCGTCTCTCACCAGCGCCGTCCTGCCCCGGTACTCGGGCAGCAGCTCGTCCTCCCGGTCCTGCCCATCCCGGAACACGTGCACGGCCCCGGCGCGCCCCGGCCCGGCGGCCCGCAGCCAGCGCACCTCGTCGAATGCCACCTGGGGCCACAGCGGCAGCGGGCACAGCAGCTCGGCCGTGCCCCCGAGCGGGGCCAGGTGGTACTTGTCGGCATCTCCTGTGCGGGCGCCGACAGAGATAGTGAGAGAGAGACCGGGGGTCTGGGAGCCAGGGGTGGGGGCAGCCTGGGGAGGGCGCGGGGAGCCTTGGCAGAGCGCCTGAAAGGACTGGGGGAAGAACAGAACCCAGGAAGAAGGAAGGTCTCTGGCCAAGCCTCCTTCCTTCGGGGTCACCATTGTCAATGGTCCCAAGAGAAGAGATTAAGGCCTCCTACCTGACAGGTGCGTCGGCAACTGGAGAAAGACGAGAGTGATGAGGCAGCCAGCCAGCCAGGAGTCACAGGAAGCTGCCATTTCCCAGGGAGTGGGGACAGACACTGGGGACACCAGGAAGGTGAACCAGGTTATGAACTGGATGGAAACACACAGTCCTGGCTTCCAGGATGGGCTCCGCTCCCTCCCTCTTTCTCATACTGTGGCTGAGCCATCCTGAGACTCCGTTTCTTTATCTTTTCAAGAAATTTTATATACATATATATGTATATAGTATATATATACACATATATAGTATATATAGACATTATATGTTGCATTCTTTAATTTATTTGAAAGAGTTACAGAGAGAGAAGAAAGAGAAAGATCTTTCATCTGCTGGTTCACTCCCCAAATGGCCACATGGCTGGGGCTGGGCCAGGCCGAAACCAAGAGCTAGGAGCTTCATCTGGGTTTCCCATGAGGATGCAGGGGCCCAAGGACAAATTGCTTTCCCAGGCCATTAGCAGGGAGCTCGATTGGAAGTGGAGCAGCCGGGACTTGAGCTGATGACCTTATTGGATGCCAGCATCTCAGGCAGCGGCTTAACACCCTGTACCACAGTGCACGCCCCAACAAATAATTTTAATACATACATGGGTTCACACCTTTTTGGTTAGCATGTAAAAATTGTACATATGTATGTGGTACAGTGTGATATTTCAAGATATTTATTCAGCATTCAAAGACCAAATTATGACAGTTAAGTCATGTCCATCTAATAGTGCCTCCTTGCAGGAATGTCTCGAGGGTAGGAAGCAGGTGAGCGTCCTGGATAAGTCTACAAATGCTGTGAGTGAGAATGATGATGGAAAAGTGGTAGAACCACCACGTGTGATTTAGAAAGCAAAAGGACAAATCTAGACAAGCAAGAACTTCCAGAACCAATCAACAAACCGCAGAGTTCTGGCATCTGTGTGCACTTAGTGTCCAATGCTTCCAGCCAGACTTCACTCACATGCAGCCTGGAGCTCTTCCCGTGACAGATAACAAACCCAGGTAGTGAGAACCTCTCCATGTCATCATGAAGGCATTCATCTTGCAAACTCAAGACCTGCACTTAGGAAGACCTGGGTTTGGAGATGGCATGGTGGCATCACAGGTTAAGCCACTGCCTGCAACACCGGCATCCTCTTTGGGCACCAGTTTGAGTCCCAGTTGCTTCACTTCCCATCCAGCTCCCTGCTAATGCACCTGGAGAAAGTAGCAGAAGGGGACCCAAGTGCTTGGGCACCTGCCACCCATATGGGAGACCTGGATGTAGTTCTTAGCTCCCGGCTTCAGCCTGGCCCAGCCCTGGCTGTTGCAGTCATTTAGGAAGTGAACTAGCAGATGGAAGATTTTCTCTCTCTCTCTCTCTCTCTCTCTCTCAATTCTGCCTTTCAAATAATCTTAAAAAAAAAAAAAGAAAGAAAGAAAGAGAAAGAAAAAGAAAGACAGACCTGGGTTCAAGTCTTAGCTCTGCTCACGTACTAGCTCTGTGTCCCTAAGAAAGTTGCATAACATCGCTGGGCATCAGGCTGCTCAATAGAAAGTGGGTCCCTACTTCACAGGTGAACAAGAGGACTTAAGGAGACCATGCACATAAAGCGCTGGCAGAGCAAGTGCGTGATAATTGTGTGGTGTTCACTGTTCCTGCACTGAAAGAGGACAGCAGCCCTGGGCAGGTGTGCACCTGTGTGCACCACAAGCGTCTCCTACCATATACCTCTTTCCTACCTACTTGCTGGGGAAATCCCCATAGCAGAAAACAGAACCCCTCGTGCCACAGCGAGCATGAAGTTTACCACACAAACGCTCTGGGGAGGGATAACGCAGCTCTCAAATCCTCCCCGCCATTTCCAGTCCAGTCCACAGAGAAGGATCTGCAGAAGGCTGCAGGCCTGGCCTCAGAAGGTCAAAGCTGGGACTTGGAGGGAGAGTGGGGAATTAAACATGATGAAAGGTGCTGAAGGGCCGGCGCTGTGGAGTAGCAGGTAAACCGCCGCCTGCAGTGCCAGCATCCCATATGGGCACCAGTTCCAGTCCCGGCTGCTCCACTTCCGATCCAGCTCTCCGCTATGGCCTGGGAAAGCAGTAGAAGATGGCCCAAGTCCTTGGGCCCCTGCACCTGCGTGGGAGACCTGGAGGAAGCTCCTGGCTCCTGGCGGCCATCTGGGGAGTGAACCAGCGGATGGGAGACCTCTCTCTCTCTCTCTCTCTGCCTCCCCTCTCTCTGTGTAACTCTTTCAAGTAAATAAATAAATCTTAAAAAAAAAAAAAGGTGTTGAGCATGTTCGTGTTCAGAACATCCACTTCTGTTTTTCTCATGGAGGAAAGGCTCAGTGATTTCAGCTTCTGTTTGTGTTTGTTTTTTATCAATGGTGCAAGCAACTCACCCCCGTCATCCTGGGATGACACCATGTTGCAAATGACACCATGAACACTGGGCCATGTGACATTACGGTTACATTTGGACACAATTTTGCCACCTGTAGCCCACCACATTCCTACAAGCTACTCTGGACTGAAAAAGACTTTAAGTCAACAGAGGCGCTCTCCATTTTATCAAGGGGGTTCAAGGTAGGAGTAGGCATGGGCCCTGGATCTCCTAGAGTTGCCGCCAATCCCCCAAACCTTTCAACAGACTGCTGATTTTGAAACATGCCCTGGGGACACATGCTCAGAGTGGTCCAGAGCTCCAAAGTGAAACAAGGCTACCCGAAAGCAAACCAGGGCCCCGTAGGCCTCCATTCAGACAGCGTCTGCAGTGTGGAGTCAGCCTGGGTCAAGTCCTGGCTCTGCTCATGGCCTTCGGTCAGTTTACTTCTCCAGACCTCCTCTGTGCACACATGAAATGAAGTTGGTATTACCACCCCCCAGAAAGGGCTATAAGGAGGAGCAAGAAAATACATGTAAGATGTTTCTCCCCACACACCTGATAGAAAAGCAAACCAATGGGTGGGTGTTTGACTCAGCAGTTAACATGTAGCTTGGAACACCTGCATTCCATATCAGCGTGCCTGTGTTCCATACCCAGCTCCTGACTCCAGTTTCCTGCTAATGCAGACCCTGGGGGGGGGTCTCAAGTGCTTGGGTCCCTGCCACCCACATAGGAGACCCAGATGGAGTTCTGGATTCCTGGCCCTGATTGGCTATTGCAGGCATTTGAGAAGGAATAATAAATCTTTAGTGAAGAAGGAGAAGGAGGAGGAAAAGGAGGGAGAGGAGGAAGAGGAGGAGGAGGAGGAAGAAGAGAGGGGGAGAGGGGGAGGAGAGGGGGAGGGGGAGGCAGAGGAAGAAGAAGGAGGAGAAGAAGGAGGAGAAGAACCTCAAAGTCCACTCAAAGGGGGATCATTATTCATGGATGCATTCGTACAATGGGACAAATGCAGCATTTCACAACCACCTGGCATAGCAATCCTTCATAGCACTGGGGAATTTTGGCTACATTCCAAATACTGTGCTTTTTAAAACCAAGTGTCAGTATGAGCTAATAGGAGGAAGAATACTTAGTGAAGGGCAAGAATGCAGATGCCAACAATGGCTACTTCCGGGGGGAGGGGTGTTACTTGACCTCTGCGACTTTCCTTGCATGTTCCCCTTTATTTATTTATTTTTTCCAAATTTTCTACCTCACACATGTGTCACTGCGGTTATCGGAAAACAAATATATTGAAAGAAGGAGAGGAGGGATGGCCAGGAAGAGGAGGGGAAAGGGAAGAAGAAAGAGTTTGCTTTGGACAAAGACACACGTGGCCCAGCAGGCAAAGGGGCAGGGCTGGAGCACACACACACACACACACACACACACCCCGAGCTCTGTTGAACATGAGCCACGGCCACAGCTGCTCAGCAGCTGCGCCTCCGCCTCCCTCCCACGCCCCAGATCTGAGTGGAAAATTCAGAAGTGCTACCAGCTCCTCCGTTGCATATTTTCTCGCATAGATTTGAGACGCATCGGTCACCCTGCTGACCTCCAGGGATTCTTCTCCAGACCTGGATAGCCAGGATGGTTCCTTCTCCCATCATGCCCTCATCTGACACATATCAATATTGTAGTCCTCAGCGTTATGCTAATGTATGACTGAACTAACTCCACATCATAAACACATTTCTAAAACTTCACAGCGTCCCATAGGAAAAGCTCCCATATGCTGCATCTGCAGGGACACCTATGTATGTCGTCTTCAGTACCAAAGGCCACCCCCAAAGCAGCTGTCATTGTCCCCTTTGCACAGGGATCAGGGAAGGCAATCACACCCACACACCAGGGTACCTTGCAAGCAGATGGCCAGGCCCTTTCGGGGAGCAGATGGAGTGTAAGTGCGGATAAGAAGAGCAATGAGGCCTGCGGGAGCAGCTCCACGCCACGAGTTACAAAATGCACAAATGACTTCCTCACTCGGTAGAGTGATGGTCACAGAATTCCTTGATGAAGAAATTTCCCCTAATAAATGCAAAATATGATCTCACTTCCTATATTTCAATGTACACGCCACCATTGGGGGCTTTTTCTAGCCTATTTATTGTAATGACGACTGGAAATTAGCTTAAAAAGAAGAAAAATTTTAAGTCACCTGCAATTCCTCCACTCAGCAATATTTCTTTGAATCTTTTTTCTACACACACACATATAATTTTAAAAATTAAGAACATACTATATATACTGATATGTAAACGCTTTCACCAGGAACTTTAAAAACATTTTATGTACTTACTTAATTTATTTGAAAGGCAGAGAGACAGAGAGATCTCCAACCTGGGGACTCCCTCCCCAGGGTCCACAACAGCCAGGGCTGGCCCAGGTAATGCCAGGAATCCAGAACCTAACCTAGGTCTCCCACACGGGTGGCAGGGAACCAAGTACTTGAGGCATCAGCCACTGTGCACATTAGCACACCAGCAGGGAGCTGGAATCTAGAGCAGAGCCAGGACTGAAGCTCAGGCACTCTGCTGTGGGATGCAGGTGTCTCCACCCCATGCCAAACGCTCCCCACCATCGGGCTCTGCATCATGGGTGCTTTCCAGTGCCACCAAATACTTTCCGATGACATCAGTGTTTCTTCACAGAAAAGCAAGAATTTAAAAATCATCCCATATTGTAGTCCATTGAGGTTGCTTTGCAATGCATTGCTGTAGTGAACACTGCCACAAGCAGTAGTGGATTGAAGGCTGGGATGAGAAGGCTTCACCCTCGGCTTGGCTTGGTTCCTAACTTGCAGTGTTGCTAGCTAAGCAAGCCACTTAAACTCGGGCCCTCAGTCGCCCGTCTTTGAAATGGGAAGACATTGAATTCGCACCACCAAATGTCCTCCAGAAAGGTCATATCAACTTGCCATAGCATATGAAATGGGCTTGTTTTCCCACAACCTTGTCATCCCTACATTATATCATTTTAAAAATCTTTGTCAGGGGCTGGCGCTGTGGCATAGTGGGTAAAGCTGCTGCCTGCAGTCCCAGCTGCTCCACTTCCAACCCAGCTCTCTGCGATGGCCGGGGAAAGCAGTAGAAGATGGTCCAAGTCCTTGGGCCCCTGCACCCATGTGAGAGACAGCCCCGGCTCCCATGGATCTTTTTTAAATATGGTATCATTTAAAAAGAATTATGTCATTACATCTTAATTTGCATTTCTTTGGTCATTGGCTATTTGGACTTTTGCCGATTATCTTCCTTGTTCATTTTTCTGTTGGGGCATTGGTCTCTAAATAGCTTGCAAAAGTCTCTATATAGTAATATTTTTTATGCATTTTTATGCATATTGAAAATTTTTCAAGGGCAGTTGTTTATATTTTAAGTTTGAAATACTTTAATTTTTAAAACTTCTAAATCAGAAAAGATTGCAACTGACCTTCCCAAAAGCAGTTGAAGGAGTTCCTGCCAACCTTCAGGTGATCGGTGTGAAAGCACCCTCGCTGTCACGCTAGCAATGACAGCCGTTATAATTAAGCAGTGGTCTTCACCAAACCCGCCCTTGCCATGGGTTCCCTCCGTGTTCCTTAAATGACAGCTAAGCCTCGCCCCATTTCATCCTTTAAAATGTCCATTGAGGGGCCGGCACTGTGGCGCAGCGGGTTAACGCCCTGGCCTGACGCGCCGGCATCCCATATGGGTGCCAGTTTGAGACCCGGCTGCTCCACTTCCGATCCAGCTCTCTGCTATGGCCTGGGAAAGCAGCAGAGGATGGCCCAAGTCCTTGGGCCCCTGTGCCCGCGTGGGAGACCCAGAAGAGGCTCCTGGCTTCCAGCTTAAGATCGGCACAGCTCAGGCCATTGTGGCCAATTAGAGAGTGAACCATCGGATAGAAGACCTTTCTCTCTCTCTCTCTCTCTCTCTCTGCCTCTCCTCTCTCTGTGTAACTCTGACTTTCAAATAAATAAATAAATCTTTAAAATAAAATGTCCATCGATTATCTTTACCACACTGAAGGACCTGGAGGAAGTTAAGGAACCGGAGGGAGTGAGGAGAGGCAAGCGGCAGACAACTCACCACCTTTGGAGTCAGAGACCCTGGTCCCTCGCTGGCGAGCAGGAGTCTCCAAGCTGGGAAGGCAGCCTCCCCGCCATGCAGGGAGCCCAGGAGGCAGGCAGGTGTGGCAGGGAGGGCTCCGAAGCTGAGCCCTGAGAAAGCTCCTTTTTTATTCTGAAGCCCAAGGCCAGGGTTTCCTCTGCCCCACAGACTCTCTTCTAGCTGTCCCTATACCACCCAACCACGCCCTGCCTGTGTGCCCTGATAAAGAAATGCAGCCAAGAGGAGGCCCCCAAAAAGCGAGGGAACTGTGGATACCACTGCGCACGCGGGACCCCTGACCCCTGACCCCTTGGCCAGCGATGCTAGCTGCAAACAGGGATCCCCTTAGGTGTATTTTGACCCTATTGCTCCCTCCTACTTTTCAAATCAGAGTAATGAGGAAGATTGGCCTCAGAGACACCCTCCAATTAGCCACGTTCTTTAACTGAGGGTACCCTTATCTCCAGCTGCACCTGACTGGCCCCTTCTGACAAGCAAGCTTGCTCACTGTCCCTCAACAAGTGATAAACCCTTTCCCGCCTGTCTTGCTCCCGTAGTACTCACGACTATATTCATTATAATAGCAGAGTTGTGTGCTTAACAGTGCAGCATATACTTTCAAATTGTATCGTGAATTTTCTAAAGACGGAGCTGATTGCCCACAATTCCCTCTCATTTCCTTTCTCAACCTTCGTTTCTGAGTCCGGCACTGTGTCCCCTCTGCTCACCGTTTCAGTGTCACTGAGACTTGCAGGCAAGCTGCCAGCACGCCACGTCCCAGGCCACGAACCGCACAAACAGCGCAGCTCTGAACATTCTGGAGGACGTTGCCTGGCCCACGTCGTGGGGTGCCTCCAGAGTGGCCGTTCTTATGGTGGGGTCCACAAAATGCTGGGAGACCCCCAGACCCTTTCACGAGGCCCGCCGGTCAGGTCAAAGCTGCTTGCATAATAGCACAGACATTTCTTGACGTTTTCAAGTGCACTGCAAAGGCAATGATGGGAAAAAATGAGTGGTACCTCAGTACCATGCTCGAGTGGCACTAAACTGCAGTGAGAGTTACTAACTGAAGGAAATGCCAACTGATGGACACACAACTTCTCAACCTTCTGTGGACAAAAAGGAGGGTGCATAGGCAGCTTTGCTGCATTTCCAAGCCCGATGAATTTCCCGAGAAAAGGCACTTCAGTGACTGAGTTGCAGCATCATTCTACCTGAAAGTCGGCCCCACAAAAGGTGAGTATTCAGACTTTGGGATGTAGCAGGCATCTGCCCCAAAATGAATGAAGTGTGCTTGCCCTTCCAGAAAAACCACTGGGACTGGCGCTGTGGTGCAGTGGAGTAAGCTGCTGCTTAAAGAGGCCCATACCTGGGCCAGCGCTGTGGCGTTGCCGGTAAGCCACCTCCTGCAGTGCCGGCATCCCATATGGGTGCCGGCTCGAGTCCTGGCTGCTCCACTTCTGATCCATCTCTCTGCTATGGCCTGGGAAAGCAACGGAAGATGACCAAAGTCCTTGGGCCCCTGCATCCACATGGGAGACCCGGAAGAAGCTCCTGGCTCCTGATTGGTGCTGCTCTTGATGTTGTGGCCATCTGGGGAGTGAACCAGCAGATGGAAGACCTCTCTCTCTCTCTCTCTCTCTCTCTCTCTCTCTGCCTCTGCCTCTCTGTAGCTCTGCCTTTTGAATAAATAAATCTTTTTTTTTTTTAAAGTCCATATCCCATATCTCAGTGCCCGTTTGAGCCTCAGCTGCTCAGCTTCTGATCCAGCTCCCTGCTGATGGACCTGGCAAGGCACTGGATGGTGGCTCAAGTGCTTGGGCCCTTGCCTCCCATGCGGAAGACCTAGATGGAGTTTGTGGCTCCTGTCTTCCCAGCCCCAACTGTTGTGGCCATTTAGGGAGTGAACTAGCAGATGGAAGCTCTCTCTCATCACTCTGCCTTTCTAATTATAAATAAATAAATAAATATTTTTAAAAAACTTGTGTTTGTTGCCAAAGAGAAAATTTAATATTTTGAGTGAAAGTTAGAATTTTGAAAAACTTCTGTCTGCCACTGTGAGCTTGATAGTTCCTGGTAATAAAAGATTTTTCTGTTGAGATTGGCAGCAATACGAATGAATATGATTTCTTGATGTTGTATCATGAAATGTGTCAACATTTGGAAGATCTGTGCAACTCAGAGAAGCAATAATTTCCAAATGAACAATCATGCCTTGAAAAAGTCATGTATAGGTAAATAAGACATGCAAAATGCAAGACAATGGGGCTGGGGCTATGGCTCAGTGGGTTAATGCCCTGGCTTGAAGCACTGGCATTCCATATGGGCGCCAGTTCTAGTCCCAGCTGCTCCACTTCCAATCCAGCTCTCTGCTATGGCCTGGGAAAGCAGTACAAGATGGTCCAAGTCCTTGGGCCCCTGTACCCACATGGGAGACCCAGAAGAAGCTCCTGGCTCCTGACTTCGGATCGGCGCAGCTCTGGCCATTGCTGCCATTTGGGGAGTGAACCATGGATGGAAGACCTCTGTATTTCTCTCTGCCTCTCTTCTCCCTGTGTAACTCCGACTTTCAAATAAATAAACAAATCTTTTAAAAAATGCAAGATAAACTCATGAGTTTTACTGTAACAGAGTATAACAAGTTCATTGCTATGGTTTCAGGTTCCTTGATGCAATTAATCTTTAAGAAACTACCACTTGTTGAGTTTTGGTGTTGTACTAAAGAATGTCCACAATTACCTGAACACGTTATTGAAACGTTTCTTTCCCAACTACACACACTTCAGCCAGACAACATATTGGTCCAGAGTGCAAGAAACAGCCAGTATGAGAATACAGCCATCTTCTATAAGTCAGATACTGAAAATATTTACAAAGATATGAATGTCACTCTTCTTTTTTTGTGTTTCAGAAAAGTTGTTTTTTCATAAAATTATGTTAGCTTGTAAATATGTACTATTTTCATTTTAAATGAATTATGTTTTTCTCAATTTTAATTTCTAATGTAAGAAAGTAGCAGGTGATGGCTCAGGTACTTGGGTTCCTGCTACCCACATAGGAGACTTGGGTTGAGTTCCAGGCTCCTGACTTCTGCCTGGCTCAGCACTGACAGCTGTGAGTATTTGGAGATAAACCAATGGTTGGAACGTCTATCTCTGGGGGCCAGCATCGGGGGGCAGGGGGTGCAACAGGTTAAGCAGCTGCCTGCCACACTGGCATCCCATAAAAGTGCCATTTGGAGTCCTGGCTGCTCCACTTCTGATCCAGCTCTCTGCTGATGTGCTGGGAAAGCAGCTGAAGATAGCCCAAGTGCTGGGCCCATGCCACCTATGTGGGAGACCCAGATGGAGTCCCTGGCTCCTGGTTTCAGCCTGGCCCAGCCCTGGTCATTGTGGCTGTTCAGGGAATGAATCAACAATGGAAGATATCTCTCTCTCTATGACTCTCCTTTTTTCTATATAATTCTGCCTTTCAAATAAATAAATTTTTTTTAAGTCTATGCCTCCCTCCCTTTCAAATAAGTAAAGAAAGAAAGCCGAAAGTTAATTTCTAATGTGGCTGATTAAGAAAATATAACCCATGGGGCTGGCGCTGTGGGGTAGTATGTGAAGCTGCCACCTGCAGTGCTGGCATCCATATGGGTGCAGGTTAGGTTCTAGCTGCTCCACTTCCAATCCAGCTCTCTGCAATAGCCTGGAAAAGTAGTGGAGGGTGGCCCAAGTCTTTGGGCCCCTGCACTCACATGGGGGACCCGGAGGAAGCTCCTGGTTCCTGGCTTTGGATCGGCACAGCTCCCACTGTTGAGGCCATCTAGGGAGTGAACCAGCAGATGGAAGATCTCTCTCTCTCTCTCTCTCTCTGCCTCTGCCTGTCTGTAACTCTGCCTTTCAAATAAATGGTTTTTTTTTAATAAAATATAACCCACAAAATAGATCTTAGCAAAAATTAAGAGTGAGAATGTAAGAGGGAGAAGGAAAGGTTGGAGCGTGGGCGCGAGGGAAGGTGGGGAGGGGGAGTGTCACTATGTTTCTAAATCTGTATATATGAAATACATGAAACTGGTATAATTTAAATAAAAGAAAAAAGAAAAAAATATAATCCACATAAACTGAAGCTCTTTGGGATCCTCCCCAATTTTAAAGGAAGTAAAGGATTCCTGAGAATTTATATCTAGAAGCTGTATATGTCAAACTTTTCCAGAGTGATTGCACTAATTTATTACTTAATTTTCATAATTAGTACTTTTATGGCTTCCTCAAAAAGCACTTTTTTAAAGTGTTTTTCAAAACATTATTTATTTATTTGTTTACTTGAGAGGTAGAGTTACAGACAGAGAGAGGGAGAGACAGAGAGAAAGGTCCTCCATCCACTGGTTCACTCCCCAAATGGCTACAACAGCCAGAACTGGGCCTGTCTGAAGCCAGGAACCAGGAGTTTCTTACAGGTCTCCCAAGAAGGTGCAGGGGCCCAAGTACTTGGGCCATTTTCTGCTGCTTTCCCAGGCCATAGCAGAGAGCAGAAGAGGAACAGCAGGGACACGAACCAGTGTCCATATGGGATGCTGCTGCCAGTGGTGGAGGCTCAGCCTACTACGCCACAGCGCCAGCCACTCAAGAAGCACGTTATCAGATAATTTAAATCATCCTATATAATTTTTTAAACTTTCTTTTTTTATTTCTAACCCCATAAGTTGAAAAACAGCAATAGACAGTGATGGAGATATTACTCAGAAACTCAGCATCCGGTGTGATAAACTCTAGTCACCTTTCGGCCCACATACCTCCAGACTTTCCTTTCCCCCAAATTTGGGCCACACTACACACAATAATGAATAAACTTTATTTATCTTAGGTAAATATGTAATAGTTTTCAACCTCAATAGTTATTTCTTGGTTTTGTCCTTAGATTTTTAAATTTCCGTTTGGGGGAAGTCTCTAATCCTTTAGTCATTAGTCACAGGTCAAACTTTAAACATTAAATTGTTTCTGGCTTTAAAGAGAGAGCCAGAGGGTTCCACTTCCCGTTAAACAAGCATGGTTCACTGAACACCAACATTTGCCTGTGTTCCTTCCCGAAATCCCACTAAAAGGACAATCTTGGAATGAAAACAGAGCAGTGCAGGAAGACAACGAGAATGGGCCAGGAAACAACTGGGAAATGAGCTGTCCCTACATTTTTGAAGGAAGAGAAGCAGATGGACGGATGGCTCGTGGCTTCGTAGCTGATCACATAAAGACAGACATCTGGCCCCAGGGGCCTGCTGGCTGGGAGCATCGGCAGGAAGAGAGCAGGTGCTCAGCTCGGCCTCACTGGGGTGCTGCAAGGATCAAAGGAGTGAAAACATGCAAAGTCCTTAGAACAGGGCTCGCAGCCTGGTAAATGGTAACTATCTGAGGGAAGGTTCCTGCGTGGGAGCCAGAGACCTAGGGAGCAGAAGAAAGCAGTAGTTGAGGGGCTGGCGCTGTGGTGTAGCGGGTAAAGCTGCCGCCGCAGTGCTGCTCCACTTCCGATCCAGCTCTCTGCTGTGGCCCCGGGAAAGAATAGAAGATGGCCCAAGTCTTAGACCCCTGCACCCACGTGGGAGACCTGGAAGAAACTCCTGGCTCCTGCCCTCGGATCGGTGCAGCTCTGGCTCTTGTGGCTAATTGGGGAGTGAACCAGTGGATGGAAGACCTCTCTCTCTCTCTCTCTCTCTCTGCCTCTCCTTCTCTCTCTGTGTAACTCTGACTTTCTAGTAAAAATAAATAAAATCTTTAAAAAAAAAAAAAAAGGCAGCCGGCCATAGCGGCCATTTGTCTAACTTTGCCTGTCAAATAAAAAAAAAAAAAAAAGAAAGAAAAAGAAAAAGATAGAAAGCAGCAGTCGATCACAAAATGAAATATATAAATTAGAGAAGCTCCTGAATCCACAGCACAGAAGGGGCTACCACAAAGCAGTCCAGGGACAACAGGGCAATGAAAAAGTCTTAGAAGGTAAGACTTTGGTAGTAGAAAGGAGAAAATGCAGTACAGGAACTAAAGGATACACACAGTTCAGGAAAATCTCTTGTGAGCTAGAATAACCAAAACTAGCACAACGGAACACATTAGAAGGTGAGTCCAGAACTCGGAGAACATTTTCCCACGGCAAAGACTGTGTCTCCTGTTAACAGGGGCCACTGAGAGCTTAGCACAAAGGACGAAGGAGGCCGTCAGGACACAATATCGTGAGAGTTCAGAATGTGAAGAATAAAGGGGGAAAAATTCTAGAAGCTTCCAGAAACAAACACAATGATCACGGGAAGTAACAGAAACAGGTTGTGAGAGTCTGGTCACGTGAGAAGCGAGGTGACAATGGGCCAGTGAATGCCTTTGAAATTCTGAAGGAAAAAAGATCTCCAACCTGGAAATTGGTCAAGAGTCAGAGAAAATAAGCCCATTTTTAGACGAGCAAGGACTCAAAAACTTACTCCCCGTGAAGCCCCTCTGAGGAGCTACTGGAGAAGGTGCTCACCCAAAATTCAAGAAACCAAGGGGGAGACAAGATCCAGGGAGCAGGGCTTTGGCCCCAAGAGGCGGGAAGAGACTTCCCAGACCGTGGTTAGGAGACTCTGAGAGCAAGGGCCGTGCAGCCGGGCTGAGGGGAGTCCAGAGCCAGGAGAGGATGGGCTCTGGCAGGGGTGGGGGACCTGCTGCAAGAAAGAGGAAAAGACCCCGATAGATCCCGGTTTCATGGGATGAGATGGAAAGATGTTTTATAACTCTGATGGAGAATTCAGAGAAGGATTAACAACAGATGTCTGCAAAGCCATTGTAATCCATAAGCTATACTTCAGAAATTTATATTTACTAAATAAAAAAAATTTTTAAATAAAAAAACACAATAGACGTCTGCATAATGGAGCACATTTTAAAAATATAATTCTTGCCTTCAAAAATAAAAGACTTGCCCAATAAAGTGAATATAGTCCTAGCATAGTCCTCACCTGTGAAAACATTCCATGGTTACATTCATGTAGACACTGACTGGTGATTCAACCAACCAGGGAATTTAGCAACCTCACCCAGAGTCTCCTGACGCTCACAAGAGCGACAGAGGGGCCAACGCTGTGGTGTAGCGGATAAAGCCGCTACCTGCAGTGCTGGCATCCCATATGGATGCTGGTTCGAGTCCTGGCTGCTCCACTTCTGATCCATCTCTCTGATATGGCCTGGGAAAGCAGTGGAAGATGGCCCAAGTCCTTGGGCCCCTGCACTGGCATAGGAGACCCGGAGGAAGCTCCTGGCTCCTGGCTTCGGATCAGCACAGCTCCAGCCATTTTGGCCAATTGGGGAGTGAACCAGTGGATGAAAGACCCTCTCTCTCTCTCTCTCTCTCTCTGCTTCTCCTTCTCTCTCTGTGTAACTCTAATTTTCAAATAAATAAATACATCTTAAAAGCGAGAGAGAGAGGGAGGGAAAGAGAGAGAAAACAAACTCTTAGAGGAATAGGAAGGGGACTTGGACAGATGGTGTTCAGCCTCCAAGTGCACGCTCCTGGGGTCACTTTCCTGATGAAAGTGACAAACCAGCATCTCCAGCCCCGTGCCTTCTGGACTCTTGTAACTTCTTATTGTACAACTCTCTTATGGTCAGTCCAAGTGTAACCTCTCTCTCTCTCTCTCACACACACACACACACACACATATACACACACACCCTAACTTGGCCTCTCACACACACCCCTTACACACACACACACACACACACACAGAGGCATAGTAATTTTTACTAACAGTAATCCAACTAGTATTTTAATAAAATTTCTTAAATTATTTTTTAAGATTTTATTTATTTATTTGAAAGAGTTACACAGAGAGAAGAAAGGCAGAGAGAGAGAGAGAGAGATCTTCCTTCTGTTGGTTCACTCCCCAGCTGGCCGCAATGGCCGGAGCTGTGCCGATCCGAAGCCAGGAGCCAGGTGCTTCCTCCTGGTATCCCATGCGGGGTGCAGGGGCCCAAGAACTTGGGCCATCCTCCACTGCACTCCCGGGCTACAGAAGAGCTGGACTGGAAGAGGAGCAACCAGGACTGGAACCCAGCGCCCATATGGGATGCCAGCGCCGCAGGCAGAGGATTAACCAAGTGAGCCACGGCGCCAGCCCCAGTATTTTAATAAAATTTCTAAGACTAAATGTATTGCACTTTCTTCTGATTGCTAAAGTATAAATGTTCACTGCTGAAATTTTGGAAAATGCAGAAAAGCACAAAGAAGATTAAAAAAAAAAAACTCTCAACCTGTATTAACATTTTGAAGTGTTTTCCTCTATTCTCTTTTCCATGCATATATAATAATCTTTTCCAAAACAAAAAAGCAAATATTATGACTAGACTGCATATGTCTCCTGGTAGCTTATTCACTGAAGATATTTAATTATGTCGACAGTTGTTCCTCTATGCTATTTTAACGGCTGCATAAAACCCTATTATTTAGTTCACCAATCCCTAGTTGGATCAGAAGTGGAGCAGCTGGGACTCAAACCAGTACCCATATGGGATGCCAGCACTGGAGGAGGGAGCTCTACCCAGTACACCACAGTGCTGGCCCCTGGTATAAGTTCTTAGAAGCAGAATTGTTTAGCCAAAGGGTGTAGTCATTTCTTTTTACTGTGACAATAAAATTTACCATCTTAGCCATTATTAGTAGTGTTAGTTGGATGTAACACATCTCTAGAACTTTTTGATTTTGCAAAACTGAAACTCTATTTTCTAATTTTTTAAAGATTTATTTATTTATTTGAAAGACATCATTAGAGAGAGAGAGAGAAAGGGAGGTCTTCCATCTGCTGGTTCACTCCCCAAATATGGCCACAATGGCCAGAATTGAGCCGATCTGAAGCCAGAAGCCAGAAGCCAGGAGTCAGGAGCTTCTTCTTAGTCTCCAATGTGGGTGCAGGGGCCCAAGGACTTGCGCCATCTTCCGCTGCTTTCTCAGGTGCATAAGCAGGGAGCTGGATTGGAAGTGGAGCAGCCGGGCCTTGAATCAGTGCACATATAGGATGCCAGCATTGCAGGCGGAGGCTTAACCTACTACCACAACTCCAGCCCCTAAAAGTGAAACTCTATAACCAGTGAACAAGTCCCTTTTTTCTCCTCCCCAGTCTCTGGAAACCAAAACCAGCATCCTATTTTCTGTTTCTTAGAGTCAGGCTACTTTAGATAGTCACACAAATGGAATCATGCAGTATTTGCTGTTTCATGGGATAGGGCTGGTTCTTAAGTTTTTTGATGGCCAGCGCTAACCTGGACTCCCACAGGACTGCAAAACTTACTTTGGAAGTGTGGGTGTCGCTATGGCTACTTCTTCACCGTTTGCTTAGCATCTGTCATTGGATTCAACTCTCCCCAGTTTGGCAGTTTTTTTTGTTTTGTTTTGTTTTGTTTTGTTGGACAGAGTGGACAGTGAGAGAGAGAGACAGAGAGAAAGGTCTTCCTTTTGCCGTTGGTTCACCCTCCAATGGCCGCCACCGCTGGTGCGCTTTGGCCGGCGCACCGCGCTGATCCGATGGCAGGAGCCAGGTGCTTCTCCTGGTCTTCCATGGGGTGCAGGGCCCAAGCACCTGGGCCATCCTCCACTGCCTTCCCTGGCCACAGCAGAGAGCTGGCCTGGAAGAGGGGCAACTGGGACAGACTCCGGCGCCCTGACCGGGACTAGAACCTGGTGTGCCGGCCCCGCAAGGCGGAGGATTAGCCTAGTGAGCCGCGGCGCCGGCCTTGGCAGCGTTTTTATTTGGAGACGTCCTGTGGATCCTGGCACTCACTAGCTATGTGACCTTGGACTTCTCAGGGCCTGGGTGCCCTTATCTGCAAGACTCCTACAGTAATACTTTGCTAAGTGGTGGGCGGTCTGTTCGGAGGTTCAGACATCAGCTAAGATGCCCCATGGAATTCTGAGTAATTCCAATCTCAGAATTCAGATTTTACCCATCAATGCCCAGCCGCTGTACCAAAAATATTCCCAGGAAAAAGTTGTGTTGGTTGTCACCCGCCCCTGCCCAGTTGTCTCCACCCCTGGCCCACCTGAGCCCGCCCATGACCCCGCCCCCTACAAGGCAACGCAGACGTCCTATCTGCGCACGCGCGACGATTTGTGCGGGCGGGAGGTCTGGAACCTCCAGCGCGCCCCGGCCCCTCCCCCCGCCCAGCGCGCGGCCCCGCCCCGGCCCCGCCCAGTGCGAGGGGCGGTGGGTGCGGCCTCCAGGACCCGCGGTAGGGAAAAGGCAAGGGTCTGGGGGCTCGCGTGGGGGCTTGTGTGCGAAGCCCGGTAGGAGCCGGCACCGACGCGGCTCGTGAGCCGCCATCTTGCCCGAGTGGAGCGGGGAGGGCGAGAGAGGAGCGGTCCCCTGGGCACTGGACGGCCGGGGCGGGGGCGGGACTGGGGCCCTGAGGGCAGGGTCGGGTCTGTAACCGGCCAGCCGGGCAGTGGGTAGAGAGCCCCGGCCTGGAGGCCGGACACGGGTCTCTCCGGGCCTCGGCGTCCTGATCGTAAGCGGGGCTCGCGGTGCACGGCGCGCTGCGGTGTGTGGAACGCGTTCCCGTGGTGGTCACCGCGGATCCTCACCCCGCAGGCCTGGGCGGAGGCCGGCGGAGGCACTGCCGTCCCATTGTGCGGACCGCACACTGAGGCTCGCAGGGAGCGGTGGCACGCGGGTCTCGGGCCTTCAGGGCCGGCGCCTTCGCCGCGCCGCGGGGTCAGGTGGGCGAGTGACCGCCAGGGCCTTTGTATAACCATCTGCCTCCGTCTGTCCCGCCGCGGTCACAGCTGCCTGAGACGTTCCGGGGCCACGCCATGGATCCGCCCGCGCGGAAAGAAAAACCCAAAGTTAAAGAGCCCGTGAGCAGAGTGGAGAAGGCGAAGCAGAAATCAGCCCAGCAGGAGCTGAAGCAGAGGCAGAGAGCCGAGGTGAGCCGCGCAGGGGTCCCGGTGCCTGTGGGCTGGGCTGGGCTGGGCTGGCGGGATGGAGAAACGGGGGCAGGTGTTCTCCCGGGGCCTGCGTGGCCGCCCGAGCCGCAGGGCAGGTGGGTGCCGGAGCCCCACGGGGCCCAGGACTGCGGACGGCTCCTGGCACAGGGCTCTGGTGGTGGGGACTTGAAGGAAGAAGGACGCAGAAAAAGAGGCCGTGTGAGTGAGGGGAGGGGTGGGGGGTCTGCATTTGCTGCAGAAAGTAGCTGCTGCCAGGCAGGTGAAGGCCCACTCGGGAGTTCCTTTGTTCTCTAACGCTTAAGGACAGTTTGAGAATCAAAAGCTTTAAACCACATCTTCATGTCTGATTACCAGGAGAAGGCGTGCTGGTCTCATTTTCCTCATTCGTTTTTATGTTTTTGAGAATTTTTAAAAATTTTCTATATTTCATTGTTATTATGTGAAAGGCAGAGAGACAGAGGCAGAGCTGGCCCGTGTGCTGGTCTGCAGTGCTGTCCCGATTTCCCACGAGTGGAGGGAATCCCGGTACCTGCTGCCCCCTCAAGTGCACGTTAGCAGGAAGCTGAATCCCAAGTGGTGCCAGGACCCGGGCCCAGGCACTCGGGATGGGCTGTGGGCATCCTGAGCAGCGTCTTTTTTTTTTCCTTAAAGATTTGTTTTTTATTTATTTGAAAGAGTTACAGAAAGAGGGAGATAGAGAAAGATCTTCCATCTGCTGGTTCACTCCCCAGATGACTGCAACATCTGGGGTTGGGTCAGACTGAAGCCAGGAGCTTCTTCTGGGTCTCCAACGTGAATGCAGGGGTCCAAAGACTTGGGCCATCCTCCACTGCTTTCCCAGGCCACAGCAGAGGGCTGGATCAGAAAAGGAACAGCCAGGACTCAAACTGGCGCCCATATCGGGGTGCCGGTGCCACAGTGTTGGCCAATGCCCACTAGATATTTTTTAAAAGTAGATAAAATAAAACTAATATAAGAACACTGAGTACCCAGACCCCTAGATTGGTAGTGGTAAGCATTTTGTCAGGCTTGCCTCGAGGCTTCTTAAAATAAGAAAAATAAAAAATAACGGGCAAATTTGAAACCCCCTGACCATTACCATTTCCTGTCCTACACCCTTTGTGCCCTCTCCATGAGTGGTCACTATTTTTATACATTTATATTCAGATAGATTAATGGATGTCATTGAACAATATATAATATTCCTTTGTGTAAAATTCCATACATCTTATTTTGTATTTTGTTTGCATCTTTTTTTTTGTAGATTTATTTTATTTATTTGAAAGGCAGAGACAGAGAGAGAGAAAGAAAGGTCTTCCATCCGCTGGTTCACTCCCCAAATGGCCACAATGGCCAGAGCTGCGCCAATCTGAAGCCAGGAGCCAGGAGCTTCTTCCAGGTCTCCCACGTGGGTGCAGGGGCCCACCTTCTGCTGCTTTCCCAGGCACATTAGCAGGCTGCTGGATTGGAAGCCGAGCAGCCGGGACTCGAACCGGCACCCATATGGGACACCAGCGCTGTAAGCTGGCTTTAACCCACTGCGCCAAAGCACCGGCCCCTTGCATCATGTTTTTTGGGACTTTTCACATTAATATAAGAATCTATTTGCATCACTCTTTAAATAGTCTGTTTTGTAAGTCCATTTTGTTTACTGTGTTTACCTATTCCTCCAGTGACAGAGTTAAATTATTCCTTGTTTTTTTCTGCTATTACAAACACCTTGATAGGGAAAAACTTTTAGATGCCCCCTTTGGCACCTGTGCTAGCATTTCTGTGGGGCACTTCACTGGAAGAATCACGAGGTACATTTTCAGTTTTACTAGGTGGTGCCAGATTGCTTTCCAAAGGATTGTGCAAGTTTGCACTGGCAGTGCCAGAGAATCTCATTTGTCATTTCTTTTGTAGCATTTGATATTGTCAGAACTTAATCTGTGTTAACGTGATCCAACCATTAAGCAAGTGTTTGAGCTGTGACTGCTTGCCCGGCCCTGTCCTGGGAGCCTGAGACCCATGACCAGCAAAGCTGGGAAGAGGCCCTGCCTGCGTGGAGCTTGCTCACACAGGAAGTGAGCTGGTGGTGGGTCTGGAGGAGTCTGTGAACTGAGCCTTGCTTTGGAGGAAGGCACACCCTCCGAGAGCGGTCATCCCCGCTCTTGCCTTGGCTTTACCGTCCCACGCTCACCTGGCCCCAGGCGCCAGGTGGTTTCAGTACTGAGCAGGCAGGCTGAGGGTTGCTGTAAGAAACAGCCCTGTGACAGCGTCCTCTTGTGAACCTTGTTCATGGCTCACAGACACCACAAGGTGAATCTACCTGACTTCAGACCCCAGCCCCTCTGTGAATCCCAGTTCTCTCTGTGTGACCTTGGGCAGGATACTTAACCTCTCTGAACCTCAGTTCCTCCTTGATAAGATGGAAGTGATGCCAGGTACCTCATGGAGCTTGTGAGGAGTGGGAATCTTCCATGTGAAGTATCTAGGCAGTGTCGGGCCCAGGAGAGTGGCCAGTAGGCGGTAGCGTCCGCAACCCGCAATCGCAGCGTCCATGAGTGCCTGGCTCGTGTGTCGCGTGGACTCTAGGCTGATAGCTGGTCGTGTTGGCGTTGACTCGCTGCGCTGCGTCCTGTTGGGTTTGCGCTCCAGCTGCACCTGTTGAGACCTCACGATGCGCCAGGGCCGAGCCTGCACACGCGTGACCCCATGTAGTCCTCACACCGGGCCCTTGAGGCAGGTGTTCCTGTCACCACCATGGGCACCTTTGTGCACCCTTCCTAGAATGACATGGGGATGACTGAGTGTGTGATCCCGAGGGAAGAGGGGTTGCCCTCACTCTGAAGTGAAGTGACGCGGCCAGAGGCCCCCGTGGATACGGGGCAGGACTGTGCCCTAAACAGCCCCAACGACCCTTGCTCTGCTTGCTCTGCCCTGCAGGCGCCATGCTGGTCAATCTGTGTTGCCTGGGATGTAATCTCCTAAAATAGGCAGCGGCAAGACCCCCCACCCCGGGGTGGGGGGCACAGAGTTTCCATTCAGTTCTGCAAAGATGCCACGGCCAGAAAGGGAGATGTGAGGCGTGAGTGGGAACAGAAGGCACATGTGGCCGGTTAAGCAGCGCCGACACTGCTGGGGACCCTTCTGCTCTGTCCATCTTCCTGCCTCGGCCCTGCCCCGGGACTCACTTCGAGTTCTTCTTACTTTGTTTTCCCTGCTTTCTTGATATGGAAGTCTCCACAGTGTCTGTAATAGCCCTCTCTGTCCCTGGTGCAGTAATGTGCGGGTACAAATGCTCGTCAAATAGTAATTGAATGAGGCAATGGGTTTTAAAAACACACACGAGGGCTGGCGCCGTGGCTCACTAGGCTAATCCTCCACCTGCGGTGCTGGTACCCTGGGTTCTGGTCCCGGTTGGGGCACAGGATTCTGTCCCGGTTGCTCCTCTTCCAGGCCAGCTCTCTGCTGTGGCCCGGGAGTGCAGTGGAGGATGGCCCAGGTGCTTGGGCCCTGCACCCCATGGGAGACCAGGAGAAGTACCTGGCTCCTGCCATCAGATCAGCGCGGTGTGCCAGCCGCAGTGCGCCGGCCGCGGCGGCCATTGGAGGGTGAACAAACGGCAAAAGGAAGACCTTTCTCTCTGTCTCTCTCTCACACTGTCCACTCTGCCTGTCAAAAAAACAAACAAACAAAAACACATATGAAGTCTACAGCCACACCACCCTGAATGTGCCTCGTCCCATCTAAAAACATATATGAGGAGTCTTCAGAGAGTTCATGGAAAATGCATAATGTGAAAAACTGCGGGGATTTTGAAAATGTTTGGCACCAAAATAAACATCATTTAATTCCACTTTTCTACAGACTTTTCAAGTCCCCTCGGATGTGTTAGAAATGTGTGTGTGTGTGTGTGTGTGTGGTATATACAGCTTAGAGAAGTAGAAAATAAGCACCTTTGGGTTCACCCCCCCAGCTAAACAAATAGAGCATGACCTGGAACTTGGAGTCTCTGCGTGCCTGGGTCTGGTCACATGCCTGTCCCACCCACTAACAGTACCCTCTTTGCCCGATTTAATGCCAGTCATTCTCTCAGTGTTCTGTATTAATTTAGAGCCTCTGTCCATGTGCCCCTAAGTAGCATTCTGAAGTACAGCAGTGCACTGTAGAGACTGGCTCTATTCACTCAGCATTCATTTTTTTTAACCACTCACATTTTATTCTTATCGTGGTAAACATTGGTAACACAGGTTTACCATTTTCACCATCAGCAGCGTCACCTCTGAGGCTCAGCCGGGTGTTCGTGACGTTTTCATCGGTGGAGTCCCATTTTCCTTGCAGAGCGTTCGAGCTTCTAGGCAGTTGTGACCATGTTCCGTTTTCTGGGAGTTTGCTTCTTGAAGCTGTCAGATGGACTGGCACGAAGCTCGGCCTGTTCTGTCTCCCCATCGTGTCAGTGTCACGTGCTCTTCCGAGCGCCCGTGTGCCCTCCCTCTTAGGCTGAGCAGCTCTGGTAGAGGTTTGTGGGCTTGTCCGTCGGGTGGTTCCGACTCCACTGACTCTACCCTTATTTTGTGTTTTCTGTTTGTCCTACTTGTCATTTCACTTTTCTCCCTTTCTTCAATTAATCAAGTTGTATCTTACACACACACACACACACCCCTTCATTTCTTCTGCAATTTGGGAAGGCTTATGATCTGCTCCTGTTCTTTGGTGGTAGATCAGGCACTGCGAGGTGGAGGAGGGAGCAGGAAGGCGTAGACACCTTGCTTTGTGCCTTAGACTGTGTTCCGTGGTCTTCCCCCGACTACCTCCGCCCACCCCGTGCCGTAGCCCTGCCCTGGGGTCACAGTTCCTCACACGGCTCCACTTAGCCTTGTCAGAGCACGGGTAGAACCCTGCACACTTACCCTCGCCAGCACTCCGTGGTCCACCAGAGGAAGTCCGGAGTCCCTGGCAGGGCGTTTAAGGCTCCCCAGCGCCCATGCTCCACGCTGCAGTATCCTTCAGATTGGCAAGCTGGCAGTTTCCAGACTGCCCTGGACTTCCCCATCGTATTTACGAATGCTGAATACCCTCCCCCGTTACTGTCACACCCCATCCCTTAAGTGCCACAGCAGGCCCTGCCTCGCTGCCTGCCTCCCGTCGCGTTCTCTCTGCATTGCCGGTCCCGGGCTGTTCTCCAGCGAGGCAGCCCTGTCGTGCGTGGAGCCTGGGGAGCAGCCACTCCCTTGCTCACAGATGTTTCTCCCGTCCAGATCTACGCCCTCAACAGAGTCATGACAGAACTGGAGCAGCAGCAGTTCGACGAGTTCTGCAAACAGATGCAGCCTCCCGGAGAGTGAGGAGGAGCCCGCCCTGGGGCGTGCGCCTGCCCCCAGTGTGAGCTGATGTGCCCGGTGGAGCCTTACAGAACTGTGCTGGAGTGCACCATGGACGATCCGGACTCGCTTCCTGTGTGGAACCACTGCACTGGTCCCCGGATCTCACTGGCCCAGTGTTTGCTGAAGAGACTTCTTTTCTTCTATGATGAGATTCTTTTTTTAAAAAAAAACCTTTTTCTATTGTTTAAGAAAAATCAGTGTTTCTTGTAAAACTGTATCTTCTCCAAAAATGCAAATAAAATACTAATAACGTGTTCGTTTGCTCATACTTCACCATGGGCGTGGCTCACCACAGGCAGTGAGGCAAGAAGGAGTGCAATGGGTCAGAGGGGTGAGGCGAGCAGGAGGCGCCGCCGCTCCTTCAGAGGGGAGAGGAAGAAGCGGGCAACGCAAGTTCTCGTTCTTCCCGGGGCTGAAGCTCTGCAGACCCCGGTGACCATGTCACCAGCACGCAGGTAAAGCGTGTGCCGCCGCCCCACCCCCCCACCCCCTCCAGGGTGAGCCACTGGTCAGGGCCAGGAGCTTAAAGCCAGGACTTCCTGGGATGTGTGCTGGAGTGAGCAGCAGTGCCTTTCATTTTTGGTCTAGAAATCAAGTTGTGATGGGGCTATTCAGACTGGACCCCAAAACCAGGCCCTCCCCATCCAGCTGCCATCTTTAGGTATAGAGATGTGAGGTTGGGCTTCACACGTTTGTATCGGCAACAGCAGTTTGCTCCCGAATGCTAGCAGAGTTACTTTAATGTCAAGCTAAAGGAATTGTTCTCTCAGGATGCTTTATTTCCAGATACTCCCTGGAGCAGGGGTAGAAGGGTTTCAGAGAGATGAGTAAAGATGGACGTGAGAGGGGCTGGTGCTGTGGCGTAGTGGGTGAAGCCACCTCCTGCAGCACCGGCATCCCATGTGGGTGCTGGTTTGAGTCCTGGCTGCTCTACTTCTGATCCAGCTCCCAGCTAATGGCCTGGGAAGGCAGCAGAAGATGGCCAGCCACTTGGGCCCCTGCCACCCACATGGGAGACCTGGATGAAGCTTCTGGCTCCTGGCTTCAGCCTTGCCCACCCCCAGCCATTGCACAAGCCATCTGAGGAGTGAACCAGCAGATGAAACATCTCTATCTGTGAGTTTTAAATAAATAAATAAACAGACATGAAATAGATCACTTGGCAACAGAGCAGCCACTGCCCCTCCCTATCTTACACCCAGTGGGAAAAGCCTCTGTTATCCCTGCTGGAGCTGGGAATGGCTCAGCTGACCCCATCCCTGTCTCCTAGCTGCATCTGAAATCCCTGAGAACACTGTTCCCACGGCTGTGGCTTGTTTTAGGAGTGAACTGGGGAGTTCCTGGGGCATTAAGAAACCTGCTACCACTGTGAGAGCCCGAGTTATAATGAAGGGTCATCTCTACATAGGTTATACCCCAAAGTGGTAATTAGGTTCTACAGCATCCTGCTTAATTAATGGATGTTTTGGTTTAGTTTGGGGGAACTGCAGGGAGTTGGAGCTATCCCCATAAATAGAAGGAGATGCTGCTGTGTGCTAGAAAGAGCACAGTTTTGGAAGCAAATGTCCTGGGGTCAAGGACCAGTTAACCTCTCTGAGGTTAACATAATAGGGTGGTTTTTTCTTGTTCTCAGATCATTGTTGTAAACTAAAAAAATCAATAAATAAAAAAAAAAAAAGTTCTTCCCTTCCTGGCTTTCAGATAGTTTCACAGGAAAATTTTCAAGTTTCAAATAATGAAGGAATAACACAGGGGCATTGTCGGGAAAGATAGGGCTCCTTAGTGGGAACTGCTTGCGTTGAAGCGTCTCAGCTTTGGGGATATTCTGGTACTGGAGGAGCACTCTAATCGGGCAGAGTTTTTCAAACTGCAGGTGATTGTAAGGTCAGTTTTGCAAATTAAGATCAGTTCTTCCTTTTATGAAATAATAGTGGTGGGGCCGGCGCTATGGCATAGTGGGTAAAGCCACCATCTGCAGTGCCGGCATCCCTTATGGGCACTGGTTCGAGTCCCAGCTGCTCCACTACCCATCCAGCTCTCTGCTATGGCCTGAGATAGCAGTAGAAGATGGCCCAAGTCCTTAGGCCCCTGCACCCATGTGGGAGACCCGGAAGAAGCTCCTGGCTCCTGGCTTCCGATTAGCACAGTTTTTTCTGGTGCAGCCAACTGGGGAGCTGAAGACACCACCTGAAAACATCTGAGCTCAAGTGTACGCATACAGTTGTCACCACATTATGATAATCTCAGTTAACTTACTGGAATCCACAACTAAATTTGTATACAAAGGACACCGTTTCTGAGTGCCAGGTACTGTGGGCAGATAACAGAAATACATAAACTGAGGGAGATGGGGAGGTAGGTGTTATGACACAGGTAAGCTGCCACCTGTGACATGAGCATCCCATATCTGATGAACCTTGGATCACATCCCCCTTCGCTCTCTCGGCTTCCTGATAAGATGCACCCTGGGAGGCAGCAGGTGTACGTGGGTCCCTGCCACCTACGTGGGAGACCAAGATGGAGTTTCAGGCTCCTGGCTGCTGCCTGCCCCAGCCCCAGCTGTTACAGGTGTTTATGAGGAAATCATCAGATGGAGATCTCTTCTCTCCTTCTCTTTCTCTCTGTCATTCTGCCTTTCAAATAAAAACTTTAAAAATAAATAAAATTTTTTTCAAAAAAGTAAAATCTAGGGGCTGGTATTGTGGCACAGCAGGTTAAGTCGCCGCCTGTAACGCCGGCATCCCATAGAGCACCAGCTTGAGTTCCAGCTGCTCCACTTCTGATCCTGCTCCCTGCTGCTGTGCCTAGCAGCAGAGGGCCCCAGTGCGTGGGTCCCTGCATCCACATGGAGATCCAGGTGGAGTTTCAGGCTCCCGGCTTCAGCCTGGCCCAGCCCGAGCCGCTGCAGCCATTTGCAGGAGTGAACCAGAAAATGGTTCTCTTTTTCTCCTCCTCTTTCTATCTCTTCCTCTCTCTCATTCTGCCTTCAAATACAAAAATAAATAAATCTTAAAAAAAAAATCTAGTGAGATAGATAGGCATTTGGCCTAATGGTTAAGATGCCACTTGGGATCCCCACATCCCATATCAGAGTACCTGTTTAGTCCCAATTCCACTCCAATTCCAGCTTCCTGCTAATGTGAACACTGGGAGACAGCAGGTGATGGCTCAAGTACTTGGGTCCCTGTCACCCACGTGGGAGATGCAAATGGAGCCCCTCACTCCTGGTTCTGTCTGGCCCAGCTCTAGCTGTGAGAGCACTGAGGGACTGAACTAGCAGAGCACAGCAGAGATCTGTCTGTCTCTCTGCCTCTCAAATAATTAATTGTTTTAAATAAGAGATTATGATTTTTCAGATATCTTTCCTTTTTTAAAGATGTATTTGTTTATTTGAAAATCAGAGTTACACAGAGAAAGGAGGAGAGGCAGAAAGAGAGGTCTTCCATCCGCTCATTCACTCCCAGTGCAACTGCTGGCCGCAATGGCTAGAGCTGTGCCCATCAGAAGCCAGGAACCAGGAGCTTCTTCTGGGTCTCCCACACAGATGCAGGGACCCAAGGACTTGGGCCATCTTCCACTGCTTTCCCAGGCCATAGCAGAGAGCTGGATCAGAAGTGGAGCAGCTGGGACATGAACTGGTGCCCATAAGGGATGCTGGCACTGCAGATGGCGGCTTTACCCGCTACACCACAGTGCTGGACCCAATCAAATTTTTTAAAAGATTTATTTATTTATTTGAAAAGAAGAGATACAGAGAGGCAGAGAGAGACAGATAGAGAGGCCTTCCTTCTTCTGGTTCATTCCCCAAATAGCTACAACAGCCGGAGCTGAGCCAATCTGAAGCCAGGAGCTTCTTCCAGGTCTCCCACATGCGTGCAAGGGCCCAAGGACTTGGGCCATCTTCTACTGCCTTCCCAGGTCATAACAGAGAGCTGGATTGGAAGTGGAGCAGCCAGAACTAGAACCAGAGCCCATATGGGATGTTGGTGCTGCAGGCAGTGGCTTTATCCACTACACCACAGTACCAGCCCCTAAATAATTAATTTTTAAAAGTCTTGGGAGAGAGGGCTGGCCACCTCTGACTCCTCCTTTAAAGCTTCCCTCTTAAAAAACAAGTAGGGTGAGCATTTTGGTGCAGGAAGAGGTTAAGATGCCACTTTGGAGATCCAGATTCCATATGCCCAGGTTCAAGTCCCAGCTGTTTCTCTCTTTCTTTCAATATTTGATAGTTTGGGATTTTTTTAAAGATTTGTTTATTTTTCAGAGAGAGAAAGAAATTTTCCATCCACTTGTTCACTCTCCAGATGTCTACAATGGTCATGGATGGGCCAGGCTAAAGCCTGGAGCCTGGAACTTTATCTACTCTCCCACATGGGTGGCAGGAGCCCAAGCTCTTGGACCATCCTTTGCTGCTTTCCAGGTGCATGAGCAGGGAGCTGGCTCAGAAGTGGAGCAGCTGGGACTTGAACCAGCACTCTGATACGGGATGTAGGAGTCTCAAGCAGTGGCTCAACCCACTGCACCACAATGATTTTTGAGATGTAGCCATCCCACGTGGCGCCTTAACCTCAGCTCTGTTTCTGATTCTGGCTTCCTGCTAATGTGCACTATGGGAGGCAGTAGGTGTTGGTTCAAGTAGTTGGATCCCTGCCACCCATGTGAGAGTCTCAAACTGAGTTTTTAGGTTCTGGCTTCAGCCTGGCCCTAGCCCTAGCTGTTATGGAATTTGGAGAATGAACCAGTGAAGCTCTCTCTCTGTCCTGTCTCTCAGATAAATAAAATCTAGTGGGACAAATTCCTCTCCCCATGATAAAATAAATAATAGACAGGAGTAGAGAGAAATGGAGAAGATGGTATTATCTGTTCAGGGCCAAATCATAGTAATGTGGTGTTCTTTGGGTTTGTATTTTTAAAAACCTAACTTTAGACTTGATGGATATCTACCACACACATTTTTCTGGCACCATCTTTGGGAAAGGGGCAGAGCGTTTGGCATAGTCATCTGGGGGGTGGTCACTGCTTTCAATGGCCCCAAGTTCTCTGTGAAGCACAAGTTTACTATAGAAGACTGCTTCTATTTCATGTGAATCTGAGAGTATGAAGTGGCAGGGGCACATGTTTGGCACAGTGGTGAAGGCGCCCCATGGGATGCCCCATCTCAGGTCAGAGCGCCTGGGCTCACGTGCCGGCCTCACTGCAGATTCCAGCTTCTCACCAACGTGCATCCGAGGAGACAGCAGATCATGGCTCAGGTGTTGGAGTCTGATACCCACGTGGGCATGGAGACCCAAGTTGGACTCCCTGCACTCACTCACACTCTCACTCTCTCCCTTTCTCTCTCATTGCCTTTCAATCAAATCAATTTTTTGTAAAGATTTGTTTATTTATTTGAAAGTCAGAGCTACACACAGAGAGAAGGAGAGGCAGAGAGAGAGAAAGAGAGAGAGAAAGAGAGAGAGAGAATCTTCCATCCACTGGTTCTCTCCCCATATGGCTGCAACACCCTGAGCTGGGCTGATCTGGAGCCTGGAGCCAGGAGTCAGGAGCTTCCTCCAGGTCTCCCATGTGGGTTCAGGTGCCCAAGGTCTTGAGCCATCTTCTACTGCTTTCCCAGGCCATATCAGAGAGCTGGATCGGAAGTGGAGCAGCCAGGACACGAACCAATACCCCTATGGGATGCCAGCACTACAGGTAGCAGCTTTACCCGCTACACCACAGCACTGGCTCCAAACAAATGTTTTTAAATATTTATTTATTTATTTATTTGAAAAGAAGAGTTGTTGCGGTGGATTTGTTCTGAGAGGAGGAGCGTGGTAGGGGCAAGAGGCTTGGAGTCACCACACAAACCCCGGGAGTCGGGTAAAAGGGGGCCAGAGGCGAGCAGCCTGCAGACTCATTTATTTCAGTTGGTACAGCGGCTTAAATAGCCAAGGCAGCCAATCCAGTCAAGGGGCAGTTTATGCCCTAACCAATCACAGCCTGTTGCCAGGCAGGCTCCATTTGCCATGTGGTTTCCCAAAGCCACTCCTGAGTAATTGACAATCGCTTTGCAGTGGCCATCTTAGCATGGCCTTCTCATTCCACCACAAAGAGTTATAGAGAGGCAGAGAGAGAGAGAGAGGGAGAGAGAGAGAGGGAAAGAGAGAGAGGGAAAGAGAGAGAGAGAGAGAGAGAGAGAGAGAGAGAGAGAGAGAGAGAGAGAGAGAAGTCTTCCTTCCTCTGGTTCATTTCCCAAATGGCCGGAACAACCAGAGCTGTGCCAATCGGGAACCAGGAGCCAGGAGCTTCTTCTAGGTCTCCCACACTGTTACAGGAGCCCAAGGACTTGGGCCCAAGCACTTGGGCCATCTTCCACTGCTTTCCCAGGCACACTACCAGGGAGCTAGATTGGAAATGGAGCAGCCAGGACTTGAACCTGCACCCATGTGGGATGCTGGCACTGCACATGGCAGCTTTGCCTGCTACACATCAGTGCTGGTCCCTCAATCAAATAAAATTTTTAAAAGAACATGAAGTAGTGTTTGAGTATCCAGAGTGTGGTATTTTCAAGTTTAGGGAAGAAAACACTTAATGAGATCCTGAAATCAGAAGAGGCCCTTGTGCTGCCGAGGCATGTAGTCTCAAAATGAAGCTAACGGCAGATGCTCCGAACTGTAAAACACACAACTGTGAAGTCACCAAACCCCACACGCATTCCCAGTGGGTAACATGATTCTCCCGTGGCTGCCCCTGCTCTCAGAGCCAGCCTCTGCACGTGTAGTGGATGCAGTAGGGAGCTGTGATCCCTACTGTGATGCAGTAGGGATGAGGCGGAGCTCTGCCTATCCTAAAGGTCGCGCCCCTGTCCAAGGGATGAACTGCAGCACACAAGGTCACCCGCTAGGAGCAGAGCTGAGACTCAAATCCAGCCCCAGTTTAGCTTGGCTCTGAGTGGCGTCTGTTCTACACGATGCATATGAGTATCATAAGGCAAAAGCCACAGCCCACTCTGGGTTGCTCTGGTTCAAGGGTACAGAGATACCATGTGTCCAGCGTATGGCAACACAGATGCAATAAATGCTTTAGTGAAGATAAAGCAAGGCAGGATCCCAGTGCTGGTGCAAACCCTGCAGGGCTGGCGGAGCCGATGGACTGTCTCCTCGCTGCTATAGCCTGAGACAGACCGCCTTGCCCCACAGGGCATCCGGGAAGAAGATGTAGGAGAGCGACCACAGGAGGCAGTAAAAAGCAGTGAGAGAGAACGGGGAGAAGAACATCATGATGACACCTGGAAGAAGCAAAGACGAGACTTCAGTTCTCTGGCGCTGTCTCCTGCCGTGTCTCCTCGCCGCCCTCCTCCATCTGTCACGCACAGCGCCCTGTCTTTAAGTCCAGCTTTATAGATCAGTATGACAACCTAATGGGATCTCAGGCTCCATTTGGGCCAATTCAGATCAGAGGTCAGTCCTAGCCAAGCGTAAGTTGCCTGGATCCCTTGTTAGGGAAACAAAAATCTTCCACGGAGAGCGCGTGTGGAAGTGCTAAGAGCGGAGGCCTGGGACTGAGCCTGCTCTGCCTAGGACAGCTGCTCACAAGCCTGCCCCTTAGCCGACGGCGGACACGTGCAGCAAAGCAGCTCCTAACACCCGCATACATTTCCCACCGCATGCAAGCGGCGCCTGCACCAGACGGTCTGTGCAAGCACAGTGTCTGCGCTGAACACCTGCTTCCCTTCAGGGAGCCCAGAATGTTGATGCACGTGGGGCAGAGAGTGCCTGGGTGGCCAGCACTCCCCGCCCCCCCGCCCCGCGCAAAAGTCGGGCACTCAGGCCTCCTGTGAGCTTCCCTGGCAGACCACACACACTTCCCGCACGCTATCACGATTCCATGCTGGAGGAGCCACATGCACCCGGGGTGCCCCGCTGGGAGAGGACTCTCAGAAGCTTGCTCCTGGCCTCCTCTGAACTTGGCCTGGGCAGCTCTTCCCTCGACTGCGTCTGATGTGATGGACCTCACCCACGGAGTCAGTCTGAGAAGGGCTACATGCTGAGTCCTCGCAGCAAAGCACCAAACCCGGGCTGGGGACAGCGGGGGTGGGAAGGTTCTGGGCACTCCCAGTCCACTCTGAATCTCAGCTTCACCACCGAAAGGCACAAGGGATGTCCGAATCCCCACACTGGGCGTTCGGTGGATATTGCACATAAACGGTTCCCTTCGCATTTCAGTGCCCTGCGATTCAGAATTACGTCTGTTTGTGAGGTGAGGAAGTGGACAGGAGGTACCCTTGGCTGCCTGACTTTAGACCATTACACTGTCAGGGGAGTATTCCAGGGGAGTAACCACCAATAAGAGAACCAGAACACAGGATCCGACACAAGCCCACCCAAGGGATGCAGAGTAGCTGAGGGCAGGGACTGCCATTCTGGGGGTTCTGCATTTTGAGAACAGTCATTGACCTGTGAGGCAAGTTCGGGGGTGTATTTCAAACCTGGGAAGTACATGACGAGGGCTCAGAAGCTCTCAGGGGGAGAGGGGACCCCTCTCTAAAATGGTGAGTGGTTTACCCCAGGCAAGAGGAACAGCAGTTGCTTTGCGATTCACCTGTAGGGCTGGTGTTAGTTACTCCACAGCAGAGCTAAGGCCAGGAGCGCAGCTCATGTGGAGCAGAGAGGGTCAGGAGTATCTACAAGGGCAAAGAACGCTGTGGGCAACATCATTGCTAAAACCTTGCTATGACATAGGAGAACGGCAGGTGGACAAGCAAATGGGGGCTGGAAATTACCGTTCACAGCGCACATGTGCACCAGAGGAGTCACATTCGTGATCCCATTTAATATCAATAATCCTGCAAGATAGGGACCACTGCCCTCACTTTATAGGCAAAGGAAATTGAGCTCAGAACAGTGGGGTATTAGTCCAAGTTCACACAACGATTATGTGCTGCCAATAGAACCTGAACCCAACTCTGCTTGGCTCCAAGCCAGCTTTTCCACTCCGCCATTCTGCCTCCATCACCAAGGGTACTGGAGGGACCAGCACCTGGAACCTGCCAGGGTTGTTGATGCTGACACCAAGAAAGGTGGAACCCAGAGCTGCTGTTAGGCGCAGCAGGTTAAACCACCACTTAGAACGCCAGCAGCCCATATGCTTGCTGGTTCAAGTCCCAGCTACTCTGCTTTCTATCCTCCTATTTCTGCTAATGCACCTGGGAAAGCAACAGAAGATGGCCCAGGTACTTGGGCCCCTGCCATCCACGTGGGAGACCAGCTTGGTGTTCCTGGCTCCTGGCTTCAGCCTGGTCCAGCCTTGGCTGTTGAGGCTGTGAGAGGAGTGAACCAATAGTTGGAAGACCTCTCTCTCTTTCTCTCTCTCTCTCTCTCTCTGTGTGTGTGTGTGTCCCTCTCTCTGCAGTTCTGCCTTTCAAACAAATAAATCAATCTTTTTTTTTTTTTTTTGAGGATGCAAACCTTAAGGGGAAGGTCAGGATGGAACTGAGGACCCTACAAACTAGACTGGACTCACCAAAAGGGAGAAAGGGGGAACCTGGTGTCCCCATAGATGTGTGTCTTGTTTACATGAGCACATTTTAAAATAAGGAAAACAGGTGTTCCTTGGAGGCCCCAAATCAGTGTGAACTCTAGGGAGGTATCTTCCAGGCCCCGTGTGAACCTAGAACCCAGAGTCGCCCACGGCCCCTCCTCCTGCCTCGATGTTAGTTCTGTTCCACCCTTCTCTCAAATCCAGTCACTACTCTATCTCCACTGCCGCATCACCTGGCATTGCGATATGTCATTGGTCTTCCCACCACTGTTCTCCATCCCCACAGTCTGTCCTCCCCGCCGCGGCCAGGTGACCAGCGACATCATTTCCCTGCCTCAGTCCCTCCCGGGGCTTCTCGTTTGCCTTGGGGAATAGGGTCCCCATCCCACGTGGTCTGCCAGCTTCGCTTGCCTCTATTTGTGTCACTGGCTGTGTCCGGGCAAGTTCCAGATGCCCTGTTCCACCAACACAGCAGCGTCTTCTGCCCTCAGGCCTCAGGGCCCCCACAAAGCACTGCTTCCTCTCCGGCACTGCCTCCTCCTGCCCACTGGCTGTGCGTCTTGCAGGTCTCCCTTAAGTGCCATCTCCTAAGGACCCTGTCTCTGCCGTCAGGTCATGCCACTGTAAGTTAGGTCACCCCCGGCACCCTTTCAGCACAACCTGTGCTCCCACAGTACCTTAACACAGGGTGTTTCCAGCTATTCCTAACCGTTTCTTGTTTACCATCTGTCTCTCCGGCCACACCATCAGTCTAGGTTATCAGTCTGATTCCCAGTACTTGACACATGATAGGTGCTCTAGGTGCTCCCTAAATTTCACCGAGCTCGTCAGCATCCAACAAACACTTACTGAGCACCTACTATGTGATTAGCCCAATTCTAGGCGTTGGGATGACAGCCCGACTAAAAGGCAGGCCTCTGCTGGGGTAGAGCTGCTGATCGGTTCCACACAGCACAGGATAAGGAGACCGGGAAGGCCAGAGTGAGGCGTGGGTGGCGACCAGTGGCAGTGATAGCGAGCGACCGCCGGAGACGGGAGAGCGGCCCTGCACTCACCTCCCATGTACACCACCTTCTTCCAGCTCTCCGACTCCAGGATCTCGTCTTGGGGATAGGAGCTCTGGTCGATCATGAAGAGGATCATCAGCGAGGCCATGCAGCTGAGGATGAAGGTGTTGCCTTTGGTCAGGAGCGAGGTGGAAGCCAGGACGCAGGAAGCGTAGGGGCAGGGCAGCCCCTTGTAGGACGCGGGTGCTCCTCCTGGGGGAGACAAGCACAGGGCTCAGCCGCTGGCCCTGTGGAAAGGCGTCCACACGAGGCCGGCCCCTGCGTCTTCGGGTCTTCCCTCCCCAGGCCACAAAGTCCCCTTCCAGCCGGCGCCAGTGGCAGGCTACACAGCCTTCTGCTTGCGGTTCCCAAGGGCAAGCAGGCAGCCAGCGGGGAGCCGGGGATGTCTGCTGGAGGCTCCGGGGGGTTCTGAGCGTATCTGCATGCTTTGCTCCACCCGGATGTCCCACAGTGAGGAAGGCATAGCTGTCCCAGGCAGTGAGTCCCGCCTCCCAGGGCAGGCTTCTGCAGTGCAGCCCACAGCCTCCTGTGGGCACAGAGCATGGGGGAAGGAAGCAGGGACCCCTCCAACAAACGCGACGGCGCCTCCCCTCCGTGGGCCCCTGCCCTCCGTCCTGAGGCCACCGAGTCCACTCACCAGTTGGACAAAAGCACAGGCGGAAAGAAGCGGCTAGCACATAGATGATGGCCAGGAACCCATTCAGAGGCCCATCCACGCCTAGGAGCAGGGCCGAGGCCAAGCCGAAGGTGGTGAAGACAGCAAAATCGTTCAGCTCAGCTCCTGCTCCAGAGGCCCCCGGTTAGAACGCACACTCCCCTGGCTGGCGCCCTAGTGCCCCTCTGGTCCGGAAGCTGGAGTCCTCAGGCCCCAGGGGGCAACAGCGGCTCCCTGGGGCGGTCTGGGTCTCCCCCCAGCTCTGCCTCCGATTGGCCGTGTGCCCTTCAGCAGGGCCTAGCTTTCCCATCCTTCAATATGCAAGGGCTGCACTTGAACGACACACAAACCGGTGGGACCCCCTCCCCAAGCCACATCTTGCACGGGAACATTTGTGCTTCAAGCCAGCCACGTTGCTTGGGAGATTTTTTTCTCTCTACACTTTACGCTTCTACCCCCACTCCAACATCTGGACCGTCCCAGCTGGGAGAGGCTGGGCAAGCATGGCCCCTGAAGGCCAGGGCAGGACAGGGAGCAACCACAGATGGGTAAGTGAGCCCACAGAGGCGCTGGAGCCAGATTGTGCAGCTGCCTGGCTCCTGCCCCAAGGATGTGAGCAGGAGTGGGTGACAGGTGCAGGCCAGTGGAGTGTCAGAGGACGGGGTGGTGACCTGATGGGTGCCCCCAGGGGCAGGGATTAGGAGCCTGGGGTCTGCACTCACCCAGCTTGGAGCAGACAGGGAGGTGTCTGGTCATCGTCCCGATGATCGTGTCTAACAGGAAGCTGATCAGAAGCATCCAGGAGGCACACTGGGGTTTCCTGCAGCGCAGGCCAGCAGGCCCCAACAGGCGGCCCTTTCATGGTCTCCACTGGGCAACCCCACCCCACACACCTGTACCCTTCCTACACGTGTCCTGTGTTTGCACATCTCCCACACTCACGTCCTTTCTGCTCTAAACTTGGTACACCTGCCGTACGCACATACTCTTAACCCACAATCACGAAGAGGTGCCCTGAACTCCTCATCAATCACTAAGGACCCACCCAGCTCTAAATTCCAGATATGTCGGATGGCACAGCCTCTGCACCATCTCACTGTGGGCTCTCAGATAAATCACAACCCCCTCTCTAGGCATCTGTGGCCCCATCTATAAAACAAGGGTTGATTTTTTTTAATGGATCTAAACCTGTTCAGATAACCTCCTTCCCCGGTGTGGATTTAAGTAGCTCGTGTCTTTTAAGGAACTGATCCATCTCATCGGGGCTACCAAATTTGTATGCCTAGAGTAGTCTGTGGTTTTCCTTCATTATCCTCTCATTGTTGGTGGGACCAGTAGGGATGGCCCTACTTTCATTTCTGACTGATAATTTGTGTTTTTGTTTTTTCTTGGTTAGCATGGCTAGAGGTATATCAACTTTATCAATCTTTTCAAAGAACTAGCTTTTGGTTTCATTGATTTTCTGTTTCCTATTTTGAATTAATTTGATTGCAGCTCTACTTTTTATTATTTCTTTTCTTCTGCTTGCTCTGGGTTTAGATTATCCTTCTTTTTCTAATTCCCTGAGGTGGGAAGCTTAGATGATCAGTTTTAGGTCTTCTTTTCTAATCTATGCGTTCAGTGCCATCAGTTTCCCGCTACATGCTGCTTTCCCTGCATCCCACAGACTTTGCTAAGTTGGATCTTCATTCTCATTTAGCTCAAAACACTTGTAAACCTCTCTGGAGACTTCTTTTATGTGTCATTTAGCAGTGTATTGTTTGTTCTCTGAATATTTCAGGACTTTGCATCTTTCGGTTACTGATGTCTAGTGCAGCCATGTATGGTCTGAGCGCATCCTTTGTGTGGTTTCTACTGTCTTCAGTTTGTTGAGATGCATTTGCTGACCCCGAGTACGGTCTTCTTGGTGAATGTGCCAGGTGGAAAGTGTCACCCGCTGTTGTTGGCGTGACGGTGCCGTCAGTTCAGCCGTGTGCTCGCGTCTTGTCTGCAGCTCTGAGAGTGGATTTGCTCATTCTTCTCACTGTCCTATCAGCTGTTGTCTCCCGGGCTCTGTGCCCTCTGTGAGTCCCAGGATTCTTGCAGACCCCACACTGCTGGATTCTGTGCCTCTGTCCACACACGCACCCAGGTCCCTTGGAAAGCAGCTGCCACAGTCCCAGGCAGACCTGCCCCAGGAGACCCATTCTCAGACCTGCGGCCTGTTTGCAGCTGGCCCGGCAGAAGCAGAGAGCCTGGCTCCAGATCTCAGCGGTCCCCAAGCCAAGTTCAGCATTTCCTTTGTGTACATCCAGACCCACATATCTAGAGGGGCTAAGTAAAAATCCTGGACCCACCACCATGGCATTAAAGCCCATACTCCGAGCAGACTTACTTGTCTGAACTAAGAAGATAGCGATTTTTTGCTACAGATGTGCCTCACCTTACCATACTCTAAAAACCCAGACTAAGAGGATGAGCAAAATTTCAAGCTGGATGGGAGCAACACCTGGTAAAGTCTCCTTCTGTTGTGGATGAGAAAGACCCAGAGATGCTGTGGTTATGGAGAATCAAATCAACGAGGAGGGTGTTGTTTGTATTACAAAGGATTCTCCTTACAGAGCTAATTCCCACAGGCATTGAAATGTGACTCTGTCCACAGAGATATAATTTACTTGCAGCTTTTGGGGGGCACATATACATGCCTCAGACTTCCCAGAATAGTGCCAATTGCAAATATTGTGCAGGCGCATGCATTCTAGTTTAAGAAGCAGAAAACATATTAACAGCAGCCGACCCAGGGTTGCAGAAAGGCCACCAGGACAGAATCCTTTTGTGCTCACAAATGCTCTTCTAGACTGCCATAGCTGAAGGCACTAGGGAGATGAGAATGCAGGCTCCCTGTTTCACAGGAGGAGAGACTGAGGCCAAGGCCACATACCAGGTGGGTGTCAGTAAGGCTCGGGGCCTGGGCCCTGACTCCCAGGCCACTGCCCCGCTCCCCAGTGGGTCCCTGACTCACTGCTCCGCTAAGCCAGCTTCATTCACCAAAGGTTATCAGTAGCTGCCTGGCCAAAGCCATCAGGACCCTCAAGAACTTCTTATGCCAGGGCCCCTCAAAACCCAATACAGGAAGCAAAGCAGGCCAGGGAAATCTGGGGTGGGGGAGGGGGTGGGGTTAAGAGGGAGAAGAACTGGCCGTGCACTCTCTCCCTATGACTCACTGAGTGGTCTCTCCTGGGTCTCAGTGCCCCTTCCTCCCTCTTCCCTCATGTCATTGGCTCCAGCTCTTGGCCAAGAGCATGCTGGGTCCCAGACTTACCTGCTGAAGCTGCAGAAGATGGAGAAGAGCCCCAGGACCATGTTGGCCAGGGATAAGGCATTGGTAATATCCTTCCAGGAAAGTTCACTTATCTGGGAGTGGTTGTGTTCATTGCTCAAGGAGAAAGAGTTGCACTGACCTGGGCCCCAGGAAAGAAGGGCAAGGAGTTCCCAAGGTCAAGAAGTCCAAAAAAAAAAAAAAAAGGTTCCAGGAACCTGGTACTCACATTCCCTTAGACCTCATGCCAGAGCAGCAGCCTTCCCCGCCCTGGTGCTCTGGCTGGACTAAGGGAGAAGGAGTAGATGGAGGGGACACAGGAGGTGAGGAAAGAAGATGGACAATACCTGGGAAAGTGCAGGCAAATGGAGTGAATGGACACAATCCCAGCGTGCACTCTGTCTCTCACACAACCCCTTGCCCCACAGCACAGACACCCCCAGCACATATGCTGACCCCCCAGCACCTCCCTGGCCAGGACAAGAGAGGTACAGGCCCTCCCCACTGAAGAGACAGGTCTTTGTCGTGCACTTAGGGCTGGCTTGAGAGAGCCGTGGAGCAGGAGCCCCCTTTGTCCTGCAAGCCGAGCTCACATCTGCAGAAGCCTAGGGCTGCAGCTGAGGTGCCCCAAGTCCCTGACCAGAAGAGCAGGCCTACCTCCAGCCTCCAACAGGAAGACGTGAAAGGCGGAAAATGAACACACACGACACCCAACAGTCCAAAAAGCACATGCAGGTATTCTTACGTCGGATCCCGACGACCTGCTGAGATGGCTAGAATCCTCCCCCGTGCATGAATGAGGAAACCGAGGCTCAGAGAAATGCAGGTGTTTGCTCAAAACCACACACTAAGCCCGCAGAGACAAAGCCCTGTTCGGCTCTAAGTCTGCTGGGGGCACAGAAGCCAGCAGGAGGAAGCCTGCAGGACAGGCACAGGGAGGGGGCTCAGGCGACCAGGTCTGCTGCATGGTACTGCAGGCCATGGCCAGGCCTCCCCAAGCCACCCAGTCTCTCCCGGTGCAGAGAACCATCTGCACAGGCTGTCTCGTCTGTGTTCACTCAGGCTGAATGTGTGAATCCCTCACCCAGAAACTGCCTGTGAAGCAGAGGGCCTTTTGGAGAAACCCCGGTCCTCTGAAACAGAGAAGGCCCTCTGGCTGGGGTAAAACACACCAGTCACAAACAGGGATTCTGCACTTGAGCAAAACACACAAGTCCCAAGGTCTCCCATGCTGTCTGCTCGCTTAGCCCCCCAACAGCAGAGGTGAAGGAAGTCGGGCTCCGCCTGCATCCAGCCCCTCTGCAGCCCCAGACCCTTCCAGTCTGCGTAGGAGTCAACCAAGTCATGTTCCTTTTCCATAAACCCTGCCACCAAGATGTCAGAGGCTTGGAGCGGCTGCACTTGGGGTTTGGGACTGAGGAGTTTCTCGGGGCTCACTGCCCCACAGGCCAGCCTCGAGCCCCACAGGGTATCACCAGCTGCATGGCCAAAGCCATCCTTCCAAGGCTTTCTCATGCCAGGGCAGGAGGCAAAGCAGGCCCGGGAAGTCTGGGAGGGGAAGGAAGCCAGACCTGGCTGCACACCTTTCTGCGTGAGCCCACCATGGCTGTCTCTCCTGGCTGTCAGGGCTGACCTCAGCAGGACCAATCACCTGTGCCAGGTACCTCGTCACCTGCCAGCCTAGGAGTCAGTCTTCCCATGACCAGGCACTGCGACACCTGCATGCCACTCCACACCTGTGTGATTTACTGTATCATCTCTCTCACTGCAACCTCCATTTACCAAGCACTGCCGCATCCAGGATTTCCCTTGGCCCTGGGAACTCTGCCAGACAAGCGTCGTTGTCCCTGCTTCCTGGGCAAGGCAAAGACCAAGAGAGGGGAGGAGCCTATTTCAAAGTCACACCAGAAGTGGAGAGCAAGACTAAGTGCCCTGCTGGCTGCCAATCAACAGGCCTGTACAGCCTACTGGCCGTATGCTCAGCCTGAGCCAGACGCTGGGAGGGCCCTCGTGGAATGTACAGACCACCCGTGGGAAATGAGACTCGAACATGTGCACGGACACTCGCAGACTCTGCTCACGGAGGCCCCTCGGGGTACAGATGGGGAATAGGTTTCAGGACAGCTAAGTCCCAGTAAATCATGGAGCCAGGATTGGAACCGGGCCTCCTGTTTCCCAGCTGAGTACTACCTGCAGCCTAACGCACAAGTCCCAGGCATGAAGGGACATGGGGTCACCAGCAGGGGCTGTGAAAATCTGTATTAATAAAGAACAACCCGGCTAATTAAGCAATCATCCAGTCGCAAGCAGCATTTGGTGCCTGGTGCTTGGGACACAGGGAGGATGAAGACATGTTCTCATCTCTGAAGAGCAACCAGCGCTGCACAGACAGGAAGTGGCCAGGCAGCCGAGGGGGCACCAGGGGCACAGCCTGCCAGCGGGCGAGAGGGCTTACCGCAGGAGGGGCGAGCTGACGCTTCGGCCAGCCTTGGCCCACAGGAGCACATCCCGTCACTCCCTAGCTTCCTGAAGCCCACGAGATGGAGTCCAAGTCCTTCACTGCCACTGTGGCCCTACCCAACCCTCGTACTTCCTCTCTCTGGTCCCTGGGCCCCTTCCCCAGCCTTCCCCTACCCCCCACCCCCGCCCGCAGCCTGTTAGGTGCTCCTCCTCTGTGTGGTCACATCCCCTTGTGCTCACCGTGTGACACTTGGCAATCGGTACTGACTTCGCCTACCTTGTCATCTTCCTCTTTTGCTACAGGGGATGCAACTTGAGTGCAGACGGAGGTCCCCTGGGGCCAGTATGAGGCCTGACAATAGAAGTCATTCAGTGTTTATTAAATGACTATTGTGCGTCAGGCTGGCACTTCCCCGGGAGCCTTGCACTGGACCAAACCCTGTGTACCCTGCCTCCAGCCTGTTCAATGCAGCCTCCAAGAGGCCTTCTTGGAGCTGGTGTTGTGGCACAGCAGGTTAAATCTCCACTTGGGATACTGACATCCCATATCGGAGCGACTTTTGAAGTCTCAGCTGATCCACTTCCAATCCAGTTCCCTGCTAATGAACCTGGGAAAGCAGCAGAGGATGGCCCGAGTACTTGGACTCCTACCACACACATGGGAGACCCAGATGCAGCTCCACTGGGGGAGTGAACCAGAGGATGGAAGATTTCATCTGTCTCCCTCTGACACTCAGCTTTTCAAATAAGTAAATCTTTAAAAACTTTTTTTTCTCAAATGAACTTCAAGAACCAGCTACCCAGTCCTTGCGTTCTTCCACTTACTCATTTAAATGTTTGTTCTGATGTCTGGCCGAGTGTGTTTGGGGGACAGAGGACCACGAGCCAGCCTGCGCCCTCTATAGGCTGAGTCTGGTAGGGGAGGCAGCTGGGTGTAGGCACAGGTGTTAAGTGCGTCCGGGGACATTCCAGCTGCCATGCGTGCACCGGGAAGGAGAGACTAAGTCTGCAGTGGGGACAAAGGAAGGTCCCATCAACGCCGTGACAGTCAGCAGGGTGGCTAACAGTGTGTGGAGGGAGGGGGTATTCTGGGCAGCGTTATGGCAGGTGCAGAAGCACAGCAGGGAGCAGGTGCCACTGGCGGTGGGGTGGGCGGGGCGGCCGCAGGTCAAGGGTGTGCATAGGCGACCTTGACTGAGGCTGTGGGAGAGCAGTGATCAGTGTCCCTGTCAGATACTGGTCGGGAGCAGAGGGTGTCCTGGAGCGACAAACTGGAGAAAAGGAGGCATGAAAGCCCTGACTGGGGCGAGAGATGTGAGCGAGGGGGAGGCAGAGTCGGCGCTGAGCAAGCGGGCTTGACCAGGACTCCACGGTTCCCAAAGGAGGGCGCTGCGGGCGGGTTCCTCGCCGGGAGACGGCACCACGCGAGCGGTCTCCGTGCAGCATCCGGCCGGTGGCACTTGGCGCCAGGCCGCGGGGCCTCGCTCCCCTGCTCCCCACGCCGCTCCTGGCGCACCCGCCCCACCTCGGGCCACCCAGGCCAGGACTTCCGCGGAAGACGCAGGCGCCGCCGCCGCTCACCTGGGGGCAAGACATCCCTAGATGGGTTTAGGCCCGCGCTGCGTCCCCTGCCTGTGCGGTGGAGAGGCCGCCCCGGGCGAGAGGACGCAGCTCCAGACCAAGCCTCTTGGCCCTGACTCTTAGCTCACAATCCCCGGGAGCAGGGGAGGGGCTGCGGGCCTTTGGCAGGGTGAGAGGGGCCTCAACTTTCAGGGGTATGCGGGCCTGGAGGGGCCGCTCCCTGGGTCTGGGAGGACCTGGGAAGCTTCGCAGGCAACGGGACCCCAGCGCACAGCCCCAGTCGCAGAGCACGGGGCGTGGAGGTGGGCAGAGGGGATGACTTGGCCGGGAGGGACGTGGGCGAGGGGGAAGCTGGCTTCCCACTGGTTAGGGCCGGCGAGCAGCAGCGGCAGCACCACACGGCCGTGCCTGGTGCGGCTGGCTTCTGGGCGGTTCTCTGTGCTTGGCTCTAGATCTGTCAGATGGATGACCCAGCCCTGAAGATAATGTTTTCTTTGTATTTATTTTCATTGTTCTATTTGAAGGGGGGGGGGGTCTTCCATTTGATGGTTCACTCCCCAGTTGGCCACAACAGCCAGAGCCAGACCGATCCAAAGCCAGGAGCTTCTTCCAGATCTCCTACACAGGTGTAGGGACCCAAGGACTTGGGCCATCTTCTGCTTTCCCAGGACATAGCAGAGAGCAGGAACCGACTCAGGACTGAGCGTGGTGTGTGGGTCGGCACAGCAGGAACACAGGGAGTACTGCGAGAGGCCTCACACAGAACCTTGGCAAGAAGTGCGGGTGTAATGCTAAGTGTAATGAGAACTCTTGGAGCTTTTAAAGCAGAAGTGCTGTGATCTGACTTACAGTCTCCATGGCTGTAGACTGAAGGAGGGCGGGTACTGCACCAACCCAGGCTGCAGTGTTGATGGCCCGGGCTCAGGGCAAAGGGTGGATATGGGGAGGAGCCATCGGAGTCGGGACAGATTTTGAAAGCAGAGCTGAGATGACTTGCTGCTTAGTGTGGGCAGAACAAATGGAATCAAGGTCTTCAGCCTCCACAACAGTGGGGGACAGGGGCCAACGGACATGAACACTCAAGAGATTAGTTGTGGACAAATGAAATATGTAACGAGGAGCTGGTACTGTGGCATAGAAGGCTAAGCCTCCGCCTACAGTGCCAGCATCCCATCTGGGTGCTGGTTCGAGTCCCGGCTGTTCCACTTCTGACACAGCTCTCTGCTATGGCCTGGGAAAACAGTGGAGGATGGCCCAAGTCCTTGGGCCCCTGTACCCATGTGGGAGACCCGGAAGAAGCTCCTGGCTCCTGGCTTCGGATCAGTCTGGCTCTGGTTGTTGCGGCCATTTGGGGAGTGAACCAGCAGATGGAAGACCTCTCTCTCTCTGTCCCTCCCTCTCTCTCTCTGTATCTCTACCTCTCAAATAAATAAAATCTTTTAAAAATAAAATGTTTATTTTGGTGCAAAAATTTTGAAATCCCATGCATAGATTTCTGATAATATTCATTTTCCATGAACTTTTTAAATATTTACTTGAAAATCATAAAAGAGAGAGAAACAGAGATTTATCTTCCATCCACTGGTTCACTCCCCAGATGGATGTAATGGCCAGGGCTGGGGCAGGTTGAAGCCAGGAGCCAGGAGCTTCTTCCAAGTCTCCCATGTGGATATAGGGGCCCAAGTACTTGGGCCATCTTCTGCTGCTTTCCCAGGCGCACTAGCAGGGAGCTGGATTGGAGGTAGAGCAGTTGTGATATGAACTGGCTCCCATATGGGATGCGTCATCACAGGTGGCAGCTTTACCTGCTGGGCCACAATGCCGGCCCCTCCAGGAGCGTTCTGAGTACCCCATGTAAGTCCCCTGTATGCCATCGCTGCACACTCGGGGCACCTACAGCTATAGTGTCTCACATGCACGTCTTCCTCTCTCCTGTCTGTAATTTAACTTTGTCGTTATCGCCACATTGAGATAACAACGTAGATTGGAAACAGAGACTGTCTTCATCAGGCAAAACAGGATGAAGGTTATGACTAGAATGTAACAAACATGACTCTGCTTCTACGACTTTTTACCAGTAAAACCATGGGCCAGTTTCCGACTCTGCGGATCTTTGAACTCCGTAAAACAGGAATACTGCATGCCTCATTGATGCAGGGTTTTGTGAGGATTAAATGCAATAATGGACACATTTGGCAGAATAAAGGTTCACTAGGGGCAGCTGTTTGGCCTAGTGATTAAGATACCATTAAGGATGCCCGCATCTCATATTGCAGTGGCTGGGTTCAAGTCCCAGGTCTCCTTCCACCATCCTGCTAACATGCACCTGGGAGGCAGCAAGTGATGGCTCAAGTGGTTGGGTCCTTGCCACACATGTGGGAGACCTGGATGCAGTTCCCAGCTCCTGGCTTCGGCCTGGCCAAGTCCTAGCCACTGTGGCCATTTGGCAGATGAGAACATTCTTTCTATCTTGTGCTCTCTGCCTCTCAAATTAAAAAAAAAAAAAAAAAGCTCACTACACAGTTTTTGTTTTGTTTTGTTTTGTTTTTTTGACAGGCAGAGTTAGACAGTGAGAGAGAGACAGAGAGAAAGGTCTTCCTTCCATTGGTTCACCCCCTAAATGGCTGCCATGGCAGGCGCGCTGTGCCAATCCGAAGCCAGGAGCCAAGAGCTTCCTCCTGGTCTCCCATGCGGGTGCAGGGCCCAAGAACTTGGGCCATCTTCCACTGTACTCCCGGGCCACAGCAGAGAGCTGGACTGGAAGAGGAGCAACCAGGACAGAATCCAGTGCCCCAACCAGAACTAGAACCTGGGGTGCTGGCGCCGCAGGCGGAGGATTAGCCTAGTGAGTCGCAGCGCCGGCCACTAGACAGTATTTATCATTGTTGTTTCTACAACATCAATGCACTCAATGTTTGTGGACGGATAGTAACTGGAGAAAGTAAGGACACAAGCAAGCCCTCCAGTCCTCCTAGACCTCTAGGGTGGACAGAGGGCGCCCCAGGCAGCTGGACAGGGCCAGCAAGTGGAATAAGCAAACACAGGTCACTAGACTCTGGAAAACAAGATGTCGCCCTCTCCCATACCGGGTTGCAGGGATCCCATACATTCACACCAGAAACTGAAGCGTACCTGACTCCTCATTCCCCTGCATCTTGCTGTTTAACAAGATGCCAATCTATTGTACTTTCAAAATGCACGCTCCATCAAATCTAAATGGCACCTGCTGTAAGACACCACTATTTTATGTAGCACCAAGGAAGACAGACAGACTCTGCCACTTAAACATGCCACTGAGTTTCAGAAGCACCCAGGTCTGAGAGACGCTGAACGCGCGGAAACGAAAGCACATCTTCAAGTGAGGAGCTCTGGCACCCCCCGTTCTGCCACTGCTTTTGTTCAGAGCCCATCATCTCTCGCTGGCCTGGGGACAGAGGTGCCTAATGGTCTTCCCTTCATCCTGCCTCTGCTGCCGAAGTGAGGGTTCTGGGTTTTTTTCTTTTCTTCTTTTTTTTAAGACTTATTTATTTGAAAGGTAGAGTTAGAGAGAGCGTGACATCTTCCATCCACTGGTCCCCTCTCCAAAAGGCTGCGATGGCCATGCTGAAGCCAGGAGCTTCTAGATCTGGGTTACCCACATGGGTGCAGGGGCCCAAGCACTTGGGCCATCTTCTGCTGCTTTCCCAGATACATTAGCAGTGAACTGGATCACAAGTGGAGCAGGGGCTGGCTCTGTGGTGCAGCGGGTTAACGCCCTGGCCCATATGGGCACTGGTTCTATTCCTGGCTGCTCCTCTTCCAATCCAGCTCTCTGCTATGGCCTGGGAAAGCAGTAGAAGATGGCCCAAGTCCTTGGGCCCCCGCACCTGCGTGGGACACCCGGAGGAAGCTCCTGGTTCCTGGCTCCTGGCTTTAGATAGGCGCAGTTCTGGCCATTGAAGCCAATTGGGGAGTAAACCAGTGGATGGAAGACCTCTCTCTCTCTCGTCTCTCTCTCTCTCTCTACCTCTCCTTCTCTCTCTGTGTAACTCTGACTTTTGAATGAATGAACCAGTGCCCATATGGGATGCCATTGTTGCAGGCAACAGCTTAACCCACACTGCACAATGCTGGCCCCCAAAACTGAGGTTTCTAAAAGACCAATGCTACCAACTCCATCCCCGAATCCTTCCTCAGTTCCCCACCCATGGTGCCTGAGCCATCGTCTTCACCTTGGACTCGTCCTTGTCCCCCACATGTCTTATCTGGAATGGCTTTTCCTCCCCTTTTCACCTCTCCCTGGGGACAGAGGTGCCCAGAGGTGCCTGTCAGAAATGAGCGTTTCCTGGCCAGGATGTGTGTCACTCTACCCCTCCCGATGACCAAGATTCCTCTGGCCGATGCAGTTTGTTACTAGGATGCCCCCTTTCTTCATTTACAAACAAAGGTCATCCAAAAACAAACCCTAAAGACAGTCTTCCTACAGAGAGGACACCGGGAGCCCCCAAGAAGTTCTAAGTCTTGCTTGTTTTTCAGCACCCAGTCAGGTGTCAGGTCCTCCAAGAAGCCCTTCCAAACCCCCAGGCTGAGTCAGGGACCCTGAAGTGCTGCCACAACCCATGCCTGCCTCTGTCACAGTCCATCACCACACTGCAACTGTCGGCTGGCTTCTCCCCTCTGGACCAGAGCTCCTTGGAAACTCAGCTGTTTTCCCCAGAACCTGGAACCCGGACAGCACTTAATACTTAGGAAATTACTGGGGGATGAAGAGTGATTGCCGGGGCGGTGTTGGCAGGTGCTGGCAGGCGCTGCAGTGCAGCAGGCTAAGCTGTCCCTTGGGACGCCCCTGCCGCACAGGTTCTTAGTCCTGACTACTCTGTTTCCCATCCAGGTAATGCTAACGGGGCTGGGAACCAGCATATGACAGTTCCAGTGCTTGGGCCCCTACCACCCATATGGGAAGCCTGGATAGAGTTCTGGGCGCCCTACTTCAGGTGGTCCAGCCCTGGCCACTGCAGCCACTTGGGAAATGAACCAGCAGGTTGAAAATTCTCTCTCCCTCCCCATGCCCATCCCTGTTCACTCTGCTAACAAATAAATCTTTTTAAAAGTTATTACTGCACAGAATCACTGGATCCTAGTCCCTCATTCTAAGGTGCTGCATCTCAAAATCACCTCACTGCTACTGAATTTACTTCCCAAGTACAGCAATTGACTTAACCAGGGAAGCGCAATGGCACCCCCTGGTGGTCGGCTCAGAGAGTGCACCCATGGAACAGAGGAGCGTTCCTGGATCTCAATCTCCAGTTCCTCCAGGTTAGGACTTGTGATTAGGAGAGTGGAGGGGATTTGCATTTTCAAAACATCCAGTTAACGGACTGGAGGCGGGTGAGGCGGGTGAGGCAGAGGTGAGAAGTGACTGGGTCATGGCTGCCCTCATGAAGGGATTCACGCTGAGCCTGCAGTGTGTCAGGTCTCAGTGGTGTGGATTCGCTCCCACGAGAGCGAGCAGGTGGTTAGAAAAGATGGGCCAGGCCCTCCTCAGTCACTTCCTATCTTCACGGACCGCTCTCTAGCACTCCCACCGTGGCACAGCCCAGGGGCCCTCGCCGGAAGCTGACGCCACCACGCTGTTCACTTTCCAGTCACCAGAATCACAGGACAGACAGACCTCGGAGCCTTCTGGTACACAGTGCCGACGCTAGCTCACCAGGGGCACATCCAGCACAGCCACCAACACCGGAATGGGGCTAGGGGGTCACCCAGCAGCTCAGCAGGAGCAACATCCGCCCCAGGAAGCCACCGGGCACCGGTGGGGTCCAGGCCACAACACCCGCCCCTTTCACAGCAGTATAGGCACGGAGGAGAGAACAGCTGTGCTGTGAATGCAGTTAACTCTTCTGGGCAAACACGAACCGCGGTCACCCGGAAGCCAGCCAGAACCAGAACTCGAGCAATGCAGCCAGAGAGGTGCTGCCTGCTAAGTTCTTGAACAACTCTGGTCGAGTCTCCGTGTAGGCTGACCTGTCATCAGCGTGGCCGCTTCTCCTTCGCCTCACTGCCCGCCTGTTCTCTCTCTCACACCATTGTAAAGCTGCCATCTGGCTGGGTGTGTTCTGCGGCAGGCAGCCACACTCAGGATCTCTGCTCGCGGAGGCTACAGAGGGAGTTGGATGTGATAGCCTCCTACATCTCTCCCAAGTCTAAAACTCGGGGTTTAGAAGTGGACCCTCCCTGAACCTGGCCCTCGTGGCTAACTCGATTCTACCCTCTAGCTGGGCAGGCAGAGCACGAGGCATGCCCCGACAGCCCCACAGCACAAGTCCAGCAAGCTCCCAGTCGCTCTCCATTAGCCAGCATTCTTGGTCCCAGAGGAATGCAGCCAGAGTTACGCCAAACGTGAAGATCCCTCAACCTCAGTCTTAGGTCATTTTAAATTGTTATTTATTTGTTTTAGAGGCAGAGAGCGCCAGAGCTCTCCCATTTGCTGATTCAACTTTCCAAATGCCTGCAACAGCCAGGGCCAGGCCAGCCTGAAGCCAGGAGCCAGGAGCCCAAAGCAGGTCTCTCACTGAGTGGCAGGGCCCCAGCTCCTCGCGCCATCATGGCTGCCTTCCTGAGCACACTTGGCATGAGGCTGGAGTCGGGAGTGGAGCCAGCATGGCTGTGCGCATCTCCAGTGCTGTCTTCCCCGGGAGGCCCAGCACCCGCCTCCCTAACTCCAGCCTCAGAAGAGGCCTGAAAGCCGTCCTGTCTGCACAATGACCCGCCGGCCTTTTTGTGAGAAGCAGCAGCTCTTCCATGAATGCTTCAACTTTCGGGCAGAACAGGAGGAGAGGAAGAAAGCTCACCCACCGGCCGATACCCGAAACTGACTGGCTGGGCACTGGTGGCCCAGAGAGGACCCAACAGACAGCGTCACATGATTCCCCACACCCCAGTAAAAGTCCTAAGGACAACAGTATGCAGATTCACACAGGATCTCCTGCCGAGAAGTCATGATTCACCTACACGCCCTCCAGTAAGGCAAAGAACGGGTGACGGGCCCTTGTCACGACCGCCGCTCGTCCGAGTTCCCTCTCAGTGAGGCAGTGCCCGGAAGCTGGGTTCGGAGCACGGAGGCAGGGCCACAGGCTGGCCCAGCACCTTGTCCATCATGCTGATTTTAGCATCTTGCTTCTCAATGTCCTCGTATGGAGTCCAGGACAAGTCGTGCTGCAGCTTGTAGGCCCCCAGGAAGTCATGGGGACAACCTGTCCCCCACTCCTAGAAGAGGCAAAGGAGACAGCTCTGGTCAGGGCAGGATGTGAACAAACCAAGGTGAGCTCCCTCCCTACACCTATGTAGGACACAAATCTCTATTCCAGCTTTTCATTTCAGGCTAGTCGGAACCATACTTAGACAGCAGTGACGTCGGGGCCTGCGTTGCGGCGTGGCAGGTAAAGCTGCTGCCTGTGATGCCGGCATCCCACGTAAGCACCAGTCCATGCCCCAGCGGCTCCCCTTCCGATCCAGCTCCCTGCCAACGGCCTGGGCAAAGCAGTGGAAGATGGCCCAGGTGCCTGCCTGTGCTCTTATCACCCACATGGGAGACATGGATTAAACTCCTGGCTCCCGGCTTCAGTGTGGCCCAATGCTGGCCATTATAGCCACTTGAAGAGTGAACCAGCAAACGGAACATTCTCTCTCTGGGTGACTCTTCAAATAAATAAACAAACCCTTAAAGTAATAATAATAATAATAATAATATAATAATAATAAAGTCGCATTACATGTCAGATCCCTCTCTCAGCAGTCTGTGGAATAATTTAGGCACGCCAGATCTTTTAGAGTCACGTTTGCACTGACGCCACCCCCAGTGTTCTAGAAAACCCTTTACCAGTGTACATGCCTACATCTTCACATAGGCTGAGAATTTCTCAAAGGCTACAAGAGTGTTGGGCAAAGAGTAAAGGTCCTTACCTTTGGAGAAATAATGGAAAAATACTGCTGGCCACTCTCGCGTTTATAGAGGTAGTAAATGTTGCCGGGCTTTTTCACCATGTTACAAGCTACGTGGTGCAAGTCGGCATCTCTGCGAGCATCTTCCAGTACCTGGGAACCAGAGGTGTGACAGACCTGGCATCCGAGGAAACAGGCCCTCACGCCGGCGATCGTGTCAATAAAAATGTGGAAAGCGGGGCGGGAGCTGCGGTGCAGCGGGGTAAGACACCCGTATCAGAGTGGGTCTCAGTCCCAGCTGCTCTGCTTCCGACCCAGCTCCCTGCTAACACACCTGGGAAGCAGTGGAGGATGGCCCGTCACCCACGCAGGAGACTTGGCTACTGCAAGCACTTGGGGAGTAAACCAGCAGAACACACAGTGTCAGTGTCTCTCTGCCACTCTTTCAAATAAATAAAATAAATTAAAAAAAAAAATTTACCCTGAACTTCCAAAGCGTATGCTTTCATTTTACTCACCACCTCTGCGCTTCTAGGAGACACCGAGGACAGACAAGCGGCAAGCAAGCGACAATGACTACAAGCTCAGCAACGCCCTGAACGAAATGAACACAACAAAAGCCCGAGCTGTCCCTCACCTTCCTGGCCTGTTCTTGCAGATGCTGGATTTGCTCAGCGATGACCGTCAGCTTGTTGGTGGCATTTGCTCGGATGAACTCATCAGCCTACAGGTGAGAGAAAACCAAACTGTGGGTTGAAAAAACGCTAAGGCTTCCGTGACGTTCTTACTGAGATCCAAAGTGAAGAGCTATGTCGACACCTCTGCCCACGCCTGACACACTCTCCCCACTTTGCTATGGATTCCGTGTGGTTTCACGTGTGCCCCCACCAAGGTTCCTGTGCTGGCTGTCAGCCCAGGACGGTGATGTGGAGAGGTACAGGAACCTCTGACTCAGTCCGTGGGGGTTCCAACCTCACAGGGGATGAATGAAGCTCCCCTAGGACCCAGTTAGCACCCATTTGGATGGGATGGAGGATAACTTTCTTCAGACAGGAATGCAGACCTCATGTGGGGGAGGGGGGAACAGCACAGGTGTCAAGTCCCAGCTCCTCCACTTCCGGTCCAGCTCCCTGCTAATGCGCCTGGGAAAGCAACAGAAGATGGCCCAAGTGCTTGGGCCCCTGCACCCATGTGGGAGACCTGGAGGAAGCTCCTGGCTTCAACCTGGCCCAGCCCTGGCCATTGTAGTCACTTAAGGAGTGAACCAGTGGATGGAAGACCTTTCTCTTTATCTCTCTATTTCTTTCTTTTTCTCTATCTCTAAAACAGATGGGCCGGCGCTGTGGCGTAGCAGGTAAAGCTGCCACCTGCAGTGCCAGCATCCCATACGGGCACCAGTTCAAGTCCCGGCTGCTCTACTTCCAATCCAGCTCCCTGCCATGGCCTGGGAAAACAGCAGAAAATGGCCCAAGTCCTTGGGCCCTTGTACCCGCATGGAGACCTGGAAGAAGCTCCTGGCTCCATATTAGCTCAGCTCTAGATGTTGTGGCCAATTGGGGAGTGAACCAGCAGATGGAAGACCTCTCTCTCCCTCTCTGTCTTTCCTTCTCTCAATGTGTAACTCAGCTTTCAAATAAATAAATAAGGTTTTTAAAAAGAAAAAGAAAAAAAATGGCAGCCTCACAGAGGATGTAAGGAAGGGAAGGGAAGGGTCAGTCACCCAAAAAGGTCAAGGAAAAAGCTTCAACATTTGAGGCCAGACAGGCTCAAGAGTTACAGAGGGGAATGCACAGAATTATTTTAATGATTTATTATTTATTTATTTGAAAGGCAGAGTTACAATGAGAGAGGGAGAGAGAGATAGAGATCTTCCATCCACTGGTTCACTCCCCAAATGTCCACAATAGCCAGGAGCCAAGAGCTTCATCCAGGTCTCCCACAAGGGTGCAGGGACCCAAGCACTTGGGCCATCCTCTGCTGCTCTCCCAGGCACATTGGCAGGGAGCTGGATTGGAAGTGGAGTAGATGGGACTCAGGACTCGAACCGGTGCCCTTTTGGGATGCTGGCAAATAGGCAGAGGCTCAGCCCAGCCCCCAGAATGAAAGGGGGATCAGATTATGCAGGGCTTTGTAGTCCACGATAAATAATTTGTATTTTGTTCCTGGGATAGAAGGGCCTCGTGGCAATGAGAGCAGAGTAGTTTCTAGAGCCAAGGCAGTTCCAGGTTAGAGTAGTGTGGTATAGTAGGCTAAGCCTCCACCTGCAGAACCAGCATCCCATATGGGCGCCAGTTTGTGTCCCAGCTGCTCTTCCCATCCAGTTCTCTACTTATGGCCTGGGAAGGCAACAGAAAATGGCCCACATGCTTGAGCCCCTGAACCCACGTGGGAGGCCGGGATAAAGTTCCTGGCTCCTGGCTTCAGATCAGCCCAGCTCCAGCAGATGTGGCCATTTGGAGTGAACCAGCAGATGGAAGACCTTTCTCTCTGCCTCTCAAATAAATAAATAAATCTTAAAACAAACAAACAAACAATAAACAAGAATAAGATTGAGAGATGAGGCAACCTGTCCAAGGTTTCACAGCTAATAAATGGCAGTTAAAGCTGTGAACACAGAAGCCTGATTCCAAAGCTCACACTTTAACAGCAGGTGCCTCCTAAGCTTCCTGAACACACACAGGTGTTCAGAGGTGACAGAGGTCAGTCTGGGTACAAAGTACACTTCGGAGGTGGGCATCTGGCACAGTGGTGAAGCTGCCACCTGAGATGACAATGACAATGGACCCTATCAGAGTGCCTGGCTCAGACCTGAGCTCCTCCACTCTGATCCGGCATCCTGCTGATGTGCACCCTGGGACGGCTCAAGTCCTTGGGTCCCCGCTACCTGTGTGGGAGACCTGGATTGAGTTCTGGATTCCTGGCATCAGACAGATTTGTTTTAAAGAGATTTATTTATTTATTTGAAAGTCAGAGTTACACAGAGAAGGAGAGGCAGGGAGAGAGAGGGAGAGAGAGAGAGAGAGGGAAGAGAGGGAGAGAGAGCTCTTGCTTCTGCTGGTTCACTCCCCAACTGGCCGCAACAGCTGGAGCTGCACTGATCCGAAGCCAGGAGCTTTCTCTGGGTCTCCCAATGTGGGTGCAGGGGCCCAAGGGCTTGGGCCATCTTGTATTGCTTTCCCAGGCCATAGCAGAAGCTGGATCAGAAGTGGAGCAGCCAGGTCTTGAACTGGTGCCCATAAGGGATGTCAGCACCGCAGACAGCGGCTTTACCTGCTACACAACAGTGCCAGCCCCTTCAGATAGACTGATAACTCTCTCTGCCCTTCAAATAAAATGAAAGTACATTTTTGTTTTTTAAAATTTTTAAAGATTAATTTATCTATTTGAAAGGCAATTACAGGGGCTGGCGCTGTGGCGCAGCAGATTAAAGCCCTGGCTTAAAGTGCTGGCATCCCATATGGGTGCCGGTTCTAGTCCCGGCTGCTCCTCTTCCGATCCAGCTCTCTACTATGGCCTGGGAAAGCAGTAGAAGATGGCCCAAGTCCTTGGGCCCCTGCACCCATGTAGGAGACCTGGAAGAAGCTCCTGGCTTCAGATTGGCGCAGCTCCAGCCATTGCGGCCATCTGGGGAGTGAACCAATGGATGGAAGATCTCTCTCTGTGTAACTCTGAAATAAATAAAATAAATTGGAAGGAAGGGAGGGAGGGAGGGAGGGGAAGAAAGAAAGGCAGTTACAAAGAGAGAGACTCTCCAAATGGCTACAATGGCCAGGGCTGGGCCAGGTTGAAGCCAGAGTTTCATCTGTGCCTCCCACATGAGTGGCAGGGGTCCACGCTTTCCCAGGTGCATAGCAAGGAAGTGGAGCAGCTGGACTCCAGTGTCCCAGGTGGTAGCTTAACCCGATATGTCATAATGCCAGCCTTGTAAAAAACTGGAGGATTTTTTTAACAAAAGAAAGTGTATTTCAGTACACAGGCAGTAAATAGACTTGATTGAGCTTTTCTCTGTGACATGTTTTTTTTCAGTTTCTCAAAGACTGGTTATAATAGAGAAATGGAGCAGTACAATATTAAATCCATACATCAAACTACGTTATTGGAGAAAAGACAAAAAAATCTGTCCCTTCTTTCTTTGGTTCAGGCCACTGACTGAAGACACACAATGTCTACTCAATTCACAAAAGTTTACTTTGCTCTTCACCTCTCTAAAGAAGAGAAGACACAAACAAGGTTTGAATTCAAAGACCTTCATAAGTATTTGAATTTTTCTTAATTAAAAATAGTAGAGGTGTTTGTGCAAGGGAAGTTGAGCCCATTATCAAATATTTTTGAGCAACACAAAGACTTTGGACTTAACCAAGGCCAAATCTGATAGTGTATTCAGGATCGGGGCACCCAAGCTTTGAAGCAGCAAGTCCCTACGTGCACCCTGCAGGTCTACAACTGGAAGTCACCTAAGACTGAACGACTCCTACATGAAAGATCTCTGTGAGTGAGATCCCGGTGGGAAGATGGGGCCATCAAAGAAGGAGGTGCCTTTCTCTGAAGGGAGGAGAGAACTTCCACTTCAACTATGGCCTTGTCTAAATAAGGTCAGAGTTTGTGAACTCAAGAGTTTCCATAGCCTTGGCAGCTCATGACAAGAGCCTCGGGTGATCACTGACGTCATGAATAAGGCGTCAATTGTTAAATCAACAACAGGAGTCACTGTGCACTTGCTCCCCATGTAGGAAGGACCTCTGTCCTTAATGTGTTGTACTATGAGAATTAACAGTAAAACTAGTCTTCAAACAGGACTTTATACTTTGTGTTTCTGTGTGGGTGCAAACTGTTGAAATCTTTACTTAGTATATACTAAGTTGATCTTCTGTATATAAAGATAATTAAAATGAATCTTAATGAAGAATGGGATGGGAGAGGGCATAGGAGGTGGGATGGTTTGGGGATGGGAGGGCAGGAAGGGGGGTTAGAACTGCTATAATCAAAAAGTTGTACTTATGAAATTTATATTTATTAAATAAAAGCTTTCTATTAAAAAAAAAAAGACTGAACGAGGTCAGAGCTTTCCATCTTGGACCTCTCTTGTTTCCAACCCTCCCTCTCAGAGGTAAAGAAGAGGACGTTCAGAGAGAAGTAATTTGCCTGAAGTCCCACTGCAAACTAACATCAAAAATGGGACTAAGACTTGGGCCCAAACTTCCAATGCTGTTTCCATTATTCTGCATTTCTGGCTAAGCACTAGCCTTGGAAATTCTGTATGCAGTGAATGAGGACCCTGGACTATTTTAAGAGTCCTTGCTCCAAGAAGCTGTTTAGCTAAATTCTACAAACTCTCAGGTAACATTTGAAGGTCTATGGGAAGCAGTTTAAAAAAAGAGGCCTGGGGCCGACGCTGTGGCTCACTTGGTTAATCCTCCGCCTGCAGCGCCGGCATCCCATATAGGCACCGGGTTCTAGTCCCGGTTGCTCCTCTTCCAGTCCAGCTCTCTGTTGTGGCCCGGGGAAGGCAGTGGAGGGTGGCCCAAGTGCTTGGGCCCCCGCACCCACATGGGAGACCGGGAGGAAGTACCTGGCTCCTGGCTTCGGATCAGCGCAGCACTGGCCGTAGCGGCCATTTTGGGGGTGAACCAACGGAAGGATGACCCTTCTCTTCTGTCTCTCTGTCTATAACTGTACCTGTCAAATAAATTAAAAAAAAAAAAAAAAAGTGGGGCCGGTGCTGTGGTACAGTGGGCTAAGCCTCCTTGTGGCACCGGCATCCCATTTGGGCGCCGTTTCGTGCTCCCAGCTCTCTGCTGTGGCCTGGGAGAGCAGAAGATGGCCCAACTGCTTGGCCTCTGCACCCCCATGGGAGACCTGGGGGAAGCTCCTGGCTCCTGGCTTTGGCTCAGCCCATCTCCAGCCGTTGCAGCCATTTGGGGAGTGAACCAGAGGATAGAAGACCTCTCTCTCTTTGTCTCTCCCTCTGTGGCTCTGCATCTCAAATAAGTAAATCTTTTAAATAAATAAAAAGTAAAATAAGCGGCCTGCGCATACCTGAAGAATCTGGGTTGGGGCGATCTCGAAACTTCCACGGCAACTTTTATTCATTCAATAGGCGGGAGCAATGGCTCCGGCGCCTGCTGCCTCCCAGGACCGACTGAAAACGCGATGCAAACCTTCCCACGAAGGCAGACTGCGGGCCCCCAAGCTGCTCTCAGTAGCTCGGAGCCCGGGTCCTGCCACCGACCCCCCAATGACGGTCGGTTTCGCTCCTCTGTACAAGCGAGACACAACAAACAGGACCCCACGTTCGGTGGCTGCGTGAATGACGAGGGTGGTTCAGGCCCCCGGCCGCGCCTCCTCACCTTCTGCACCTGCTCTGCGAGCGCCACGAGGTCTAAGGGGTCCCCGGCCCGGTGCGTGTGGTAGGGGCTCACCAGGGCCAGGCCGCCGGGGGTAGCGGTGAGCTCCACCAGGGCTCCTGCGACACACACCCGGGAACACAAGCCGTGAGCGCCCGCCCTCGGCCCCCGCGGAGCCCCGGAGACTAGCCGTCCCCCGGTGCCGCCTGCCCCGCGTACCTCCCCGACCTGCCGGCGACCGCACTCCTGGACTTTCAGCCGCGGCCTCCGCCCGCCCGCGCGCTACCGCGTCCTCCATGACAGCCACCTGTCCCTCCCTCCCACCTGGGCGGAGCGAGTTGGAGAAAAATGCGTAAAAGGCGGGTGGGCGGAGCTTCTCTATTCTTCCGCCACTAGGCGTCAGAGCCCGCGCTCGGAGGCGGGGCTTCGGCTGGGGCACTACGCTCCGCTAAGGGCCAGTTGGTCAAAGTCAAGAGGAGGCGGTGCAAGCCTCCTGGGCATGCGTCGCCCTCTCGGGAGGCGGGGCTTCCCCCGGGGGCGGGGCTCCCTCGAGGTGGGGCTCTGGCCGCGGCGGCGGGAGGCGTGCTGTCCCGTTAGGTCTCTGGAGGCGATGGCGACGCGCGCGCTGAAGCTGCTGACCACGCTGCTGGCTGTCGCCACCGCTGCCGCCCAAGCCGAGGTCGAGTCCGAGGCGGGATGGGACCTGGCAGCGCCTGACCTGCTCTACGCCGAAGGGACCGCGGCCTACGCGCGCGGGGACTGGGCAGGGGTGGTCCTGAGCATGGAGCGGGCGCTGCGCTCGCGGGCCGCCCTGCGCGCCCTCCGCCTGCGCTGCCGCACCCGGTGCGCCGCCGACCTCCCGTGGGAGCTGGACCCGGAGTCGGCCCCGAGCCTGGCGCAGACGTCGGGCGCCGCAGCCCTGCAGGACCTGCGCTTCTTCGGGGGCCTGCTGCGCCGCGCCGCCTGCCTGCGCCGCTGCCTGGGGCCGCTGACCGCCCACTCGCTGAGCGAGGAGCTGGAGCTGGAGTTCCGCAAGCGGAGCCCCTACAACTACCTGCAAGTCGCCTACTTCAAGGTGCACACCTGCCCGCAGCCGGGGTCCTGCCGGGGGCGGGGAGAGGGTGGTTGCAGGCGGCCTGGGGGCACTTGCGGGGCCGGAGAAGTGGCCGAGAGAGGGAAGGTGGGGAGCGCTCCTGGGACACAGCGAGTGGGCAGACGCAGACCGCAGAGGTACGGCTTGGGGGTTCGCGCACAGGCCAGAGAAAGTTGGCCTCGTGTTTCCCCGGGAGACCTCGTGGAGAGAGGAGACGGGAGCGGCAGCTTGAGGCTCCGACCTGGTTCGGTTCGGTGTCCTCGTGGGAAGCCGGGAGCCTCGGCGACTTCTCCTTCCGGTTCGCTTCCCAGTGATGCTGTTCCTGCCGCCGAGCGCAGCAGTCGCCGGCGGGACGTGGGATTGCCACGTCGCCAGCAGGGGCTGCCGGCGCGCTCCGTGCGGGTCCTCGGGCTAGTCCGGCAGGTTTCCGAGGAAAGTTGGTCGTTTGAGGAGAGCCAGTGCCAGCTGTGCAAATGGGCTGGAGGCACCGCGGCCGTGTGCGGTGGCGGCGACGATGGTGATGGCAACCGGAGCCGGCAAGAGCTGCCCGGCTCTGTTGCAAGCGTTTCGCCCCGATCCTCACCCTCTCCTGTGGGGTGGATGTTGTCCCCGTCAGCCTAAAGAGAGACCCCCCACCCCAGACTTTGGGGGACCCCTTCACGCATTCTGCTTACACACCTCCCCTCCGAGCCACCCAGTTACTCGGAAGAGCCCTGGACTGGGGACCATGATACTGAGGCTGTGGCTTTGGGCCCATCCTAAGAGCACTTTTTTAAATTCTGTAACAAGCACTCGACTGAATACCTGCTCCATTCCAGTTCCTGTGCAGGTAACCCAAATGCCTCCCTGGTTTTTTGGTTTTGTCTCACTTTGCTCTGAAGAACCACTGTGGTTCATGGAACCACAAAGCAGAGAGAGTCTGGCTTTTGTCTCTGAAGTTAGTCTTGAAAGAGTTGGCGCTGCCTCCTGCCCCGAATATTGCTAAGGAGAGAGGCGGGATGGCTGGGAGGAGGAGAGCCCCGGCGTGGTGTATTCAGGGAAAAGCCAGTCAGTTACGGCTGCGGTATTGGGGTGTGTGGGGAGCAGGAAGGGTGACGCCCAGAGGAATCTGCAGGCTGCAAGGATTCAGGGCGTCAGAATCGGGTTTTAGACAGCGAATTCTGGAAGCCAGACGGAATAAGCCCTGGAAGAAAGTGGCGGCAGGCCGAGTGATGAAGACACACGGGCCTCGGGTCTCCAGGGAGAGGGCAGGCAGGTGCCCCCGTGCCTGAGGAGGCGGGCGAGAAGACGGAGCAGTCTGAAAGATAGGGGAGAGGAAATCCACAAAACGGGCAGGCCCAGAAGCTTTTTGAAAGACTCTCTTATTTATTTGAAAGGCAGAGTTATAAAAAGAGACAGAGAGAGATCTTCCATCTGCTGGTTCATTCCCCAAATGGCTTTGAAGCCAAGAGCCGGGAGCTTCTTCCAGGTCTCCCACATGGGTGCTGGGGCCCAAGGACTTAGGCCATCCTCTGCTGTCCTCTGTGGTGCATTAACAGGGAGCCTGATTGGAAGTGGAACAGCTGGGTTTTGAACCGGCGACCACATGGGATGCCAGCAGCTTTACTCACCACGCCACAACGCTGGCCCCTGAGAGTTTCTTTTACAGCTAGAGAAACAGGTACGAGATGGGGGACTTATTCACCATGGTCACTTAGCCAACACTCACTGCCTCTTCTGTGTGCATTTACTAGTAGCGATCATAATGAAAAAAAATTCTTATAGTGGCAATAACAGCTAACATTCATGGAGCACTACATATGTGTTATGTATTAGAAATGAGATGATTTCATCTGTTTAACCACCCACCAATCCTGTGAGGTAGGTAGTGCGTGCTCCTAGGATGGCTTGTAGGAATCCGAGTTTAGAGGAAACCTTAACTTGTCTGCGGCCCAGCAGGTGAGGACTTAAACCTGGATGGGTTCCTGGTCTGTGACATCAAAGCCTACATGTAGAGACAGAGACTGGCATTTGGTGCAGTGGTACAGATGCTACTGGGGATGCCCACATTCCATATTGGACTCCATATGGGACTGGACTCCCAGCCCAGCTGCAGAGTGCTACTAATGCACACCCTGGGAGGCAACAGGTGATGGCTCCAGTAATTGAGTTTCCGCCACCCACATGGGAGGCCTGGATTGAGTTCCTGGCTGCTGGCTGCGGCCTATCCCACCTAGGCATTTGTTGCAGGCATTTGAGGAGTGAACCAGTAGATGGAAGATTCTCTCATTCTCATTCTCTGTCTCTCTGCTTTTCTAATAATTTTTTTTTAAGTCCATGTCTTTGAAGCTGGCATCATGATGTAGCTGGTAAAGCCACTGAGCCACTGCCTGTGACACCAGCATCCCAAACGGGCGCTGGTTTCAGATCTACCTGCTCCACTTCAACCTGGTTCCCTGCTGATTGCCTGGGAAAGCAGTAGATGATGGCCCAAGTACCCAAGCCCCTGTCATTCATGTGGGAGATCCAGAAAAAGCTCCTGGCTTCAGCCCATCACTGGTTGTTGTGGCCATCTGGGGAGTGAACCAATGGATGGAAGATCCTCTCTCTCTCTCTGTAACTCTGACTTTCAAAATAAGTAAATCTAAAGAAAAAATTCTATGTCATTGATCACTAGATCCTCTGTGATTTATTTTGAATTCTGTATATGAACTCTGATACAGTGTAGTCCATTACTGTGGGCACTTCTGTGGCCTGTAGCACGTTTTTCCCTCTAGATCTTTGTTTTGTTTTTTTCTTAACAGATGTGTGTTGTAACCTCCTGGGCTTGGTGTCAGAAGATACCATGTCCGGATTTTGTAAAGGACCCTTAGGATTTTTAGTTACCACTTTTTCCCTGAATGTATCGGAAACAGTTTTATTTTATGCCAGAAAAAGTATATTTTACGAGAATTCATGGGGCTGGTTTTGTGGCACAGTGAGGTTAAGCCTCCGCTTGTGACTCTGGGGTCTTACATGAGCACTGGTTGAATCCCAGCTTCCCTGCTAATGTGTCTAGGAGAGCAGTGGATGATGGCCCAACTGCTTGGGCCCCCGCACCCACGTGGGAGAGCCAGGTGGAGTTCCTGGCTCCTGGTTTCAGCTTGGCCCAGCCCCAGCCATTGGGGCCATTTAGGGAGTGAACCTAGTAGATGGAAGGTGTGTGTGTGTGTGTGTGTGTGTACACGAGTGTCCTCTCTGTAACTCTGCCTTTCAAGTAAATCAATAAATCTTATTTTTGAAAAGGCAAGAAAATTCTTGGACACGGGTCTGATTGTTGATTGCTCTTTTTTCCCCACCTCTAAATGCTTGAAGCCTTAGGCTTACTTCAGCTCAGTCACTGCATCTGAGTATGGAAACTGTGTTGGCAGCAGTCTTTCCCACCACACTCCTGCATTGTCTTAGAACAGAATGTGCACGTCACTGAGGCTTCATTACCTCCTGTGATGCAGGGGCCCTGCCCCTGGTTTAAGAAGTAGCTGCACGTCTGCCCCGGGCACTGTGCCCCGAGTCTCTGGGATGTTGCTCCTGAGGCAGCTGTGTTTTCTGGGGTTGGCAGGGGCCGGGCACACTCAGGCTCAGAAAGACCAGGACTGCCTGTTTGCTGTGGACTGCACATCTGAGCAGGACTGGATGTGAGAGTTACCGTTGGTGCTTCGTTCTCAGATAAACAAGCTGGAGAAAGCTGTAGCGGCAGCGCACACCTTCTTCGTGGGCAACCCTGAGCACCTGGAGATGCGGCAGAACCTGGACTATTACCAGACCATGTCTGGGGTGAAGGAGGCGGACTTCAGGGATCTCGAGGCGAAGCCCCACATGGTGAAAGCCACTATCCCCTTCTCTCCCTCTCCCCTCCCCTCCCCCTCTCCTTCTCTATTTCAAGTGACCTTTAGTAGTAGGGCTGTCTTTTGATTACAGAAGTCCTACTCATTGTATAACATTAGAACAATGTCAGTATTTTGTAAAAATCATTTTTATTACTGTCACCCTAAAAACAGTAAATATTTTGTACTATTTTTAAGACTTTCATATCTAATTTTTAACCTATAAGCCTTTTCTTGTATCTTCAGGTTTCCTTTGAAAACACATTTTTTACATAAAAATCTCTGCATTTGTAATTCGTTTCTCTTAGAAAGAGTGTGACAAGAGAGCATTTTTATAAAGAGCTTATGCTTTCCTGCGTTTTAAGAACTGAGAAGTAGGACCAACAGAAACATCAGGATGACATTTTTAAAGTAAATTCTGTACGTCTGACAACTTTTAAGCCTATGGAAAAGTGCAAGCAAATGACGGTGCGCCCCCTTGTGTCTCGTCCAGATTAGGAGTTAAAAGTATTGAAATTCCAAAAAGGAGGCCTGTTGAAGACCGTTGACAAAAGGCCTTCATTACACAGCAGCCCCGAAGTCCGTCCTTTCTGTCCACAGCCCGGCTGCCGGGGCCCGCAGCAGGCAGAGGGCCCCTCTGCGGCCTCTCACCGCCCCTTCCTCCTAGTAGCACGAGTTCCGGCTGGGAGTGCACCTCTACTCGGAGGAGCAGCCGCAGGAGGCCGTGCCCCACCTGGAGACAGCGCTGCGGGAGTACTTCGTGGCCGACGAGGAGTGCCGCGCCCTCTGCGAGGGGCCCTATGACTACGATGGCTACAACTACCTGGACTACAACGCTGACCTCTTCCAGGCCATCACAGGTGCACCCAGTTCAGAGCCCGCCTCGGCTGCCCCTCCCCCACCCCCCAGCCCTGAGGTCAGCGTCTTGGTATCGCCCACTCAGCATGCTGAGCCGTGTTCCTAAGTTCCTTAGATCTGAGCCTCCCCTCCGACTACGAGCTGCTTCCACTTGAATTTGTTCATCTTAGGCAGAATTTGAAGGTTGAGCTCACTGTTACTCCCGCTCTGTGTTTCTTTCCAGATCACTATGTCCAGGTCCTGAGCTGCAAGCAGAACTGTGTCACCGAGCTGGCGTCCCACCCGAGTAGAGAAAAGCCCTTTGAAGACTTCCTGCCGTCACATTATAATTACCTGCAGTTTGCCTACTACAACAGTAAGACCTCGCTTGTTGCTCTCTCTCTGTTGCCTTATCTGAGACGGTAAGAGCATATTAGGGGGGGTTCTGACCCTGTGTTTCTTCAGTGTGTTTGGCTTCTTTCTGTGGCTGTGGGTGGCCCCAAGCCAGGGGATCCCTTTGTTAAGAGCTGAGATGTAGCACCTCTCTTCCCCTCTAGAACATTTAATCTATTTTTTACAATTGAATTAAATAGCGAAAGTAGAGGTGTCGAGGGTTGGCCTTTGGCCTGGCAGTTAAGGTGCTCCCAGGGACACTGAATGCTGTGTGGGAGTGCCTGAGTCTGGCTCTCCTGCCAGCTCTCTGCTGATGCACACCCTGGAAGGCAGGACTTGATGGTTCAGCTAGTGGGTCCCTGCCACCCGTGTGAGCTCCCAAATGCCTGCAATGGCCCAGGATGGACTGGGCTGAAGCCAGGAGCCCAGAGCTTCATCTGGGTCTCCCACATAGGTGGCAGGGCCAAGCACTTGAGCCGTCATCCACTGCCTGTCAGGATGCATCAGCAGGAGGCCAGATTAGAAGTGGAGAAGCCGGGGCCGGCACCATGGCATAGTAAGTTAATCCTCCGCCTGAGGCACCAGCATCCCATATGGGCACCGGTTCTAGTCCTGGCTGCTCCTCTTCCAATCCAGCTCTGTGCTGTGGCCCGGAAGGGCAGTGGAAGATGGTCCAAGTGCTTGGGCCCCTGCACCCATGTGGGAGACCCAGAAGAAGCTCCTGGTTTCGGATCGGCACAGCTCTGGCTGTTGTGGACATTTGGGGAGTGAGCCAATGGAAGGAAGACCTTTCTGTCTCTCTCTCTCTCACTGTCTGTAACTCTACCTGTCAAATAAATAAATAAAATCTTAAAAAAAAAAACTCATAAAAAAGAAGTGGAGAAGCCAAGATTCAAATTCAGACATGGAATTTGAGCCTATCCAACAGTGTGTTAGCTGGCTGTGCCCACCCACCTGCCCCAGTCGTGTTATGGAGCAGGCACCGCTTACATCACCGTGTCCTGCGCTGAGACTGACGCGAAGTGGTTCCTTTTCTCTCAGCCGTTTTTAATTGTATCTGTTGTATTTATTTGTTGCTGTGCAGTTGGGAACTACAGCCAGGCTATTGAATGTGCCAAGACCTACCTCCTCTTCTTCCCCAGCGATGAGGTGATGAGCCAGAATCTGGCCTACTACGCGGCGATGCTTGGAGAAGAACAGGCCAGCTCCATCAGCCCCCGTGAGGTGAGAGACCTGCTCCAGTTAGGGGGTAGGGCTGCGTGTGCAGGGTCGGGGTGGGTGCCCTGATTGTCGCTCTGGGCAGAAGGGAGCACTAGGAGCTGGGGCGGGGGCTGGGGAGTACTTGGGCCCAGAGCCAGCGCAGGAGGCCTAACGGCAAGGCCAGCGCTCCCCTCCTCGGCACCCCGTCCTCGGATGCTCCGCACCCTCTGGCCAGCATCTGTCACTGTTCACTTGGCGCTGGTTGCTCGCGTCACCTGTTTTCTGTTTCCTCGCCGCCTTCCTTCCTGCCATCGTCTGTTCTCTTCCCTCCTTCAGCAGTCTTGCTCGTCTCTCTAAAACAAGGACGATCCGTATGACACAAAGGCTGCCGCTCAGAAGAGAAGCGCAAGGGTCGCCCTTCCCGGCCCTGGAACCCTGGCTCTCCGGTAGACACGATCCTGTTGCCGCCCTTCCGGGGAAGACCGCCTGTCTGTAGTTGCTCCTTTGCCCACCAGGTGGTGACAATCTGGCTTTCAGATGCCACTTCAGTCTCTTTGTCTCGCTTGGTTAAAACTCTCACCCCCCTTTTTCTGATCATACTAGTGAGTCTGGAAGAGAGAGGGAAAATAAGCCCACATGGGCAGTCTGCCATTTTTAACTGGAGCTCCCTTCTAGAAAGAAGGTAACTCAAATTTGCTGAGCCCCTATGCGAGCCTAGCTCTCCTGTGAGCTGGGCACTCTTGCTCCTGCCTAGAGATGGGGACATTTAGGCTCTGAGAGCTGAAGTGACGTACCCAGGGCCCGTGGCTGGCCCCAAAGTCTCCACTGCCCACCCTGTCCTAGTACCAATGCCCATCCTGAGACAGCCGACAGCAAGTCCACGTACAATCACGACACAGCAATCACTGAGTCCCTTAGCTTTGCCCTCCTTCAACTGCTTCACCTTCTACCTCTACTGCCAGTGTCTTCCTTGCATCTTCCTTCTGCTGCTCGGAGACTAGCAGGGTACCGAGGGCAAGGTGTGACCCCAGGAGGTACTCCGGGCCCCCATGCTGGGCAAGCCAGACCCAGGCTCTGCATCCCAAGAGACGTGAACTCTGCTCGGGCCTGAGGAAGGCAGGAGGCAGTGCAGAAAGCATGTGGGGCCTTGGGCTTAGAAGGGCAGATTTTTTCCCAGTCGTGGTGGGGAGACACAGGGTCAGGTGCCGGGAAGTGGGGTCCCCCAGGGTGAAAGCGGGCCCGAGTTCCAGGGCTTCCTTCCTGTGTCCGCAGAATGCCCGGGAGTACCGACAGCGCAGCCTGCTGGAGAAGGAGCTGCTTTACTTCGCATATGATGTTTTTGGAATTCCCTTTGTGGACCCGGTGAGCCAGGAAACAGAGGGGAAGGGAAGCGCGGTGCGGGCTGGGGCAGGTGCTACTGTGCAGCCTGGGCGGGTCGGGGGTGCTCTGGAAAAGTGAGCAGGAGGAGCAGGAGGGGCAGGGTGAAGGGGGACGGGCACCCCGGGGCAGCAGAAGTGCTTTGGCCCGGGATTCCGCCCACTTTGTCTCTGTGCGGGGGGGTTTCCCCTGTAGCCCTGTTGTGTATGTGGAGACCTGGAAGACTAAGGAAGTCCCTACCTTGTTCCTTTCTTCCTGGCCTACTTTTAGGATTCGTGGACTCCAGAAGATGTGATTCCCAAGAGACTGCAAGAGAAACAGAAGTGAGGACCTTGAAGAAACTGCATGATTGGATCAGTCTGATGAGGCACTTGCGGCTTCCGGAGCCCAGGCAGATGTGAACTCTGGGCACGGGGTGGGCAGGTCCAGCGTGGGTGCTGGGGTGGGAGCCCAGGTCTGGCTCGGGCGCAGGCCTCAGGGCGGCTGTGCTCACAGGTCGGAGCGGGAGACGGCCGTGCGCATCTCCCAGGAGATCGGAAACCTCATGAAGGAGATTGAGACCCTGGTGGAGGAGAAGACCAAGGAGTCGCTGGATGTGAGCAGGCTGACTCGGGAAGGTGAGAGCAGGAAGCCCAAGGCACGGGGCAGCGCACCATGGCTGCACAGGGCCCTGTGGGCCAGCCTTGGGCTGAGTCCAGCAGGCGTTAGGGCCTCACCTCACCTTTCCAACTCACCAGCAGGACTTCCACCTGGAAAGAGCCCTGGGCATTGGGCTTTGGCCAAGAAGCAAGATTCCTGTGTCCCAGAAACGCTGGTTTAGCTCGCTTGGTGCCTGCTTGTAGGACACAGACAGGAGCCTCAGAGGCCCCAGGTCCCTTCCGGCTCCTCTTCCCCCTTGCCCATCCCCTCTATCCCCCTGCCTTTTTCTTTTTCCAGTGCCTCTGGCTCCATCACCCACTGCCAGCAGTCATCTCTCCTCGTCCGGTCTATCGTGCGCCTCCCACGGCGGGTGCAGGCCCAGCTTGCGAACCCTGGGACACTGCCCCAGCCTCCTGCCTCACAGGGCAGCTCCTTGTTCTGGAGCCTCCGCTGCTCAGTCTTTGGGCAAGCTTGTCCCTCCTGCCAACACACTGCCCACACTCTTCTGCCCAGGAACGCCTCAGATACACCCTACACAGCCTTTCTACACCTCCCAGCCAGTCGGGGTCCCCTTCTTCTGAACTCCTTAGGGCGTCACAGCCTCCCTGTGGTGGTTGTTGAGTGACTGTTGGAGAACAGGTGTGGTCTCCAAGTGCTGACCCCTCACCTTGTCTGGCGCAGTGCTTAGCACACTGAGGCCTCAGCAAACAGAGGAATTGATTGGAGTCTCCAGTAGGTCCCTAGCACAGAGACACCATGAGAATGGTGAGGAAGGTTGGTCTTTGCCCTACAGTTGCTTAAATTAACAGTGACTGGTTCAGCAGCGTTAGCATGGCACAAGGATTTGTCCAGCACTTCTCCATTCCAGAGGCCTCTGTGTGCCTCTTATAGCTGCCTGAGAGGTGGGCTGGGCTCACTGTGAAGTGACCATTGATTTTTTTTTTTTTTTGACAGGCAGAGTGGACAGTGAGAGAGAGAGACAGAGAGAGAAAGGTCTTCCTTTGCCGTTGGTTCACCCTCCAATGGCCGCCACGGCCAGCGCACTGCGGCCGGCACACCGCACTGATCCGATGGCAGGAGCCAGGTACTTCTCCTGGTCTCCCATGGGGTGCAGGGCCCAAGGACTTGGGCCATCCTCCACTGCCCTCCCTGGCCACAGCAGAGAACTGGCCTGGAAGAGGGGCAACTGGGACAGAATCCGGCGCCCCGACCGGAACTAGAACCCGGTGTGTCGGTGCCGCAAGGCGGAGGATTAGCCTAGTGAGCCGCGGCGCCAGCCAGACCATTGATGTTTAAGTGACCATTGATGATGGCAATGATTATGATGGTGATAGAATGGTAGCCAAGGGTCCGGCGCCATGGCTCACTTGGTTAATCCTCCGCCTGTGGCACCATCCCATATGGGCACCGATTTTAGTCCCGGTTGCTCCTCTTCCAGTCCAGCTCTCTGCTGTGACCCGGGAGGGCAGAGAAGGATGGCCCAAGTCTTGGGCCCCTGCACCCACATGGGAGTCCAGGAAGAAGCGCCTGGCTCCTGGCTTCAGGCCGGTGCAGCGCCAGCTGTAGCAGCCATTTGGGGAGTGAACCAATAGAAGGAAGACCTTTCTGTCTCTGTCTCTCTCACTGTCTAACTCTGTCAAATTAAAAAAAAAAAAATGCTAAGAATGCTAGCCAAAACTTTTGAGCCTTTACCATGTATCAGATACTGTGCTAGGCTTTTAACTTCCCTTACTTGTTACCATCAAACTCAGGAGGTGGGCGCTGTTCAGATTAGAACGTGAATGAATTCAAGGTTAACCAAGGGTTAACTCCCCAAGGGCATGAGGCTAAGAAGTGGAGGACCCAGGAGTCAAACCCAGCTCCTGCTGGTTGTGGAGCTCTTGTTTAAGAATGCGTTTATCATGTTCCTGCACAATGCATGAAGGCCCAGCAGCCTTGCTAGCAGCACTGGGACTGGCTCTTGGGTCCGTCTTTGGACTCCAGGCCCCCCTCCAGACTACCCTACCTTTGGGAGGGACTGTGATTTTTCCGGCGAGTGGGAAACAACAGGAACTTCTGCTCCCGGCACAGAGGCGGGATCCCGTGAAGGGTCTGTGCAGACAGAGCTGCAGCGGAGTCCGGTCTTTGCCTTGCAGGTGGCCCCCTGCTGTACGAGGGCATCAGTCTCACCATGAACTCCAAAGTCTTGAACGGGTCCCAGCGGGTGGTGATGGACGGTGTGATCTCTGATGACGAGTGTCGGGAGCTGCAGAGACTGACCAATGTACGGGGCGGGCCGGGGTGGGGGGCGGTGAGCGATTGCCTGCCCTTGCTGCCCCCAGTGACCACCTCGACTCGCGCCCTCCCCCAGCCATCATGGCTGATGTCGGGAGCTGCAGAGACTGACCAACGTACAGGGCGGGCTGGGGTGGGGGGCAGTGAGTGATTGCCTGCCTCTGCTGCCCCCAGTGACCACCTGGACTCAGGCCTTCCCCGCCGCCCCCCACCCCCGCCCCTGCCGTTCCAGCTGATGTCATGTTGATGTTGGGATCTTGCAGGCAGCAGCAACTTCAGGAGACGGCTACCGGGGTCAGACCTCCCCACACACCCCCAACGAGAAGTTCTATGGCGTCACCGTCTTCAAAGCCCTCAAGGTACAGTCGGTACCAGACGTTCTGCAGCCGTGCATCTGAGGGGTGGGAGGAGGCACAGAGCTCACACCTGCCTGTACTCACTGTCCAGCTGCAGCGGAGTGAGGCTCAGGCCCCTGGCACGAGCTCAGCTTTCGAGTCCATGTCCCTTAGACCAAGCGTAACAAAGACGAGTGAGCACACACGATGCTCCCTGAAGCTTGGCTCGTTCCAGAGCGCTGCACGTCTGTCTGCGCGGGAGGCACAGGTTATCCATGAGGAGAAGCGTGAAGGCCAGGGGACGGGGGTGTTGCAGTAGGGGCCAGAGACTGTGCCTTCGGCAGGGGTCGCGGCGTGTGGCCTGTGCCTTGGTGTGTCTGGCGGCCACAGAGGGCCCTCAGGGCAGCTGACCGCCTGCTTCCTTTGCAGCTGGGGCAGGAAGGGAAGGTTCCCCTGCAGAGCGCCCGCCTGTACTACAACGTGACCGAGAAAGTGCGGCGGGTCATGGAGTCCTACTTCCGCCTGGACACCCCCCTCTACTTCTCCTACTCGCACCTGGTGTGCCGCACTGCAATCGAAGGTGGGCCCTGCTGCCCCTGCAGCACCCCGAGCACGCTGTGCCCTGGCACTGCATGGCATGCTGAGGGCAACAGATCCACAGCAACTCAGTGTCACAGCAGCGTGGAGGAATACAGTCAGCCTCCCTGGAGGCCGGAGGGCTCCCCAGAGGAGGCAAAGGCGATTCTGCAGGGTGAATACGTTGTGCCGTGCACAGGGCAGTGGGCAGATGGGCAGCCCAGAGAGGGCACAGGAGGCCCTGAGCATCCTGGTAGCTAAGGGAACTAAGAAAGTCGCCAAATTGTGGGAATGTGTTCAAGAGTTTATTCTATTTGCTGTTTTTTAAATTTATTTATTATTATTTGTTCTCTTTATTTGAAAGGCAGAGTTACAGAGAGAGAGAGATCTTCCATCCTCCGATTCACTCCCCAAATGATGCAATGGCCGAGGCTGGGTCAGACCTAAGCCAGGAGCTTCTGCAGGATCTCTCACGTGGGTGCAAGGGCCCAAGCACTTGGGCCATCTTCCACTGCTTTCTGAAGTGCATTAGCAGGGAGCTGGATCAAAAGTGGAGCAGCCAGGACTCAAACTGGTGCCCACGTGGGATGCCAGGGCTGTAGGTGGTGGCTTAACCCACTATGCCACAGTGCCAGCCCCCAGAGAGAGAGATCTTCCATCTGCTAGTTCACTCCCCAGATGACCACAACCGCCAGGTCTGGATCAGGCCAAAGCCAGGAGCCTGCAACTCCAACCCCATGTGTTCCATATGGGGAACAGAGGCTCAAGTGCTTGGGCCATCTTTTGCTTCTTTCCCAGGCACATAAATAAGGAGCTGGATCGGAAGCAGAGCAGCTGGGACTCTAACAGGCCCTCACATGCCATGCCTGTGTCGGTGTCGCAAGCAGTGACTTAACCCGCTGCACCACGATACTGGCCCAAGAGTTCTTTTGTTACCCTTTAGATCAGTCCTGAGCCATGCTATAAGCTCTCTGGTCCCAGTTGCTGAACACCACACCTGTGAGAGAGCTCCTTGACTTACAGGTAGAGGGATCCAAGGTTATTCCTTATTCTCCCGCTGCCACCTTCCCTTCTGCTTTCCTAAGAGGGGTGAGATGGAACAGGCTGTAGGGATCAGATGTAGCGCTGGTGTGCCTTTGGAAGGTGGCCAGGGGCTGGCGTTGTGGCATAGCAGGTTAAGCAGCTGCCTGCCGCACCAGCATCCCATATGAGCACCAGTTCCAGTCCCAGCTGCTCCACTTCCAATCCAGCTCCCTGCTACTGCGCCTGGGAAGGCAGCGGAAGATGGCCTGAATCTTGGGCCCCTGCGCTCACGTGGGAGACCAAGATGCAGCTCCTGGCTCCTGGCTTCCGTCTGGCCCGGCCTCTGCTGTTGCAGCCATTTGTGGAGTGAGCCAGTTCATGGAAAATTCTCTCTCTCTCTCTTCTCTCAATCTGCCTTTCAAATAAATAAAATAAATCTTTTTTAAAAAGGTGGTGCAGATTAGAGGGCTTTGCTTCCTTGGGATGAGTAGAGTTCTGCCAGTGTGGGCACGCCGAAAGCAGTCTGTGTCCTGGAGCCACAGGGTGGAGTTCACGGCAGGGCCGCCCCGTGGAGGCCTGTCAAGCAGCGGACCGGCAAGGTCCTGGTTTGTTAGAGACCAGCCTTGCCACTGCGCCGAGATTCTGAGCCAGGGGCAGGGAAGCTCATGAGCAGTGGCTCCGGGGGAGGCGGACGAAGGCCTAAACCTGGAAAGGGCCAGTGGCAGTAGAGAGGGTGGGGAGGACCTGGTGCCTGACACAGGCGCAGCAGGGAGCAGCCGGCTGGACAGGCTGCCCCGCGGGAGGGTCTGCCTGGCACTCTGCGTGACCTCCCTGCTTGGTTCCCCAGGCAGTCCGCCCTGCAGCTTGCTGCTGGAGTGAGTTCCTCAGGGCTGCGGGCCCCTCCCCTGCGCCCTCGCCTGCAGGTCTCCTCCCCGACTCTGCCCTGCGTCCAGCCTGCCGCCTCCTGACTCCCCAGCCCTCCCTATTTTGGAAGGTCTGACTGCCTGCCTGCGTGTGCCATTCAGCCACGATCCGCCCATTCCGGCTTGCAGCCATCCCTGAGGCCTGCAGACATAGGACTGCTAGGCTTATGGCTTAACCAGAGACACACACTGACCATGTCCATGTGCCCCAACCCATCTGGGGAAGCATCCCATCCATGCCAGTGGAAGGGCTGTCGCGTCCCCTGTGGTGTCCCCGTGCTCACCGGTGTTGCCTTGGCCCAGAGACGCAGGCTGAGAGGAAGGACAGCAGCCATCCAGTCCACGTGGACAACTGCATCCTGAATGCCGAGACCCTCGTGTGCGTCAAGGAGCCCCCCGCCTACACCTTCCGGGACTACAGGTGAGTACAGGGCAGGTGTGGTGAGGCAGCCAGCGCCCCACGCTCTCTCCCCCCGCCCCCGACACGTGCACAGACTCACTGCTGGGGCCAGCTGTTCCTGAAACCAGTACTTCATCCCAGCACCCTCTGGGTAGGGAGACCCACATGAAGGATTCGTCACAGCAGTGTGATGTGTGCGGTGCCGTGTAGGTGGGCTTGCTACAGAAGCCCCCGTCCCCTCCCACCATGGGGGTGATGGGTTCTCTAGGGCAAGGGCGTGCGGTGGGAAGGTTGGAGGTTGTGTTCGTTCTGCTTCAGAAAGGGTCCTGCAAAGGGCCGCCCCCGGCTGCACGTGGCAGTGCAGGCCCGGGAGAGCGGGAGGAGGAGATGGCAGTGTTGCGCGCTCTCTCCTTCCCAGCGCCATCCTTTACCTAAACCGGGACTTCGACGGAGGGAACTTCTATTTCACAGAACTGGATGCCAAGACTGTGACGGTGAGTGTCCCCTTGCTCTCCTCTCTGAGAGACGAAACTCCTGGTTTCTGGAGTTGACCTCCCCAAAGTGCAGTGGACAGAGTGAGCAGCTGGCCTCCCTGGCGGCCAGCGCCACCATCCCCAAATGAGAGGGGAAGGGGGCCGGGGGGGCTTTCAGATGGGTCCTTCACACTGCCTGGCCTCCCTTTCTCTGGCTCTGGCTCTGGAAAGAGCTGCCCTCAATCCTGGGCCTCAGCGAGCCCATGTCTCCTCTAAGGGCGGGCTCCACTCTGCCCTGTGCGCCCCTGTTTTGTCCCCTCTAGGCAGAGGTACAGCCCCAGTGCGGCAGGGCTGTGGGATTCTCCTCGGGCACTGAAAATCCACACGGAGTGAAGGCTGTCACCAGGGGGCAGCGCTGTGCCATCGCCCTGTGGTTCACCCTGGATCCCCGCCACAGCGAGAGGGTGAGTGGCCCTGGGCCCGGTCTGTTCTCACAGAGGCCCTGTGCTGCCTTGTCCGTCCCCAGGCCTTCTTGCCACTGGCTTCGGAGCTCCTCACTCCAGCACTGTGTCCCCAGGGTCGCATCACGTCATCCTCACTGGGCCTCCTTCCCTCCCTGGGCCTGCAGCCCCAGGTGGGGTGTGGGGGCGCAGATGGGGAGCAGTGCTGCGTTCCTGGCTCCTGCTGAGAGGGAGGGGCGCTCACGGGCTGTGGGGCAGCGCCTCCGCCGCTCTCGCTGTCGGAGGTAGCCGCTGAGGGCCGCGAGCACCTGGCCAGGGGCCTCTCTGAGTCGGCCCGGCCCGTCCCTACAGGACAGGGTGCAGGCCGACGACCTGGTCAAGATGCTCTTCAGCCCCGAAGACGTGGACCTCCCCCAGGAGCAGCCCCTGGGCGTCCAGCAGGGCCCCTCACAACCTGGAGAAGACGCCCTCGCAGGCGGCGAGTCGAGGCACAAGGATGAGCTATGACAGTGTCCGGGCACACGCCCGTGGTGCTTAGGCCCTCAGGGAGGAACTCTGTCCCGCACCCTGGACTGGCCGGGCCTCGGGGCCGCCGAGCTGTGGGCTCGGGTCTGCTGTCCCGCCTCGGGGACCCTGCTCACAGCCTTCTGCACGGTGCTGCTGCTCTTGGAGCAGACTTGGCAGGACGCTGCTCCCCTCTGGACCTGGCTCCGGGCTCAGGACGCAGCCCCGGAGCCACCGCGGCGGCCCACGCGGGGAGCTGCTGGACGGCAGTACAGTATTTAAGTGTCTGTAGACAACCAAAGAATAAATGATTCGTGTTTTTTTGCTTGGTGGTTTGTTCAAAGATTGGAAATAAGCCCGTCTGCCCTGGAGGCCTGAGGTGATGAAAATCACTCTGGGCAGGATGCAGCGGCAGGTGTGGTACCGGAGGGCCTGGCCCGGGCCCCAGCCCGCCACTTCTGTGTAGCCTCAGGGACCCGGCATTGCCATCTGTGTTAACGGGCTGCCCGTTACCTGCCCACCTTCCGGGGCGGGGGGTGGGGGGCGGGGTTGGGGGGGTGTGGCCCAGATGCAAGCTCAGCTGTTGCAGCGCTGTGAATGCCGGGATTATTTCTAATCCTCTCCTGGCAGGGAGCGGGGTCAGCAGCACCCGGGCACGGTGCCCCGCGTCAGCCACGTGCTTCCCGCTCTGGCCTGAGAGCCCGCACCCGGGGCCTCCGTGTGCAGGACGCCGCCCCTCCAGAAGACAGGCTAGAACTGGAGCTCCGGCTCCTGAGGCTGTGTCCCTGGCACCAAGCCCATCGCCCTTCCTGGGCTTGACGTGCGGTAGGGCAGTGAGCCTGCGCACCTGCAGTCATCGATCATTGATTCAATCAACCGGTGTTCATTCACTGAGCACCAGCTACCTGCCTGATGCTAGGAATGTGGTAGTAAACCAAGCAATGTGGTAGTGAACCAAACAAGTCCCCCACTCATGAAGCTTGTGTGGTGTAGGGGAGACATGATAAACGTGTCCATACCTGTGTTTGTGTGTATAACCCTTGGAGGAGGAAAAGCAAGCCAGGGCCCCGAGGCAGAAGGAACAGCAAGGGGGCCAAGACGGCGATGCAGACTCCGGGAGGTGGGCGGAGCGTGGCCGGGGACCTCGGGGGCCTTGGCCACTGTGGAGTCTGGGCGTCTGCTCAGCAAGACAGGAGTCAGGAAGATTCCTAGCATGGGAGTTATGGAGTCACACTGTAAAGCCTTAAAAAGATTTCTGCTTCAGAGTAAGTCTTGGGGGCTGAGACCAGGGGTGCAGGGCAGGGTGAGGGCACCAGGGCCTGGGCCTGGGACAGGCAGTAAAGGTGGCAGAGACCAGTTCTGGGCGTGTTTTTAAAGCAGAGCCAGCAGGCGGTGCCGATGGATGGAACAGGCGTGAAGACGACGCCTAAGCAGCTGGGAAGTGAACTGCCTGCTGCCATCATCGGCCCACCACTTGGCCCACCGTGGACAGAGACCTAGCGAGGACACCGTCCTGAGGAAGCGGGGCCACAGCCTCAGCAGTCGTGCCCGGGAGAAGGCACCAACGCTGTAGTAGTGCACAGGCCCTTGGGAGAGGGGAGACCCAGCCAGGAGGCTTTGGGAACAGAGCTTGCATCAGGCACTGCCTTCGGCGTTTCTGGCTTCCCAACAGCATTTCTCATGTATTATCCGATCCCTGTAAATTCACTCATGAACCAGACAGGTCAGAGGCATTCGCAGGGCAGGGAATTGGCATCGCCCTGATGCTGCCCTGGGGACACCTGCATGGGTTCAAGTCCCAGCTCTGCTCCTGACTCCAGCTTCCTGCAAATGCGCACCCGGGGACACAGCAGTGATAGCTCAAGGAGTCGGGTCCACGCCACCCTTGTGGGAGACCCAAACTGAGTTCAGGCTCTGCTTCAGTCTAGCCCAGCCCCGGCTGTTGTGGGCATTTGGGACGTAAACCAGCAGATGGGAGGCATCTGTCTCTCTGCCTTTCAACTAAAAAGTTTAATTTTAAAATTTCAGGTTGGGGGTGCAGCACTGTGATGTAACAGGTAAATCCTGTATAGGCACCGGCTCAAGTCGTGGCTGCTCCACTTTTGATCCAGCACCCTGCTAAGGCACCTGGGAAAGCAGTGGCAGACAGCCAAGTGCTTGGGCCCCTGCACCCACATGGGAGACCTGGAAGAGGCTCCTGGCTTCAGCCTGGCCCCCCCTGGCTGATGTGGCCATTTGGGAAGTGAACCAGTGGATGAAAGATTCTCTCTCTCTCTCTCTCTCTCTCTCTCTCTCTCTCTCTTCCTCTCTCCCTGTAACTCTGCCTTTCAATAAATAAATAATAAATCTGGAAAAAAATTAAGAGGCTGATGTGTGGTGCAGTGGGCTAAGCTTGGCACCTGCAACACAGGCATCAGTATTGATGGAGCAAGGACATAGGTCTCAGAGCCACTTTGGTTCCTGGCCTGAGAGCAGATCCAGTCCCCCAGGGGACTCCCTAGCTCCTGTGTTCTTAGGTCGGCTTGGTCCCATGCCCTGTATTCTCTGCCCCACCTCTGCATTCTTTTCCAACTTACAGTTGCAGTTCAAGTCCCGGCTGCTCCACTTCCAATCCTGCTCCCTGCTAATGTGCCTGTGAAAGCAGTGGAGGATGGCCCAAGTACTTGGCTCCTGCCACCCATGTGGGAGACCCAGATGGAATTCCTGGGTCATCTGGGGAGTGAACCAACAGATGAAAACCTCCCTCTCTCAAAAGCTCTGTCTTTCACATAAATATATAAATAAATCTTTAGGGTTGACATTGTGGCATAGCGGGTAAAGCCACCACCTGCAGTGCCATCATCCCATATGGGGGCTGGTTCAAGTCTTGGCTGCTCCAGTTCCAATCCCGCTCTCTGCTATGGCCTGGGAAAGCAGTAGAAGATGGCCCAAGTCCTTGGGCCCCTGCACCCGCGTGGGAGACCCAGAAGAAGCTCCTGGCTCCATAGAAGCTGAGAGACTTGCCTAGTGTCACACAGCTTTCCGCAGCAGAAGTAAAGCTGGAACTCCGGATGTCCTGTAATGCAAGGGAACACACTTTAAGCAGTGACGGTGACATACGCCACTCCACGGCAGTTTCGGTTAGCTCTGAATGGGGGCTAGGGAGGGCACCCCCAAAAGCTGGGGGTCGGGGTGCCCAGTTGCAGAAGCTGTGTGGGGTGTGGACACCACTCCACTTACGCTATATAAACCCAGATCTGAGCCCCAAGGCGCTGGCACCTTGGTGAGGGGGCGGCCATGGGAGCAGGCAGGACAGACTCAGAGTACCTCAAGTGACCAGGAGAAGGCATGAGCAGAAGAGCCTGGCTCTGGGACTGCCCAGGATGGAGGAACAGGCATCTCCGCTCCCTCACCGAAGGGGCGTGGCCAGCAATCTCAGAGGCTCAGAGCCGTCATCCAGGTTGGTCTCACCCTGTACCCTTTGGGGGAGATGGGGCTCAGCCTTCGGGAGCTGCACCTGCTGGCCCAGGTGTGGCCCCAGGCCCGCTTTAAGCTGATGGTTTGTTTTGAGGGGGTGGCACTGAGGCCCCGCAGGCAGCACAGGCTGCCTCTATGAGGGGGTCTTAGGCCCGGGGCCCCTCAGAAAGGCAGGTGTGGGGAGAGACCCTGGGAGTCAGCGCGGCTCAGATCCTCATGGGAAGGCTCCCTGTGGCCTTCTGCAGGGGCTGCCTGATGGACTCAAAGAATGAACCGGGGTTGGGGGGGAGCTGGGGGCAGGGTGGGGGGTGGGGCAGGGCCTGGCTGAAAAAGAATTTGAACTCAGGACTGACTTGGCTGCCACTGTTCGAGGCCCCACTTGGTCTCAGGGCCCGCAGGCCGCCACAGCACGCAGTGGACGCACAGACCCATGCGGCTCTGACCTTCCCAGCTCAGAGGGCCTCACAGGGACCCAGTGTGCAGACCTGCAGGCCAAACAGCGCCCACCCTGACCCCTGTGAGGGCCGGAGCTGCAGGCCATACCAGGAGCCCACGCCCTGGGCGGGCACACAGGGCCGCCATTGTCCGAGCTGTGCCTGGCACCCTCTCGTTTGCATAGCCACGTGAAGAATGCGAGGGAGCAGGCTGGGGACGGGTCCTTGCAGAGGGAGGGGGCAGGGACTGTGGGGGAGGCAGCTGGCTGGGGTCTGCAGCAGGACCCTGTCTCCCCCCAGTCGGTCCAGGGAAGGCCGGTGGGCTGCCAGGGATGGGGGGGGCGGCCGGGGCTGCAGGCAGTGGGGACGAGGTTGTGACATTCCTGCTGCACCCACGCCACGCCAGGGGCCAAGTGAACGTGAGGGGATTGCTAATGAGGCTGAGGAGAGTTAAATATTCCCCTGCTCCTGAGGCCTGAGCTGCATGGAGGAAGAAAGGGGAGGTGGGGTACTAGGAGGGGGCAGCCTGAACCCCAGGAATGTGTGCAGAGGCCACTGCCCGCGCCAGGCTGTTCTGGAGCCAGGGGCCAGGGGCCGGTGTCCCAGCAGGAGCTGCTCAGCCGGCCAGCCAGGGATTAACGAATGAGCACTCCGCTCTCCCTCAAGCTGATGCCAGGAGGTCGGTGCTGTCTCCCCAGCTCCCCGCCAGGCCCCTTGCTGGCCGGCAGCCAGCTCTGGCCCAGCCTCAGTGGGGCCCCCTACTGACTCTTCAGATCTCAAACAGACCCCACGGAGCCTCACACACCCCCGCACCTGCCAGGACCCCTCTCCCAGCTCCCCAGCCCAGCCCAGCATCTCCGCATCTGGCCCCAGATCCTTTGCCAAAAAGGTCTCCATGGTGTCTAACTCTAGTTTGGCCTGCTGCGAGCTGGAATTCCGTCTCCTTTCTGTCCTCAAGTCAGAGGGCAGAAAACCCCGGCGGTCAGATCAGATCAGCCGCACGGGGCAAAGTCCAGTTTCCCAGGGCTGGTGCCTGGGTGGGATTATGAGAATTTGAGGGCACTGGAACCAGGTTCCTAAGGGTTTCCTTGGGGGGAAAGGCCCTGGAGGCAGTGGAGCTACTCCTCCCAGCCCCTCCCTTCCCAATCCCCAGGGGCGGGGCAAGGGGACCCACCTGGACGTTGGGCCGGCCTCTCCGCCCCAGGGGGCTGGGCATGAGCTCTGCTGGGACCCTGCCCTGGCTTAGCCAGCAGCTGTGGGCGGGCCCCTGGCCTTTTCCAACCCCAGAGCCTCCCCCTGCATTCTGGAGTCGGGAGCTGTTGCCTCTGCTGTCGCTGCCGCTGCTGCCACCGCCACTGCCCTTGATCGCTCACTGCTCCCCCGCTCCAGCTGCCCCTCTCACCTGGCCATGCGCACAGTGCCCCTGGGGACTCCGGCCCAGCTCTGAGCCCTGGGACCCTCAGCCCCCTCTCCCCCAGGGCCATGGCCAACTCGGGCCTCCAGCTCCTGGGGTACTTCCTGGCCCTGGGCGGCTGGGTGGGCATCATTGCCAGCACGGCACTGCCGCAGTGGAAGCAGTCCTCCTACGCAGGCGACGCCATCATCACCGCCGTGGGCCTCTACGAAGGGCTGTGGATGTCCTGCGCCTCCCAGAGCACCGGCCAGGTGCAGTGCAAGCTCTACGACTCGCTGCTTGCCCTGGACGGTAGGTGATGGGATGGGGCCAGGGGGAGGGTGTTTATCTTGGGACAGCAGGGCTGGGAGGTGGGCTAGGGAGGTGGGGAGGGTCAGGAGCAAGCTTTTCCCAGTCTGGGGTCAGTGTGGGGCTCCACGGGCCACCGTGGGGAGCCGGTGCCACCCCTGACTCCCCACGGCCACCCTGTGCTCCGGGAGAATCCAGCCTGGGATCCTCTGTAACCTTGAATGAGTCACCCAAGCTGTGAGCACTGGGGGTCCTCCCTGAGAAAGGCAAGGCTAACACCTGCTGTAGGACATGGGCAGGGCAGGGGCGGAGGCCCAGGTAAGACCCCTCTCACCTCTCCCACACTTGTGTGTGTGCACACCTTCACACCAGGCTGCCACCCTGGCAGGTGCACCCCATGGGCAGATGCACAGGCTCACAAGCACGGGGGCTTGGGCACAGGCCTCTCCAGGGTCTGGAGTGGTGACAGACAGGTGGCTGGGCAGGGGGTGTCACTGTGGAGCTGGGCCCCCGCCCACACTCTGCCCTGGGCCCTCAGAACCGCCCTCAGCACTGCGCTGGTCCAGGCAGGTGGTCCCGCCTCCCTCAGGGACCTAGGTCTCTAGAGCAGGCCTGGGGCCCAGAACTGGCCCCCACATGGGTGGCTCCCAGGGCAGGGGGGAGGGGTCACTGCAGGGCCTCCGACACCCTCAGAGGCTCCTTGCTGAGCCCCAACAGGAGCTCCACCCTCCCACTGCTTGGGAGGGTGAGGCAGGCCCAGAGGGAGGCCGGCCCAGGAAGCAGAGGAAGAGCGGATTCCAAGGACGCGGTCACCACGCGCTACGGCAGAGCCTGTGATGGGGTGTGGAGGAGGAGAGTGAGAAATGGGAGGATAAAGAGGGGACTCTCCTAGCCCTGGCCTCGATACCTTGGTCTCACCTGCTGGCCGGCCAGCTCCTGCTCAAGCCCCTCCCAGGCTGGGCCCCTCCCACGCTGGGCCCCTCCCACCACAGTCCAACCCCAGGCTCCACCCCACACTGAGTGCCGCCCCGCCCCGCCCAGGTCACATCCAGTCTGCGCGAGCCCTGATGGTGGTGGCTGTGCTCCTGGGCTTCGTGGCCATGGTCCTCAGTGTGGTCGGCATGAAGTGCACGCGCGTCGGGGACAGCAACCCCATCGCTAAGGGCCGTGTGGCCATCGCCGGGGGCGCCCTATTCCTCCTGGCAGGTGAGTGCTCCCCGCTCCTCCACCATCCGGGCCTCGCAGGTGGCCGGCGGGAGTTGGATGGGAGGGCACCCTAACGGAGCTGAGCATCCCGCTTGGTCCGCAGGCCTCTGCACCCTGACGGCCGTCTCGTGGTATGCCACCCTGGTGACCCGGGAGTTCTTCAACCCCAGCACGCCTGTCAACGCCAGGTGAGTGCCAGCTGGGCTCCCGCTTCACCTGGGGGCGGGGGCGCTGCCTGAGAAAGTCTGGAAGGGAGCCAGGCAGGGTGTGGCCGGGCGCACTGCAGGGGAGCAGCGAGGACCCTCCGGGAGCTGACCAGGTTTAATCCCAGCTCTGCATAGATTGAAGGTATAATCTGGGCACCTGCCTTCTCCCCTGTAAAGTGAGGGGCGGCACACCCGTGGTTGTGAGGCCGACAATGCAGGCAGCCAGGTAGCCGGTGCCCAGACCCTGGAGGATGCTGGGTAACCCTGGAGACAGCAGGGCAGCGGTGTCCTGCAGTTATGGGGGGCAGGGATGGGGCTGCAGCCTGGTGGAGGCAGACGGTGTGAACTTTGGTTCCCCATGCTGGAGTGCAAGGCAGAGCAAGGCTCCCAGCTTGACTAGGGCAAGGGGAGACTGTAGGACGGAGTGGTCAAGGTCTGGAGCAGGGGCCTAGGGCCAAGGAGGTAGCAGAGGAAGGCAGGCTCAGAGACACTTAGGAGGGCTTGTCAGGCCCCGCCGTGGGCTTCTTGGAAGGGCCTGGCCAGTGAATGGGATAGTCCCAACTCCAGACATCTCAATGGGCCTCGGGCCCTGGAGTCAAAGGAAGGTGAGAAAAATTGCCTGGGCTGCTTTAGTAGTCAGGAAGACTTCCTGGAGGAGGCAGAGGCGTGGAGGGGGAGGAAAAGGAGACCTCAGGTATGCGGCTTGTTCCCCCTGGTGGGTGTCTACAACCACAAAGACCTGGCTCAAGGATGCCAGGCTGGAACATTGCTTCAACAGGCCCTGAGGCTGCCAGGTCCCGTGCTGGACCCTGGGGAACAGACAGAGCCCCCTGGGGCTAGAGCAGCCTCCTGGTGAGGAGTCTGGTGGGGCAGGCGGAGCACAGAGGGGGCCAGGAAGCTCCCCAGGAGGTGGCCACGGAACTGGGCTCTGAAGCTGGGGAGGTGGAGACTGGGGCAGGTGCCTGGTGCTCAGGCACAGAGCTAGGGAAGTGGAGGTGGCAGCCATCAGGGCCCCTGTGCAGAGCCCAGAGGGCGGGGCCTTCTCCCAAGGGAGCAGGGGTTGTCCTCTCCTCCCATCTGGAGTTCATAGGCCCTCCCCTGCCCCTCCACTGGCCGGATGAGGAAGTGAGCCCAGGTTGCTCAAAGCGGAGCATGGAGGGCAAACCTCAGGCCTGCAGTCCCCCACCTCCCCACTCCCAACCCCTCGGGCCTGGGCCACCTGTGGGATGGCACTGTCCTGGGTGGGGGCAGCAGGAAGGATGGGCATTCACCCCGCTTATCTGGAGGAACCGGGGAGGGCTGTAACCCCAAACTGCAGGTCCCCCCGCCGCTGTGACTGGGAGGGCCTGGGGTCGCTGCCACATCTGACGTTCTCCCTACCCCTTGCAGGTATGAATTTGGCCCCGCCCTGTTCGTGGGCTGGGCCTCGGCTGGCCTGGCCATGCTGGGAGGCTCCTTCCTCTGCTGCACGTGCCCTGAGCCCGAGAGAGCCAACAGCAGCCCTCAGCCCTACCGGCCCGGCCCTTCGGCTGCTGCCCGAGAGTACGTCTGAGTGCGCCCGCCCGCCCGCCCAGCGACGCCTCGCCCGGCACTCCAGCCAGCCCCCACGGTACCCGGGGCAATGGCGTGTCCCCTGAGCTCAGGCCAGGGCTCTGGGCAGTTGGTCTGTAACATGGACACCCACCCTGCGATCTGAGAGCCAGACCTAGACATTTGGAGAGGGGTGAGAGGCAGGGCCCACTCCCGTCTGTGCAGCCTCATGGGCGGCCTGTGCATAGTACCAGCCCAACTCACCTGCCCTCGAAGGGCTGCCAACCATCTACCATGTGCTGGGCCTGGGCCAATCCACCGTGACCAAGATGGGTCTCAGTGCGCGGCACCTTCGGGTGGGGAGAGCCCTTCCCAGGCCCTGGTCTCAGGGAGGGCTCCTCCCAGGAACCCCATGGAGGAGGCAGTGCCGGGAGGACCGTCCCCATGTTGCACATGAGGAACCCGAGCCTCAGACCAGGAGGCTCGGCCACGCTCTCTGGCTCCCTCCAGTGCGCCCGGCACTGCCTGGACACTCGCACTGACCGCTAGGTCAGCCCACCTGGTGCCACCCTTAGGGACAGGCCGCAGGCAAGGCCCAGCCCACTGGCCAGGCCCCGTGCGGCCAGGACTCCACGGCCCCTGCCCCTCCCACTAACCTACTCTCTCTCTTTTGACTTTCAGACCAGTCGTTAAATTGCCCGCCTCCGCCAAGGGCCCCCTGGGTGTGTAAAATCCAGATCCCCAGCCAGGCTCTGTCCCCTGCCACATCTACACTGTGTGTTTGATATTTTATGGAAAAAGAAGCGACCATCAGCCCTAAGTGCGGTGTCATTTGGTCTGTCCCTGGCGTGGCGTGGAAGGGGCCAGGCTCAGGGAGCTCCGGGTTGACCCCTGGGGCTCTTGCTGTGGGGTTCGGGGCACACCCAAGGCTGAGCAGGAAAGAACCGGGGGCTCCTTGCCCTCCCCAGTAGGGTGCCCGGGCTGGCCTCAAGTTTGGCACCAGAACCTCCGGGAGGGGTGATCCTGCCCCCTGGAGGCTGCCCTGAGGCCTGGCCCCGCAGACCCCCTTGGAGGAGGCCCCGGGGAGTGAGGCCCACGGGTGACAAGCTCTGCCTGTTACCCTGGGTGCCAGGCAGCAGGCTGAGCAAGGCGACCTCGTGTGGTAGGCTGCTCAGTGGAGAAGGCGGCAGGGAAGGACACTGGGACCTCTGGGCGTCAGGGCTGAGGCCACCCACCCCAGTCCTGCCCCGAATCCAGGTCTGCGAGGCCCCAGCCTCGCCCCAGAGCGGGAAGGGGGGCAGGCCAGCTGTGGACAGAGCTCCGCGCAGCACCCAGAGGTGCAGTCAGAGCCGGACAGGATTCCGGTCTTGAAGTCTGGGGATCACCTCCCCTGCAAGCAAGGAGGAAAGGCTGGGAGGAATGCAGAGAGCCCCGCCCAAGTCAGACAGGACCTGTCCTGTGCCTTTGGTGTCACCCCACCCACACAGGGCTCCTCCACGTGCAGGCCCCTCCCACCCAAACCCCCTCCCTGGACCCTGCGTCTCTGTGTGGCCACTGCCCCCACCCCTCCCGCCGTCCACACAGCAACCTCAGGAAGGAGTTGTTACAACCTACAACCCCTTCCCCTGCCCCTCGCACCCCGCCTCTGCCTGGCTTCCTCTAAGTCATTGAGTCCCGAGGACACAGCTCACCTCCCTCCTCGAGCCCGATGCTGAGCAGTAAAGCCATGGGAGTCAAGTGAGACAAGCTGGCTGTCACGCAAACTGCAGAGGGTGCAGAGGTGTGACGAATGAGAGAGGCAAGTGGCAGGGGCTGGCCTGGCTGCAGAGGGACGGCCACCTGGCCCTAATAGGTGCACTGGGAGTCCTGCCACCCTAATTATGAATGGGACAGCAAGGTCCTGGCTGGGTGCCTGCAGCTGAAATGCTGTGGCTCTCACCCGCCCTGGAGTGCACATCAGAGTCGCCGGGAAGGCTGACCCCAGGCTCTGCCGCAGACACCCTGGGTGCACCTGCTCCTCAGAGCTCCGGGAGCCCTAAGGGGGCCTGCAGTGTACACTCAGCACAGAGGCGCCTCTGTGAGGCCGGCTAGGCCACTCTGAGGGGTGGAGAAGAGCAGCGAGCCTGCAGCGGAAGCCGCTCGTCCTCCTGCCTGTCCTGAGTCCAGATCCTGTTCTTCCCATCAGCACCCCTGCAGGATGAAAGAATCCCGAGTTTGAGCTGTGCCACGCACAGCCAAAAGAGCACCGGCTAACGTAGACTTGGCCGAGCTGCAGCTGAGCACGGCACTGGGAGTCCCCGTGATGTGGTGGTGGCTGAGCAGGGACAGATGGTCCTCTTCCTCCTGCTCTGGGATTCAATGGACCTGGTCACGAAACAGCTGGACAAACGTGTGTTGTCTTTCCCTGTTCGTGGGGTGCTGGAAGCTGGGGACTTGGCAGGAGACTGGCAGGGAGTTAACCGTGCTGCCTGCTTCTCGCGGGTTCCAGGGGCAGCTGTGAGAGAAGCAAGATCCACACAAGCAGGGGACCTGGCAGCCAAGAGGGAGCAAGCGCCAGTCTGAGGCTCCTTTAAGGGAAGCTCTTCCTGCGCATAGCCAGGGACTAGAGGCGAGGGGCAGGTGCACACAGACCTCACCAAACTGCACAACCAATCAGCGTACTGATTCAAACCAGAGGGCAGGCAGCTGGCACAATGCTTAAGATGCCGCTGGAGACACCCACGTCCCATATCCCAGCGCCTGGGTTCTAGCCCCAGCTCCACTTCCGGTTCCTGTGGATGCGAACCTAGGAGACAGCAACGGATAGCCCAAGTCCCTGCCATCGACATGTGAGTCCCGGGCTGCTTGCTTCAGCCTGGCCGAGCCCTGGCCATTGCGGGCATTGGGAGATTGAACCAGGACTGATGGAGGATTTCTCTCTCTGTGTCTCTGCTTCTCAAATAAAAAAATGAAAACAAATATAAATACATTTTTAAATTGTGGTGAGATCCTAGCAATGGGAAGGAGATATCAGGAAAAAACGCAGAGTTTGGAGCTCCAAGAGCAGGGAACCCTGACTCCCCAGCCTCTCCTGGGGCAGCCCCTCCTCCCCCCCTCCAAATGTGCATGTCAAGGTCAGCGGGGCTGCCCACCAGATGCACACGCGGTTCCAGGTTTTATGGCCGGGCTGTTTGTTTACTATCCTAGCCTCAAGGCTACAGGATCGGGCTGAGACGGAGGGTGTGGCTGGGACTCGAGAGCTGTGCTTCTAAAACACTTGGCTGTTAGGAAGCAGGTTTGCGTGAGAACAAAATCTGCAGCCTGTAAGATAGGATTTTAGGCTGAATATGCCTAAGGGCCCGTGCCCAGGGGCACCGCCACCGGAGTTGTTCAGCTCTGGGGAGCGGGCCTGGGGCCTCTGGAGTAGCCCACCAGGAAACTCATGCAGGACCTGGGAAGGGCCCATGAAATGCACACGTGAGGCTACGGCCTGTGGCATATTAGATGCTTTGGGGGAATCTGCTAGCTTTGTGTTGTAGATCGTGTTAATTTCATGTGATAATGATGCTGTGGTGATTACTTTTGCATCCTTAAAGGCATGCATTGAAATGATACCGTGGCTGGGTTTGCTTTAAAATGCTCTAGGAAAAAAAGAAAAGAAAAGAAAGAAAATGCTCCAGAAACAAAAGTTTCAAGGGCAAGGAAAGTTATCAGACTGGTAAATGCCAGTGGTACTTAAAGGTTCATGCTACTCTTCTCTCTATGTGTATGTTTGCAAATGAAAAAAAATAAATAAGAGGGATAAAGATACCTCTAAGGTCATGTTTTCCGGCTGCTGTGATTCACCGTACAGCATCAGAGCGGGGAAAGAGGGTGCTGAATGCACAGGTCCCGGGCTTGCCATGGAGTGACGGCTCAGCAAGCTCATCATAAGTGGGAAGCATTGTAAGTCAAAAACCCATCGCGTACACCTAACCTACGGAGTGCTGTGGCTCGGCTTTGCCTACCTTAATCGTGGCAAGAAAACTTAAGAGTAGCCAAAAGTGGAACACCTCATCTTATGCGAAGCCTCTTTCACAATTAAGCTTTGAGCGCCACCTGTCATTATTGTGCACCTGTATCCAAAAACTGCTGATGACAGGAGGCTGCAGAGCAGCAGCTGTTTCCCTCATGATGGTGGGAATGATGGGGAGCTGGGGTACCCCAAGAGGATCATTGCTAACACAGGAAAATATCAAAGTTCAAAATCGGAAGTACAGTCTGTAGTGAATGCGTATCGCTCTCACACCATCCTGAAGTCGAAATCTTAAGTCAAATCGTTGTGCTCCAGTTCCTCTTGCTACTCAAAGTGCAACCCTCGGGGCCAGCATTGGGGCGCAGTGGGTTAAGGTGCAGATTGCAACACTGGCACCCCATATTGGAGTGCCAGCTGCCCTGCTTCTGATCCAGCTTCCTACTAATGCACCTGGGAAGGCAGCAGAAGATGGCCCAAGTGCTTGGGCCCCTGCCACCCATGTGGGAGACTCACATGGAATTCCAGGCTCCTGGCTTTGGTCTGGCCCAGCTCTGGCTGTTGTGGCCATTTGGGGACTGAACTAGCAGATAGAAGCTTCTATCTCTCTCTCTCTCTCCCTGGGTGTGTGTGTGTGTGTGTGTGTGTGAGAGAGAGAGAGAGAGAGAGAGAGAGAGAGAGAGAGAGACCTTCCCTCCCACAACCTCTCTGTGACTCTGCTTTTCAAATAAATAAATAGAAAGCAACCCTAGAAATCTGGGACCTCAGGCCCTACCCAGACCTAGGTAGTCAGAGTGCATGCTAACCGGCTCTCCGGGGACCTCGTGCACTTTGGAGTTAGAGACTCAAGCATACGTGGGCCAGTGAGCACTGTGCGGCTGTGTGGTGTCTCTCCTTTCTTAAATGAGAATTTAATGTGAGCTGATGCTGTTTCTGCCACCTTTCCTATATTAGGGATATTGAAAGCATTTCATGGATGATTTTGTCTAGAATTGGCAATTTATGCGGACCTACAACTAAACCTGATCCAGGCAAAACTTAAACGAGCAGACAACATCCCCAAGTAGCACTTCCCAACGCTTTCTTCTCATCAAGAAGATGGCCTGTGCTGTTATCCTGAGAACCCTCCTGCTACGAACAACTCAAAATGGTTGGGTAAAGCATGAAAAAAAGCTTCAAAGCTCACAAGACAAAACAGGATCCCCAAGTCCAAGCTGAAGAAGCCCCTCCCCTCTCAGCTACGCAGTGCCCACAAGGTCCCCACAAAGCTGCCGGTCCCTGGCTGGCACGGTGGCAGATTCGTTCCAGGTGAGGAGCTGAGCAGTGATCGTCCGTCCTGAAGGCAGTGGGGCCGGGCTTACCCCGTCACAGAGCTCACATGCTCAGATGGGAAGGACCAGAATCCAGCCTGTGGACCTGCATTGGAACTGCAAGTGTCTGGATGAACTCAGGCTTGGTTTGCTTTCATTCATTTATTTCCATTTTATTTTTCAAGGCAGAGGGACAGAGACACTGAGACAGATCTCCCATCCACTGATTCACTTTCCAAATGCCTACAACAGCAGGGCCGGGGCCAGGCCAAATGAAGTCAGGAGCCCTGAACTCAGTCTGGGTCTCCCACACGAGTAGCTTGAGTCATCACCCACCGCCTCCCAGAGTGCATATTAGCAGGAAGCTGGAGTCAGAAGTGCAGCTGTGACTTGAACCCAGGAACTCTGATATGGGGAGTGGGCATCCCAAGCAGTGTCTTCACTGCTCTGCCAAACACCTGCCCCACTGTGGGTCTTTTTTTTTATTTTTTATTTTTTTTAATTTATTTGAAAGGCTGAGTGAGAGAGAGAGAGACAGGCAGGGTTTCCATCTGCTGGCCACTCCCCAGACAGAGACAACAGCTGGGGCTGGGCCAGGCTGAAGCCAGGAGCCAAGAATGCCCATTCCAAATAGGTGGCAGGAACTCAAGTACTTGAGCCAACACCTGCTGCTTCCCAGGTGCATTAGCAGGCCGCCGAGTCAGAAGCAGAGGAGCTGGGACTGAACCTGCACTCTGACATGAGACGCAAGGGTCCCGAGAGGAGCCTGAAGCCGCTGAGCCACAATGCCTGCCCACACATGGTTTTTCTCAGTTCTAGGTAAATATCAAATTAGATACCAGTATGTGTGTGTGTGTGTGTGTGTGTGTACATGCACCGCGCGATGTAGATACACCCATGTATCTATGAGCTCTGCTCCCTGGAAGGCCTAGCTGCAATGACACCCCACTAGCAACAGGTACCCCTAAAGCCATGTCTTCCGTCTGTATTCCATCCTCCACTAACAGGTGGAGCTCCATGGAGAAGTGGCAGAGGTAGGGAAAGTACAGAGTAAACTTGGAGCATCAGAAAGGAAGAGACTGCTCCGGGAGTACCAGAGACTGGGCTGGAGGGCACAGACGCCAGATGAAAGACGCTTCCAGGGGCTTTTCCTGGGACAACCAGAGCATCCAAACAAATGACAACAGTGCAAAGTGGATTGTAGCCCACACAATAAAAACGAGACTCCAGTAGCCCATACTGATCTGGATAATCAAATACATAAGAAAGCTCTACCTTAGAGTAAAACACCAACTAACCAGAGTAACTTGTTAACTAGTAATTATAAAACAACTTTATAGACATCTCAATCCAGTGAGAGGTGACACTGCCGGTAATGAGACAGATCAAAATGGGTGCCCCTTGGGTCCAGCGTTGTGACACAGTGGCTTAGGCAGCTGCTAGTGATGCAGGCATCCCCTATCAGAGTGCTGGTTCAAGCCCTGGCTGCTCATCTTCTGATCCAGTTTCTAGCTAATGCTTCTTTCTTTCTTTCTTTCTTTCTTTCTTTATTTTTTTGACAGGCAGAGTGGACAGTGAGAGAGAGAGACAGAGAGAAAGGTCTTCCTTTTGCCGTTGGTTCACCCTCCAATGGCTGCCGCAGCCGGCGCACCGCACTGATCCGATGGCAGGAGCCAGGTACTTATCCTGGTCTCCCATGGGGTGCAGGGCCCAAGGACCCGGGCCATCCTCCACTGCACTCCCTGGCCACAGCAGAGAGCTGGCCTGGAAGAGGGGCAATCGGGACAGAATCCGGTGCCCTGACCGGGACTAGAACCTGGTGTGCTGGCACTGCTAGGTGGAGGATTAGCCCAGTGAGCCGCGGCACCGGCCTCTAGCTAATGCTTCTGAGAAAGCAGCAGTTGATGGCCCGAGTGCTTGCACCCCTGCCACCCACGTGGAAGACCTGGATGAAGTCCCCGGCTCCTGGCTTCAGCCTGGCCCAGCTGCTGTGGCCACTGGGGGAGTAAGCTTAGGAGACGGATGATCTTTTTTTCTCTCTCTCCACCCCCATACCCATCACTCTGTCTTTCAGGTAAATAAACGCAAACATTTTTAAAATGGGCGTCCCTTGAAATAACGCACCGAGGAGACAACGGCGTGTCGTGCGCACCTGATAATCCTGCCCAAGGGGTGTGGCTTGAATCAACTTGTGACAAGAAGGAAAAACGGCCCAGAACAGCCGGCCTGCACTGTTCAGCACTGTCCCAGTCAGGAAGACCAAGACACGGGAGACGGAAGAGCTGTTACCACTTAATGCAAGGAGCGGTCTGGGGACGACCTGAATGGTAGGTGGCGCTGACGCGGCAACATTCCGCCGGAGCTCATCTCCTGAGCTTGATGACTTAAGCTTTTTGGAGGACACTGTCATGGTTTTTAAGGAATTATGCACTGAAGTACAAATGCTTCTCAAGTTACAATGGGGTTTTCAACTCCTTGTATAAACCCCTAATAACCCACTGTGGGTTGAGGGCCCCATGAAGTGAAAAATGGATTTAGTACACCTAACCCTCTGAAGCCCTTGCTTCGCAGCCCCGGGCTGATGGGGAGCTGTCCAGCACCACAGCCGAGTTTTGTAGCACATCTGGCTAGCTCAGGAAAAGATCAGAATTAGAAGTTCAATTTCTGGGGGTGAGCATTGTGGGTTCAAGGCCTGGCCTACTGTGCCGCTGGCATCCCATACGGGCGCCACTTCAAGTCCTGGCTGCTCCACTTCTGATCCAGCTCTCTGCTAATGAGCCTGGGAAAGCAGTGGACAATGGCCCAGTTCCCTGGGGCCCTGCACCCGGGTGGGAGATCTGGAATAAGCTCCTGGCTCCTGGCTTCAGATCAGCACAGCTCCACCCATTGCGGCCATCTGGGGAGTGAACCAGCAGATGGAAGACCTTTCTCTCTCTTTCCCCCTGCGTCTGCTTCTCTGTAAATCTGCCTTTCAAATAAAAAATTATAAAACATCAAAAAAAGTTCAGTTTCCACTAATTGCATATCAGTTCCTTTTTTATTATGTATTGTACGATGTGTAGATTCATGATGTCCCAGGCAACTCTCTCTGGAAGAGTCTTTCATTATGGTCTCCGCAGATCTCTACAAATAACTTAAACACAGTATATGGCAATCATTCAAAATTAATCAAGCCCAGGGCCACCACTTGCCATGCTGGCATCTCATATGGGCACCTGTTCAAGTCTTGGCTGCTCCACTTCCGATCCAGCTCCCTGCTAATAAGCTTGGGAAAACAGTGGAAGATGGCCCAATTGCTTGGGCCCCTGCAGCCATGTGGGAGACCCGTAAGAAACTCCTGGCTCTTGCCTTTGGCCTGGCCCATCCCTGGCCATTGCACCCATTTGGGGAGTGAATCAGAGGATGGAAGACCTCTCTCTTTCTCTCTATCTCTCCCTGTCTCTCTCTGTAAACTCTGCCTTTCAAATAAAATAAAGAGAGAGAGAGAGAGAGAAGTTCACATAAAAAATACCCACAAAGCATCAGTCATTGCATATCTTCCAAATTAAAAAAAAAAAAAAAAAAACACCAAATTGCCTAGACTACAATTCTAAGAGGGAAGCAATAGTCTTTTCTTTCTTTTTTTTAATTAATTAATTAATTAATTTTGTTGACAGGCAGAGTTAGACAGTGAGAGAGAGAGAGAGAGACAGAGAGAAAGGTCTTCCTTCCATTGGTTCACCCCCCAAATGGCTGCTATGGCCGGCGCACTGCACCAATTCAAAGCCAGGAGCCAGGTGCTTCCTCCTGGTCTCCCATGTGGGTGCAGGGCCCAAGGACCTGGGCCATCCTCCACTGTCTTCCCAGGCCACAGCAGAGAGCTGGACTGGAAGAGGAGCAACCAGGACAGAATCCGGCGCCCCAACCGGGACTAGAACCCGCGGTGCCAGCACCACAGGCAGAGGATTGGCCTAGTGAGCCACGGCGCCGGCCTGCAATAGTCTTTTCAACAACTGGTGCTGGACATTCACATGCAAACGGAAGAAGTTGGACCCCTATGAGACCCTAAATAAGCATTAACTCAAAATAAATCATAAATCTAAAGGCAAAAAATTAAACCACCTTAAAAAAAAAAGATTTATTTATTTGAAAGGCAGAGCAACAGAGTGCAAGAGGGAGATCTTTTGTCCACTGGTTCACTTCCCAAGAGGCTGCAAGAGCCAGGGCTGGGCTGGGTTGAAGCCGAGAGCCAGGAGCTCAGTCTGGAGCTTCCTTGTGGGTGGCAGGGCCCCAAGTACTTGGGCCATCATCTGCTCCCTTCCCAGGAGCAATAGCAGGGAAGCAGAATGGAAGCAAGAGCAGCCTGGACGCAAACTGGCATTCCGACCTGGGAGGCCAGCTTAACCCACCGCACTGCAATACTGGCCCAGGATGTAAAACTCTTAGGAGAAAACAGAAGAGTAAAAGAATTTTTAAGACTCATTTTATTGATTTGAAAGGCAGAGTTACAGAGAAAGAGGGAGAGATAGAGATCTTCCATCCACTGGTTCACTCTCCAAATACCTTCAACAGGAGCCTGGAACTCCATCCAGGTCTCCCACATGGGTGCAGGGTCCCAAGCACTTGAGACATCTTCTGTTGCTTTCCCAGGTGCATTAGCAGGGAGCTGGATCACACATGGAGCAGCTGGACCCAAACCGTGCCCATATGGGAAGCCACTTCGCAGGCAGCAGCTCGTCCTGTTGGGCCACAACACTGGTCCCAGTGACAGTCAATTTTTAAAAAATATATTTTCATGGAGCCATTGCTGTGGCGTAGCGGGTTAAGCCTCTGCCTGAGGCATTGGAATCCCACATGGATGCTGGATTGTGTCCCGTCTGCTCCTCTTCTGATCCAGCTCTCTGCTATGGCCTGGGAAAGCAGTGGAAGACGGCCCAGGTCCTTGGGCCCCTGCACTTGTGTGGGAGACCCAGAAGAAGCTCCTGGCTCCTGGCTTCGGATTGGCGCAGCTCTGGCCGTTGCAGCCAATTGGAGAGTGAACTAGCCAGATGGAAGACCTCTCTCTCTCTCTCTCTCTCTGTACTCTGCCTTCAAATAAATAACTAACTCTTAAAAAAAAAAAAAGAAAGAAGCAAACCATCACTCACGTAAATATATGAATATATTTCTGACATTGGAGTGTTCCAGAAGATAATAAGGAAATGATAGCAGCTCCAGAAATACCAACTGATTTTAATCTACTACAGGAGTCAGAGACACATGTTTCACCTGACACAAATGTTGAAGACATTGAAGGAAAAAACCAAAGCAAGGCAAAGGCAAAAATTTGTAAAAAAAAAAAAAAAAAAAAAAGGGCCTAGGAGAAAAGGCCAAAATTGGAAATGGTGAAAATAAATAAATAAATAAATCTCTAAAAAGTATGTTGCAGAGCCAGCACTCTGGCACAAAGGGCTAAATGCTGTTTGGAATGCCTGCATCCCGTATCAGAGTGACGGCTCAATCCTGGCTGCTCTGCTTCTGAGCTGGCTTCCTGCCAATGCACCTGGGAAGGCAGCGGGTGAGGGCCCAAGTACTTAGTTCCCTGACACGCATTTGAGAGACTAAGATGGAGTTCCTGGCTCCTGGATTCAGCCACCAGCTGTTGTGGCCATTCAGGGAGTGAATCCAGTGGTTGGAAGCTCCCACCCCCCCACCCCCAACCCCCACCCCACCCCCTGTCACTTTGCATTTCAAATAAATGCAAAAAAATATTTTAAAGAGAAACACAGCTTGTTCACTTCCCCAAATGCCTGCGACAGCTGGTGCTGGCCAGATTGAAGCCAGGTCCCAAAACTCAGACTGGGTTTCTACATGGGTGGCAGGGACCCAAGCCCTTAAGCCACCACTTCCTGCCTCCCAGAACACGCATTAGCAGGAAGTTGGAATCAGAAGTGGAGCTGGGACTTGAACCCAAGCACAATGCAGGTCTGAATCCCATATCAGAGCGCTAGTTTCTAATTTTCCCTCATCCTCACCAACATATGGTATTTAACAGTGTGAAGTGGACTCCCATAATTCTTTTTTTTTTTTTTTTAAGATTTATTTATTTGAAAGTCAGAGTTACACACAGAGAGAGAAGGAGAGGCAGAAAGAGAGAAAGGTCTTCCATCGCTAGTTCACTCCCCAGATGGCTGCAACAGCCGGAGCTGCGCCAGTCCGAAGCCAGGAGCCAAGAGCTTCTTCTGGGTTTCCCACGTGGGTGCAGGGGCCCAAGAACTTGGGCCATCTTCTACTGCTTTCCCAGGCCATAGCAGAGAGCTGGATCGGAAGTGGAGCAGCCAAAACTTGAATGGGCGGCTATATGGGATGCTGGCACTGCAGGCGGTAGCTTTACCCGCTATGCCACAGCGCCGGCCCCCCATAATTCTTTTAATTTACATTTCTTTAACAATACTAGTACTGAGCATCTTTTCACATGCTTAATAGTCATTTGAGTGTTCTTTGGCAAAATGTCTATTCAAATCCTTTGCCAACTTTTTTGGTTTGTCCATTTGCTGTTTTGGGTTCTTGAGTTTTAGTTCTCTACATATTCTGGATAGTAACCCCTTATCAGAGATAGGATTTGCAAATGTTTGATTCCAATCTGTGCATCGTTTTTTACTCTACTGGCAGTGTCTGTTAACATTTATTTATTTTCACTTTATTAGAGAGAGATATCTCCATCTTCTGGTTCACTCTCCAAATGCTCACAACACCCAGGGCTGGACCAGGCTGAAGCCAGGAACCAGGCACTCATTCCAGGTCTCTCACATGGGTGGCAGGGGCCCAAGCCCTTGGGCCATCATCTGCTGCCTTCTCACGGGCATCAGTGGGGAGCTGGACCGGAAATGGGACAGCTGGAATACCAATATGGCATGCTGGTGTTGCAAGCAGCAGCTTAACCCACTGAGTCAAACACTGACCCCTGTAGTAAGTTTTCAAATGAGAAGTGTGAGTCCTCCAGTTTTGTTATTTTTCAAGATTCTTTTGGCTATCTGAGCTGCCTTGAGACTCCATGTGAATTTGGGCATGGATGTCTGCATTTCTGTAAAATGTCTTTGGGATTTTGATAGAGATTGCTTTGCATCTATAGAATGCTTTGGGTAGTATTGATATCTTTACCATATTAATCTTCTAATCCATGAATATGGCCGTGTTTCCACTTACTTATGTCTTCTTTACTTTCTTCCAGCCATATTTTGTAGTTTTTATATACAAGGCTTTCATCTCCTTGTTAATTCAGAAATGTTTTATTCTTTTTGAGACTATTCATCAGTTTTATAGATGCAACTGATTCTTTTTCTATGTTGACTTTGTATCCTGCTATTTTGCTGAACTCATTTACTAGTTTTAATACTGTTTTGTGGAATCTTTTAGGATTTTCTTCATATAACTTCAAATCAGACAGTTTACTACCTCCTTTCCATTTGGTACCTTTTATTTCTTTTTCTTGCCTAACTGCGGAGACTCAGCCATCTGGTGCTGTTGAACGGAAGTGCCTTCTGCTTGTCTTTTGCCACTGAATGCACTGAACATGATATTCACTGTAGATTTTTCATACGTGGATTTCATTATGTTGGGGGTACTTTCCTTCTGTTCCTAGTTTGTTGAGTTTATTAAAACCATGAAATGTGGAATTTTGTCAAATTCTTTTTTCTGCATCATCAGAGACGGTCATGTGGATTTTCTCTTTTGTTCTATTATTGTGGTGTAGTACAAAGATCCACAGGGTGAACCATCCTTGCACTCCAGGAATGGATTCCATTTAGTTACGGTGCATAATCCTTTTACTACGTGCTGAATTAGGTTGGCTATGCTCAGTCTGTGAGGATTGCTTCACCCATGTTCATAAGGAATAATGACCTGTAGTTTTATTTTCTTGCAATGTCCTTGTCAGGCTTAATTATCAGGGCAATGCTGGTCTCGGAATTAAGTGCTCCCCATTGAGAGAAGTTTGAGGATTAGTGTTGTTCTATAAAAAATAAATATAATTCACCAGTGAAATCATCAAAACCAATGCCTTTGTCGGGATATTTTCAATGATTGATTTGTATTTCTTAATTCAGCACTGGAAAGTTTTGTGCTTCTAGGAACTTGTCCATTTCATCTCAGTTATCTAGTTTGTTGGTTCATATTTTTTGAGAAAGATGTATTTACTTATTTACTTGAGAGAGAGAGAGAGAGAGAATCTTCCATCCGTTGATTCACTCCCCAAATGGCTGCAATACCTGGAGCTGTGCCGATTGGAAGCCAAGAACCAGGAGTTCTGGGTCTCCCACAAGGGTGCAGGGGCCCAAGCACTTGGGCCATCTTCTACTGCTTTCCCAGGCCATAGCAGAGAGCTAGATCAGATGTAGAGCAGCTGGGGCTAGAACCAGCGCCCATATGGGAGGCTGGCACTGCAGGTGGCGGCTTTACCTGCTATGCCACAGCGCTGGGCCCCCCACAATCAGTTCTGATTTTAGTAATTCAGCCCTTATTTTTTTTCATAGTATCTTCAGATAGAAGTTTGTCAATTTTGTTGATCTTTTTGAATAACAAATGTGGTTTTAAAAATTCTCCTTTTTTTCTATTCTCCATTTCCATTTTTGCTGTTCTGATCTTTATGAATGCTCTCCTGTTGCTAGGCTTTGGTTTTAGTTCTTTTCTTAGCTCTTTATGCTGTAAAGTTAGGTAGCTGATTTGAGAGCTTTCTTTGATGTTTTAAATTTTTATTTTAAAATTTTATTTATTTGAAAGGCAGAGGGACAGAGAGACACAGAGAGACAGACAGAAAAAGATGTCCCATCCATTCACTCCAAACTGTGCACATCATCGAGACTGGACCAAGCCAAAGGCAGGAGCTGGGTCTCCTATGTGGGTGGCAGGGACCCGATTACCTGAGCCAGCACCTGCTGCTGCCAAGGTGCACATTAGCAGGAAACTAAAACCAGGAGTGAAGCCAGGCTTCCAACCCAGACACTCTTACGTGGCACGTAGGTACCCCAAGCAGTGTCTTGACCACTATATCAAATGCCCACGCCCTCTTTTTTCTTTTTTAATGCAAGCATTTATTATAGCTATGCATTTCTCCTGCAGCACTGGCCTCCTTGGTTTCCATGTTTTGGTATGTTGTGTTTTTTCTTTCATTCAACTCTAAGTATTCTCTAATTTCCCTTGTGGTTTCTCTTTGATCCATTGATTAAGAGTGTATTGCTTAATTTCCACAAACACTATTTTCCAGTTTCCCTTCTGTTTTTGATTTCTTTTTTAAGAATTCGATTTATTTATTTGAGAGGTAGAATTACAGTGAGAGGGAGAGACAGAGAGAAAGGTCTTCCCTCGCTGGTTCATTCCTCAAATGACCACAGTGGCTGGAGCTGAGCAGATCCGAAGCCAAGAGCCAGCAGGTTCTTCCGGGTCTCCCACTCGGGTGCAGGGGCCCAAGCACTTGGACCATCTTCCACTGCTTTCCCAGGCCATAAGCAGAGAGCTGGATCAGAAGAGGAGCAGCTGGGACTCGAACTGGCACCTATATGGGATGCTGGCACTGTAGGCAGAGGCTTAGCTCACTACACCACAGCATTGGCCCCTCCATTATTGATTTTTTTTTTTAAGATTTATTTATTTACTTGAAAGTCGAAGTTGGGGCTGGCGCTGTGGTGTAGCAGGTAAAGCCACTGCCTGCAGTGCCAGCATCCCGTATAGGCACCAGTTCAAGTCCTGGCTGCTCCTCTTCCAATCCAGCTCTGTGTTGTGGCCTGGGAAAACAGTAGAAAATGGCCTACGCCCTTGGGGCCCTGCACCCATGTGGGAGACCAGGAAGAAGCTCCTGGCTCCTGGCTTCAGACTGGCACAGCTCCAGGTGTTGCAGCTTACTGGGGAGTGAACCAGCGGATGGAAGACCCCTCTCTCTCTGCCTCTCCTTCTCTCTCTGTGTAACTCTGACTTTCAAATAAATAATCTTTTAAAAAAAAAAAAGTTACAGAGAGAGAGAGATCTTTTATCCTCTGGTTCACTCCCCAAATTGCCACAATGGCTAGGGGTGGGTCAGACTAAAGCCAGGAGCCTGGAATCCCAAGCACTTGGGCCATCCTCCACTGCTTTCCCAGGCACATCAGCAGGCAGCTGGATCGGAAGTGGAGCAGCCGGGACAAAACCATGCTCCTATGGGAGGCAGGCATCGCAAGCTGGAACTTAAACCACTATGTCACCCATGTGGGAGACCTAGATTGAGTTCTCAGCGTAGGTACTGAGGAGTAGGTACTGGGGAGTGAGTCAGCAGATGGAAGATCTGCCTTTCAAGTAGATAAAAATATAGAAAATTAAAAAAAAAAAAATCAGGCAGGCAAGGAGTTTGGGAAAGGGCTGCCATTTTAAGCAATGTGGGCAGGCAAGGTCTTCCTGGCCAAAGACCTGGGAGAACGAAGTAGAAAGTCCCTTAGCTATCTGGGGGATGTTCTTTCAGGAAGCAGGAAAACCAGCCTAACAGCCTTCGAGGGAGCGGCCTTGGGAACCTGCAAGGGCAGGGGCGTGGCAGGGTGGGTGAAGGTCAGAAAATGGCACCAGATGTGGCTGGCGTTGTGGTGCAGCAGTAACCTGCTGCCTGAATCCCCAGCATCCCTTATGGATGCTGGTTAGATCCTGGCTGCTCCACTTCCGATCCAGCTCTCTGCTGTGGCCTGGGAGGGCAGTGGAAGATGGCCCAGGTGCTTGGGCCCAGGTGCTTGGGCCCCACCTGGGCGCATGAGAGACTGGGAAGAAGTGCCTGGCTTCGGATCAGCTCAGCTTCAGTCGTTGTGGGCATCTGGGGAGTGAACCAGTGGATGGAAGATCTTTCTGTCTCTCCCTCTCACTGTAACTCTACCTCTCAAACAAATAAATAAAATCTTTAAAATATATATATGTCTTAAAAACAGAAAATGGTGGTGGTCCCTGAAGGCGTCTGAGCATGTCCTGAGGCTGACACCTGTCCCAGGTCTGAGGTCCGAGCGCCCCCTCAGGAGGCGACCGTGACTGCCCAGGAGACAGCGTGGCCCCATGTGGTGACAAGTGCTCAGACTCTGGAGGTTTCAAAGCCACAACTGGCGGCATTTGTAAGCTCATCGGATGTGGAGTGAGGAAGTGTGACTGAGTACCTTTCACGGCTGGCCACGTGACGTGGTCAGTGACGTGTGTGGAGTGAGGCAGCCTTCCTCCTGGGCCTGCCGCAGCCTGGGCCCCCCCCACACTCCTCAGAGCTCCCACTGCTGCCTCCCTGTCACTCAGCTCCACAGACGCGGCAACCCCAGGAGTACAAGATGTCCCCTTTCTAGACTGGCCTTTTTTTAAAAAAAAAAGATTTATTTGAGAGACAGTTACAGAGAGGCAGAGGGAAAGGTCCTCCATCTGCTGGTTCACTCTCCAAGTGGCTCCAATAGTTGGAACTGAGCTGATCCAAAGCCAGGAGCTTCTTCCAGCTCTCCTACATGAGTGCAGAAGTCCAAGCACTTGGGCCATTTTTTACTGCTTCCCTAGGCACATTAGCAGGGAGCTGGATGGGAAGAGAAGCAGCCAGGACTTGAACCAGTGCCCGTATGGGATGCCGGCGCCACAGGCAGAGGCCTAGCCCCCTATGGCTTCATTTTTCCTAGCCATCACTTTTATGTCCTTGGCCTTACTTCAAAAGTCTGGGTCTCCCCTTCGCCTCTCCACAATGCTGCTGGAGTGATGCGGCCTCACCCATGGCCACAGCTCCCAACAGCCCACACCTGCTTCCTCAGCTCACACCTTCCTGCACTGCCCAGGGGTGCACCACGGGCACCTCAAGCTTCTTACTGATGGCAACACGCAGCTCCCACCTCCTTGGGCACTCGCAACAAGCACCCTCTGCGTCAGCGCGGGGTGGGGTGGGGGGGACCACGCTCGGACCCACCCTCTTCCCCAGCTCTGCCAGATACACCGACTGCCTCTCTGAAAACTTGTAATCTGGCCCCTGCTTCCTTACGCTCTATCTCTGGGCCAGTTCTGCCTTCTCTAGACTTCTGCCACGTCTGAACTGGGGACTGGCACTGCGGCACAGAGTTAAGCCACTTGCCTGCGAAGCCGGCCACCAGTTTGAGTTCTGGCTGCTCTACTTCTGTTCCAGCTCCCTGTGAGTGCGCCTGAGAAAGCAGTAGAAGACAGACCAAGTGCTTGGGCCCCTGCAACCATGTGAGAGACCCAGAGTGCAGCCATCTGAGGAGTGAACCAGCAGATGGGAGATACGTCACTCTTTCAAATGAGTAAATCTTTTTTTTTTTTTTTTTTTTTTTTTTTTTTTGACAGGCAGAGTGGACAGTGAGAGAGAGAGACAGAGAGAAAGGTCTTCCTTTTGCCGTTGGTTCACCCTCCAATGGCCGCCGCTGCAGCCGGCGCACCGCGCTGATCCTGGCAGGAGCCAGGAGCCAGGTGCTTTTCCTGGTCTCCCATGGGGTGCAGGGCCCAAGCACCTGGGCCATCCTCCACTGCACTCCCTGGCCACAGCAGAGAGCTGGCCTGGAAGAGGGGCAACCGGGACAGAATCCGGCGCCCCAACCGGGACTAGAACCCGGTGTGCCGGCGCCGCAAGGTGGAGGATTAGCCTATTGAGCCACAGCGCCGGCCCTCAAATGAGTAAATCTTAAACAACAACAACAACAACAAAAACTACAAAAACTAACCAGAATCCCTATTCATCAGCTCCCCGGCCTAACAGAACAGAAAGTGCAGGCAAGCTGCCCAGAGTCTGAAAAGTGCTAAAATACCTCCAGCCCCTTCTCTGAAGGTTCCTGTGGATTTTTCGTACTCAACCTGTAGCCAGACTCACTGTAGGACACTACTGCTCTCCAGTGGTGGCTCCTCAACCCCGTAGGCCAAATTCCATGATGCCTGGTAGCAGGCTGCTGTCTCCTCCACACTACTACTTTTTTAAAGAAAAATAAATAGATATTTGAAAGCCAAAGAGCAAATGTGAGTGAATGAGCGAATCTCCCATCTCCTGGTTCATTCCCTAACTGGCCTCAATGGGAATCTGGAACTCCCTCTGGTCTCCCACATGAGTAGCAGGGGACCAAGTACTTAGGCCATCAACTTCCACTGTCCTCCTGGGCATATTAGCAGGGAGGCAGATTGGAATGGAGTAGGCAGCTGTTGAACCTGTGCTCACATAGGGAGATGGCGTCGTAGGCAACAGCTCAACCTGCCACATGCCAGCCCCACTTGTAAACCAAAATTCCAGTTCTTTGAAGCGAAAGCCTCCAACTCCATCACCCAGTCATTCTGCATTCATTCTTGGGTCTCTGGCTTCGTCCTCTTCATATCCACCACTACTGCCCTCACTTGTGGCAATTTCAACCCACACAGAAGACATCAACTCCACAGTCCGTACCTTTTTCAACAGTTTATTTGAACAAGGAAAGGTTTTAAAATCAGGCAGCTCCCCAGACCAAAAATGGTCCCAAATGCTTCCTCCTGCACCCATCCCCTCAACAGTGAGCTCCTTGTATAACCAGTCTGGCATCTGATTTATTTGTATATCACCAGGGGGCCTTCAGCCGGAGTGTGGGGGTCAGCTACTGTGGTTGGCTGAAGTGCAGTTGCTGTCACACAAGCATATATTCATCTGAGGGTAAAACCTGCCTGCATATCAAGCTTTTTTTTTTTTTTTTTTTAAGGCAGAGTGGACAGTAAGAGAGAGACAGAGAGAGAGGTCTTCCTTTGCCGTTGGTTCACCCTCCAATGGCCGCCGCGGCTGGTGCGCTGAGAGAGAGGTCTTCCTTTTTCCATTGGTTCGCTCCCCAATGGCCGTTGCGGCCGGTGCACCGTGCTGATCCGAAGCCAGGAGCCAGGTGCTTCTCCTGGTCTCCCATGCAGGTGCAGGACCCAAGCACTTGGGCCATCCTCCACTGCACTCCCAGACCACAGCAGAGAGCTGGCCTGGAAGAGGGGCAACCGGGACAGAATCCGGCGCCCCAACTGGGACTAGAACCCGGTGTACCGCCACTGCAAGGTGGAGGATTAGCCTTTTGAGCCGCGGCGCCGGCCAATCAAGCTTAAATTCTACTTCCTGGGGCTGGTGCTATGGTGCAGCATGTTAAAAGCCCTGGCCTGAAGTGTCAGCATCCCATATGGGCACTGGTTCTAGTCCTGATTGCTCCTCTTCCACTCCAGCTCTCTGCGATGGCCTGGGAAACAGCAGAAGATGGCCCAAGTCCTTGAGCCCCTGCACTCATGTGGGAGACCTGGAAGAAGCTCCTGGCTCCCTGGCTTCAGATTGGCACAGCCTCAGGTGTTGCAGCCATCTGGGGAGTGAACCAGCATATGGAAGACCTCTCTGTGACTCTTCCAAATAAATCTTAAAAAAAAAAAAATTCTACTTCTCTATCTATAGAGGTCCATTTATGCCAATCTTGTCTAATATTTTCTAGTGAAACAGCACCTCCCTCGTGCACGTGTGCATATGCACCTTTAACAATAAACCTAGTGTTTATATTTTAATTTCAAAGTGGAAATACTAACCATCTGAGTAGGGATTTGAGGCACAGAACCTAAATTATGGAAGTTAAAGCTCATGGTCCATTTCTGACTTCACACAGCAAGACTTCTTGCTTTTCCTTTCACATCCAGTCTTTTACATGGCCATAACCTACACTCGGTCACTGTCAAGGGTACCACACCTCACTGCAACCCAGGACGTCAGAGCCAGCTGGCTCCCTCTTGGTACTCCTTCATGGAACGAAGCTGGGACTTACTCATCCTAGACCAATTCTAACCACTTGAGAATGCTGCACACCTGGGGTCGCTGCTCCACTTCTGATCCAACTCTCTACAGCCTGGGAAAGCAATGGAAGATGGCCCAAGTCCCTGGGCCCCCGCACCCATGTGGGAGACCCAGAAGAAGCTCCTGGCTTTGGCCTGGCCTTTTTAGTCTCTTCAGGAGTGAACCAGCAGATGGAAGATCTCTAACTGGATTTCAAATGAATAAATCTTAAGAGAGTGCACGCGACTTATCTACTAGTTTTGGCCAATTCAGGATCTAGTCTGGTAGTGGGCTTGGACGGTCACTGTCAACTACACCTTCATTTTTCACTTGCTCTGAATTCACCTGGTGAGCTCCTGGCTGTATCCAACCCACCTGTCCTTTCCAGGTAAGTTGTCTTAGTCTCCAAAACTGTTGGTTTTCTCTAAAATTCCAACATCCTTTCAAAACTCCTCCAAGCCTTTCAAGATTACCCAAGGTTCTTTAACTGAAATTCGCAGGCTCAATGTATGAAACGTCATATTGAATTTTTTTCTTTAAAAGTTTTATTTGAAAGGCAGTTACAGAGCTCCTGCCTACGGGTTCAATCACCAACATCCCACAGTGCACAGGGCAGAGCCAGGCCAAAGCCAGGTGCCTAGGACTCCATCCAGGTCTCCCATGTAAGTGGCAGGAACCCAGGTATTTGGGCCATCATCTGTGGCATCCCAGACGCATTGGGATGTCAGCACTACAGGTCGTGGCTTTACCTGCTACACCACAGCGCTGGCCCCTCTTTGGTTTTCTGTGTGGCAGTATTATACACTTTCTTTCCTTTCCAAACTTACTCTTAACAGATCCTCTAGCATATAATCATAGAAACCATGACAGAAATCCTCACTGTGCTGCCCCCATCTGAAAGGTATAGCCCAATGGACACCTAATTCCTTAGCACCCACTGTCCATGGTCCCCGGTGCTCCAGTTCCCATGAAGGAATATGGGTGGTCCACCACTGTCACACAGGGGACCACTCTGAAGGTCAAGCATCAAGGCTGAGGGGCTGCCAGTGGAAACCACCAGCTGCCACCGAGTACAGCCTCCTAACTCATGCACAGACCACACCAAAGCCTCAGGCTGGCCTATGTTGGGAGATCAATTTAGATCTGTACCTGGGCTGCCTTAGATTTACAAACTCTGAATTCCTTATAGAAATTCTTCACCAAGGGCCCAGGCACCTTGGCGCAGCGGGTGAAGCCAACTGACTGTGACACCAGCATCCCATATGGCTGCTGGTTTGTGTCCTGGCTGCTACACTTTGTGGGCCAGCTCCCTGCTGATGCACCTGGGAAAACAGTAGAGAGTGGCTCAAGTATTTGGGCCCCTGCCACCTGTGAGACCTAGATGAAGCTCCTGGCTCCGGCCTGACTCAGAGCTGGCTGTTGTGACCATCTGGGGTCTGCATATATGTGTGAATCAATGGATGAAAAAAAAAAAACTTACTAAAAAATAAATTTTGTCAGCCAAAGTACTCCTAAGTGCAGGACAACAGCACATGAGACTTGCGTCTAAGGTGTTTGCAGTCTTGTTTCTACACTGGCACAAGACATTGTCCTCCTTGCTCGCTCTTCAGCATTACAGTGGGTATGTGAGGACACTGCAGGCTTTCCTGCTTCCATGCCATACACCCTAATGAATGTCCTACACATGGGCATTCTGTGCTTGTTCCATTTTACCCTTACCAATGCTGGATACATTCTCACCACCAGCCAGCAAAGAACGGGCCAGTACCAACACATTCCTCTGAACAGTCACACCAGGTAGGCTTGGTTTTTGAGTATCTTCTCAGGCCCTCCTGCCAAGAACTGCTCTCACTCTTTAAGACCAAAGAGATCCAACAGCAGCCAAGTCACTCATTTCCCTGTTGCACTGACCAGTCAGTCCCCAAGACGCAACGTGATCTGCTCTGCGAACCCTGAGTCTATTCAGAGACCACCACCAGCACCTGGACTCAGATGCCGCTGCTCTAGCTTCTGTCCATTTTGACTCCTCTGGTCCCAGACAATGGCTGGGATGACCTAGAGTGATTCCCAATAGCAGTCACTTTCAACTATGTTATCTTGATTGTTCCACAAAGCAGGCCACAGAGCATCTAACACAGTCATTAAAGAACAGCCAGATCAGGGCCATAGATTTACAAATTCCGAGCCATTTCCCTATACACTGTGCCAGCTGCCAGCACACGAGGCTCCATGTTGTGGCAGGCATGCTACAACTCAGGTGACGATGTCCAGAGTGTAGACAGTGCACCAGGATTTTCTCCAGGTGACAGAACTAAGTGGAGAAGGGTTACAGCTGAGTCAGTCTCCACGGGGGCAAAGTTGCTATGAAGCTCTCCCACTGATGAGTGAATCCATCAAGGGGAAAGGGACAGGCTACCAGAGTGTGGACTTCGCAACTTCAAGCATGAACCCCGTGTCTGTCACTCAGCGAAGGTCCACTTCCTGGAGGGAATCACCACTGAGCGCCATCTGCCTGCAGGTGGTTCACCTACGGATCCTGTCGAAGAACTAAGAGCTGACGAGCTCCACCCCAGACAGAAGCACACCAGACAATTATTTAAGACCTTTATTAGCAGGTGCTTGCAGTTTGTTGACTTTTTTGAAAAAATCAAGTTGTAAACTTTTATTACAAATTAAAAATGAAGTTCTTAAAAATCTCAACTTGACCAGATATGAAACAATTTAAAAACCTTTAAAGGTGTATTGAGAAAAACCAGGCTTTTTTAAAAAACACGTTTGTCGTTACCAAAAAGAGACATCTTTAGGTAAAAATAATAAAAACCCCATGCTGCATAGATAATGCAGATAGTTCTAGTAATCTGGTCAACGGGCAAAAAGCAAGCACTTAAGGTCTTCAGCTCCAATCTTTTGTTCATTTCTTATTGCTGGAATTTCATATTCATTTCTTCTTGTTGGATGACTAAACTGGAAAGAAAAAACAGCTATCACGCATAGTTCACGGCCAAGTTCAGTACACCGAATGAATGCTCCAGATCACAACACCATCCCAAGATACCAACAAACCTCAAACTGGCTTAACCTAAGACAGCGATTTCACTCAGGAGTGGATGGGGACAAAGCACCACTAACCCCAGACTGAGATGACTGCACACTCCCCAGTGTCAAGTAGAAAACTGGAAATGGGAAGGAACCCCCTGATTTTGGAATGTAAGGGTAAGAAACAAGTGCACCAGTAACTGCATTACCAGGACCCACTGCATCATTGTCTGATCTGCCAGAGGCCATTCTAGAAGTTATGTTCTCACCTTTATTCCAGGCAAGGATAAGTAAATAATTAAAAACTACAAATTCTTACATGATGTTATCAGGGTTAACACTTATCCTAAATAAACATCTAGCTTCCTTGCTCTAGTAGTTACCAATGTGATTGTAACTATTTCAAAGTTAAGATTAGCCAGACTCTCCTCAGCTTTACATCTCTAGTATTCAAACAGAACTGAAACTGGTTGAGGGACCAAATATGGCTTTAACATATAACATGCCTAGATTAATTAAGGTGGGAGACTTGGCTTCCCTTACCCCATGAACACAGGATCCCCCCTACCCCCAGCCACCTGTTAAAACGCAATGGATACCACTCCTGACTACTGGGCCAAGACCAAGACCAAGACCGTCTGGGTGTGCTTACCCGGATGATGGTAGAGATGTTAAGCCGGCATTTACTCAGCCCCGCCCTGCTCAGCCTCGGGAGCGGACGAATTCTCAGCTGGTGGATCGGCTGCTTTTGTCTCTTTGCCATCTTGTGGTTTAGGGTTATCTGGGCGTCTGCGTCGGTAGTTGAAGTTGCGGCGGTACCGACGCTGAGGTGGCTGCTGACCCTGGGTCTCATCTCCTTGGTTTTCCTTGTCTTCTTCATTGCCGTCCTCTCTAGGCTGTCTTTGGCGAGGAGGACCTCTGCAATGAACATCATACAACTGAAGAATGGCAGAAGCAGCTTCCTTCCTGCAACTCACCCATGCACAAAACACGTGGTTCACTCAACTAAATGGCTGTCTGGCCGCTCTCCTTTTATCAAGCAGGATTCATTCAGGCAACTTAGCAAAAACCAAGCACAAGACAATTCACATCTCACAGACCGAGTGTGATGAATGTGCACAAGGAGATGGAAATACAGAGTAGAAGGTTTTTATGGACTGGCAAATATTTGACCGCAGCATACCAGAAAATCACGAAATAGCTAACAACATCATCATCCATTCTGATGGTTGTTTTAAAGTATTTCAATAAGCAGTTTTGTGAACAAGTGCTATTAACCTCAGAGAGTACTTGCAAAAGGAAGGAAATCAAAATCAAGGAAACCATACAAAATTATACAGTCATTTGTCATTAGGGAAATCCAAGTTTAAAGCACAGATACCAATTACACCCAGTGTGCCATGCACACACAAAACGACAGCAAATAAGCTAGTTATGGTGAGGTGTGGGAAAACAAGAACTCTCATACTTCCTGGTAGTAATATAAATGTAAAATTGTACAGCTACCATAGAAAACAGTGACAGTTCCTTGCTAAGCAGAGTTAGCAAGGCCCATAGCTGAGATTATTTACAAAACATTACATGTACATTATGCAAACCACCTATTAATATTCACTAAAGCTAAAAGGTAGGAACAACCCAAATATTGATCAACTGAGGAATACAAAAATATGGTTAGGTACATCATGGAATATATTCTGGACATAAAAAGGAACCAAGCACTGATAAATATAAATGTGCTGAAAAATCTTGAAAATAAATGTGTTAATTCAAAGATGTCAGACATAAAAAGCCAACACTGGATGACTCCACCCGTATGTAATGTCCAGAATAAAGAAATCTACAGACAGAAAGATTAAGAGCCACTGGGCTACACACTATCTGAAAAATAAAGTTCAAGCAGTGTATTCCAGCAATGTATTATCTTCAATGCACTGAGATTAAAGGTATCAGGACTTTTCAAAAAATCAAGGAAGACACTAAGACTTCTTTTTCCTGGAAATGAGCAATGTCATGAAAATGCTGCACATACTCTTGTCCTTCCTTCCACCTGCACTCACAGCTCCCCAGAAAGCCTCAGAATAACCAACATCAGCATCAGGCCTTCTAGATCTACAGGTCACAGTGAGACCTCACATGCGCTTCTATGTATTTCATTTCTTACCTTCACATTCCCCAAAACCATTATTTACCAATCCCAACTCATGCCCCATCCCCAAATCCCTTTCCCTTAGGTCAGTCTTTAGCAAGACAGTACTGACTTCACTCCTCTGCAGCCCAAGTGGTGGCTGCTCTAACTCACCATCACTATTGCTCAGACCCTCCCAGCTCCTGCAACATGAGCCTTTCAATCCTACAGACAGCTCCATTCACTACCCTCTGCTGCTAGAGCCTCAGAGGCAGTTGCTACCTTCAGACTGATCTCTCATCTGGGGTTTGTTTCCAAACTGGATTTCTCAATTTCAAACATCTGACTCTCCAATTATCTCTTACCATTTCTGCCCAATCTGAGCCTGCTCCTCAATTGACTAGAGAAATACAACCATGCTGGGTACACACATTTAAAATTTGTGCTCACTACTCTACTTAAAATTTCTCTTATCTATTTCTCCACCGTGACTAACTTCAAATCTTTGCCCCTAACTTCCCAAATATCCTCTCTCCTTCTGACTCAACCTAGCTAAGACTTCTAGAAGTATTAGTATTTCCACTAATACCCTTGGACCCAGATACTCTGGTTTAAAATCTCTTGAGAGGTAGGGCAACCAGAGATAGAAAAATCTTCCATCTGCTAGTTCACTCCCCAATGAGTGCAACAACCAGTGCTAAGCCAGAAAAAGTCAGAAGTTCCATGCTGGTTTCCCCCATGGGTAGCAGCGGTAATGTACTTGGGCTGCCCTATGCTGCCTTCCCAGGTGCAGCTACATCAGCAGGAAGCCAGACTGGAACAGTCCCAAGACAGAGCTAGTGCTACAGCATCATACAACGCCAGCATTCCCAAGCAGTGGCTTAAACTGACACAATCACCACCAAAATGTATATTCTTAAGAGTGACAAAACAAAAATAATAAAAGTATAACCCTGACTTCAGAATTACTGGTCTACTTCTTCAGACACTCCTAATGCTTTAACAAGAGAACCTTTACCTTTTCTCCCTACCAAGGAAGCAGGCTTCATAGAATGTGGCTTAAACTATTTTCTTACCTGTTCAAGGACAGAAAAACTTGAAATTCCATGCCCTCATTAAAATTAAAAAAAAAAAAAAAAGTAGACCTCATCTACACAAGCTGTTTTTACCAAGTGCCATCAAAGATGCAAAGAACACATTCTCAAAGATAACTGACTTCAAGTTCACCTCTTAGGCATCTGATGAAAGAAAATGTTAGGTGTTAACAAAGGACACAAAAGGACTGCGGGAAAAGCATGACCCTAACACATGCTTGATGGTTTTTTAAAAGTAAAATTGGTTAATGTGGACCATACCTGCGGAATCGTGGTCTATAACCCCGATACATATTCTGTCTCACTGGTCTACCTTGTTCTCCTGCACCCTGGTTGTCAGCACCCTGAGGAGACAGAGGAAATCAAGCCTACTGGATCGGTAACATTAAGGGTAAAATATCAACCATATTTAAAACAAAAATACCCCCAACAACCCAAAATCATTAGTAATTATGACCATACTTTATATTAATCCCCTTGTTATCAGCAATCAAGTGCTTTCCATTGATTAGTTAACAAGTAGGATGATAACTCCAGGAAATGAGTAACACAAAGTCTGATCACAAGTCAGTACATCATGCTGCTGCTGGTTTTTGGTGACACTTACTTCCATCACTTCTCCCTGCACAGGAGGGTTGGAATACTGTGGTCGACGCCCATAGGGTCTCCGCATGTAGTAAGGTGGGAACCTTCGCCTGCGGTAGGGCCGGCGTTGTTGGGCCTGGCCTTCGGGAGCGCTCTCCGATCCCTCATTCTTTTCCCCACTCTCACTATTCTGGTAATTCTGCTGGTAATTGCGTGGAGGACCCCTACGACGTGGGTAGCGTCTATAATGGTTACGGTCTGCTGCATATTTACTGCCTTGCACTGGAACTCCACCAGGACCTGTAACATTTGCTGCCTCCGCACCCTACAAAAGCCATTATACAGTGACAAAGGAAATCAGAACACTTCAACAAATTTCAAAATCAAGCAAAAAAGAAAAATAAAAAAAGCAAATAAAAGGGGAAAAGGGAGGGAGGGGCGGGGATATGTGTGGCCAGGGGTGCATATGAACGACTACACATCAGCTCCTCACTGTTCTGAAGAGATTGCCCTCTAACTGTAGCCAGCACATTAGGCTTGATGCACCTGTGTTCATGTGGTCACCTGAACGCAACCATCCACATTAAAGCCACCATCCTAATGGATGACATCTCCAAATTATTTCCATACCGACCAAAGTCAAACCTTTACACAAAAAGCATCCTCACCTTTTCTCCTTCAACAACATCAAACTCCACAGTCTCTCCATCTCCTACACTGCGAAGGTACTTCCTGGGGTTATTCTTCTTTATGGCAGTCTAGTAATATCACATTCCAAAAATAGATTAACAGGGGAGAATAATGCGCTTTTTCATTTAAAATGTACCAGAGTCAATATTACTTTAGCTTGGATATACACTTATCTTACATTTGCTTTAAATAAGATGAAACCATCAGTGAGATTAGCAAAGTGGGGATCAATGCTACCCCCAGCCTCAACCAAAATACTCCAATTATACAAGACCCCAGCATTTTACCACTTTTTTGCAAAACAAAAACAATTTAACACAAGACAACAATATTTTTAAAAATGCTTTTTTGCAAAAGCATTATATGCAACTCTGAGCAAAATCAGGATATCCATCTATCCCCCAAAGACTGCACTTAATAGTAAAAGCTAGCCCCACACAGGACCAGTTTAGATGACAGGCGAGTTTGGCTTTACATGCTTCAAAGTTGACCAAACCAACTTTGTCCCTGTGTTTCGACATCAAACTCAATTACAAATGTCAACCAAAATCCCTTCCAACCTGTCAGTGGAAATGCAATTCACATGTGTTAACTATGCCATTCTTTATTATGACTGCATGGGACTGTTGGCTATTACCTCCCCAGAACACAATAACCTTAGTGATGTATTACTTCTACTTCTCCAGACTCTTGGGGTAAAGTCAGAGGGAAGAATTAACACCTCACCATTGTAGGTTATACTTTTTACAGGTGCAAGTGGCAGAGTGAGGACTTCTCTAAATCCAGGTCTTAGGACTCCAAATCCCAGCTCCTTCCTACATCACAGTGGTATCCATTACAGGAGCACTCATGCATTTCTGTTTCAGAGGAGGCAGGACAACCGACAAATCTGAGGGCAATTAAACTGTGTTGCCCAGAACTGCAGTCTCCTTCATACACAACGAAGACCAAAGCCAGCCAAAGTCCCAAGAAATAACTACGTGTTGCAACCACTTCCAAAATAAAGAGGAAAGCATATTGGTGACACCTTGTGGGTCAGTACAACTGGATGAGTTCAAATAATTTGATCTCACCTGTCATCTAAACTGTCATGTAAGTTTTCATACCTTTCAGCAATAGCCTGCAGTCAATTACCTGCAGTCACGGGAGATAGCAGAAGTGTGGATAACTGAAATCCCCGACCTTCAGTCAGCATCTTTAGCCCCCACCCCCACCACTGGAGTGCTGTCTACAGGCAGCAAGCCTGACAAGTTCACTGTGTTCCTAAGGCTGCATATTCTTCTGAACATACAGAAGGGAAGTTAACCGACACGTAGAAGAGTTGTCTTTACTCAAAAAACACCAATCTTATAGGCCATTTATTTTAAAATATTCTGAGCAAGTCTGTATTTACTCACATATAGAAATTAAGTCTTTCCGTATTTACACGTGATCCTGCGACTGGGTAGGGTTTTGGCTATATTACAAATGATCCGGTTCCCCCCTTGTCAGTAAATGCTCCAAGCACCAAGCTACAGCAGTCCTCCTCATGAAGCATATTGCCAACCAAGCTCGGTATCTGCCTCAATCAAGGTGCGAGTAGGACTTTAGGTTCTTTTGACTTCTAGATTACAGTACTTAAAAAGTGGTTAAAAATTTCTTAAATTTAGTACAAGGTGACATTTCAAGTCTTAGTGAAAAAAAAATTGCATCACAGAAGTATACATACACAAATGTGCTTTTCCTACCCATTCCACACCTGTGAGCGTAACTCTAATGGAGCCTATGACATATTAAAATTTGAGATATTAGTATTCACTCGGCAGTGGCTTCCTTTGGCAGTCATCTTAATTCCTTAATGTCCAAGCATTTCCAAAACATTTTCTCAAATTATACTTGAGGAGAAAGTTTAGCATGTAGCAGTTATAATTTTCTCTTCTGAAAATGCTGGAAGCCAATCTAAAAATTACTTAACGTACAATCATCAATTGTGCCAAACACTGCCTTTCACTTCATCTTAAACTAGTGAGGACTCCTAAAATAGATTTTCCAAACCAATCAAACCTGCAAAGATTAAAAAGGGGCAGAGGGCAGAGGCAAATAAGCACTACCCATTCCAAACACTCCAGAACGAACAGAAGGACCCCTGTTACTAGGCTGGTGCTCTGGTGCCCATTTCACGACTTTACTGCATCTGTCCTATTCTGTGAACTGTGATCTGTCCTTACCAAAAAGGCAGACCTAACAACACCTGAAAGCATCCTGCCGTCGTTCTAGGTATTAATAGCAACATTAGCTCAAGATTCATGGAGACTATGTTCATCTGAAATTAGGTATGGAAATTTAGTGCAATGAGGTTCAGCAGATGCAGCATTTGAAAAAGCTACAGCTATTAACAAAATACCAATTTGAAGCATCTAATTAAGTAGACTCCATTACAAGGTAGATATTTAACCAGCACACACCCTTCCTGTAGGAATTAAAACCATGTGATGGTTCGACTTAACCTTTTGCAAGGAACACTAATTCAATAAGACATCCAACCTTTTCTTCTCACAAACCTTGAGCCAGAAGTACAAATATCTATACAAGCACTCACCTGGTGTACAAATACATCTTCCTTGGTGTCATTCCTGCAAGACAGAACCAAATTGAACAAATTAGAAAAATGGAATACATTGGTATATTCCCCTCCCCTTTTTGCCCCCAGAGACTTTCTGGTTGCCAATCAGCAACCAGGAAATCTGAAAAGCAAAGTCAAGTAAGCCAGCTCTGCTTTAAAGACATGGTAATGTAAACTGTAATCTCACTGCCCATAAGGATAATCAAAAAGCCTAAGAAAACTAAGTATGGAGCCAGCACTGTGCGGTAGTGGGTAAAGCTGCTGCCTGCAGTGCCAGCATCCCATATGGGCTCCACTTCTGATCCAGCTCTCTGCTATGGCCTGAGAAAGCAGTGGAAGATGGCCCAAGTTCTTGGGCCCCTGAACCTGTGTCAGAGACCCAGAAGAGACTTCTGGCTTTGGATTGGTGTAGCTTTGGGCATTGCAGCCAACTGGGGAGTGAACCAGATGGAGGACTTCTCTCTCTGCCTCTCCTTCTCCGTGTAACTCTTTTAAATAAATAAATACTTTTTTTTTTTTTTTTTGGACAGGCAGAGAGGACAGTGAGAGAGACAAAGGTCTTCCTTTTGCCGTTGGTTCACCCTCCAATGGCCGCTGTGGCCGGCGCACCACGCTGATCCGATGGCAGGAGCCAGGTGCTTCTCCTGGTCTCCCATGGGGTACAGGGCCCAAGTACTTGGGCCATCCTGCACTGCACTCCCGGGCCACAGCAGAGAGCTGGCCTGGAAGAGGGGCAACTGGTAAATAAATAAATTCTTAAAAAAATCAAAGTGTGGCCGACACCACGGCTCACTAAGCTAATCCTCCGCCTTGCGGCACCGGCACACCAGGCTCTAGTCCTGGTCAGGGCACCGGATTCTGTCCCGGTTGCCCCTCTTTCAGGCCAGCTCTCTGCTATGGCCTGGGAATGCAGTGGAGGATGGCCCAAGTGCTTGGGCCCTGCACCCCATGGGAGACCAGGATAAGTACCTGGCTCCTGCCATCGGATCAGCAAGGTGCGTCAGCCATTGGAGAGTGAACCAACGGCAAAAGGAAGACCTTTCTCTCTGTCTCTCTCACTGTCCACTCTGCCTCTGCCTGTCAAAAAAAATCAAAGTGTGACCTACTGAGCCTTAACTAAGTGGGCAGAAGTGACTAGCAACATATGCTCTACCACTCCTTATCCTATTAAACATTAACAATGTTCCAGCACACCCCACCCTTACCTCTGAAGCATGGTTACTGACAGGAAAAGCAGCAACACTTTTTCCCCTTCACCCTCATCATTCCTCTCCCAACATTTCTAACTCCTAAACTTCTTGGAGGTTGTCATAATGTCCTCAGAAGCCTGCCCCACAGGAAGAACTCAGGGTGAACCCAATGTAAATCTTGGACTTTGGGCAACTTAGATGGGTCACACTGTTGTTCTCTCAGTTGCAATAAACTCTGGTTCAGGGTGTTGGTGGTGATGGGAGGACCATGTTTGTAGGAAATAAAGGGCTGTCAAATCTTTATACTTTGAGCCCAATTCTAATCTGTGAACCAGAAATTTCTGAAGGCAGAGAAACAACAAAGCTAAATAAGTACAAACATGACCACAGCCAGTATCATTCCCACCACTCACGTGCCAAGCACTGTACTAGGTAGATAAAGGGTCAGACTGTTTAAGTGGCTGGGTTCAAATACCAGCTCCAGCTCCTCACCCAGCTTTCTAATGTGTATCCTGGGAGGTGGCAATGATGGTTCAAGTAGGTGGGACCCTGCTATCTGTGTGTGAGACCTTGGGTTCCTGGCTCCTTGGCTTAGTTAGACCTGGCTGTTGTAAGCATTTAGGGGAATGAACCGATAATGGGGACTCTGTATGTTTTATTTATTTATAAATGGATAAATACATGTTAACCCCTCACACTCCAAATAAGAACATGACCTAATATTATTGGATGAAAATCTAGAGGCAATCTAAGGAAAGTTTATGTATAAGGAACCCACTTTGTTTTAAAAGCCACTCCAGAATCCATGCAACCATAGATAAGAGGTAACTGAGATATCTTTCCCCGAGGCAAACTGGGGAAAACTCTGGCTAACTGAACGTTAGAAATGAGGAAGTTAAAAAAAAATGATCTGGGTTCTTTAGCTTGGAGGGTGGGATTAGGTGATGATATCAGAACAAGAACCACACTGGAGGAGAAACAATTTTCCAGGTGTTTGGTGACCTGCCCCACCCTCTTCACTGTCAGGAGGTCAGAAGAGGCTCCAATAGTAACTCTAGTATTTAATGACAAAGGGAACAAAGGTTACAGTGAACTAGACCGACCAGCTTACTGATTTGACAGTTTCTTGCTCATCTGTGAAGCAATGTATACACGAAAACAATTCACAAAAGATTAACTTAATTTCAGACCTGAAAGTTGTACCTTGGATTACCAGTACATAAGAACATTTTAATTTATAGGAACAAGATAATTCAAGTAAAAAATTGCAAAAGATAATCATGAGTGACTAAAAATTAATCTTTCAAAAGAAATGATGACTATTAAGACCTAAGAATTGGGACAGGCACTGTGGCATAGTAGGCTAAGCCTCTGCCTGTGGATGGCTGCTGGTTCGAGTTGCGGCTACTCTTTTGATCCAGCTCTCTGCTCATGGCTTGGGAAAGCAGTGGAAGATGGCCTAAGTGCTTGGGCCCCTGTACCCCCATGCGACCCAGAAGTTCCTGGGCTGGCTTTGGACTGACTCAGCTCTGGCCATTGCAGCCACTGGGGGTGGGGGGTGTTAACCAGCGGATGGAAGACCTTTCTCTAACTGCCTCTCAAGATCTGGTATTCTGAGGCCAGCACTGTGGCACAGCAGGCGAGGTCTCCATCTATGATGCCAGCATCCCCTATGGGTGCCGGCTGGAGATCAGATTGCTCCACTTCTGATCTAGCTTCTTGCTCATGTGCCTGGGGAACACAGCAGAAGATGGCCCAAGTGCTTGGGCCCTTGCACCCACTTGGGGCATCCAGAAGAGGCTCCTAACTCCTGGCTTCAGCATGGGCCAGCCTTGGCCATTGTGGCAATTTGGACAGATCTGTCTCTTCCTCTGTGTAACTCTTTCAAATAAAACCCTTTTAAAAAATCTGGTATTCTGAGTGATGCTTAGACTGTTTTAATGTGCTTTGAATTCATTAAAATCCCAACTCCTGCTGAGAAGTTTTCATTACTAATGATAATTCTACACTTGGATCTAAGTGGCTAATACAACTTTCTTTATCAAACCCTATTTAGGGTGGCGTTCACTAGTTATGTCTTCTAATGTAGAGGCAAACAAGTATTCATACACCAAAAGGATTATGTACTGCAACAAAAGAGCATTAGGAAATTTACTGACACTACTGATCTAGTAAGGACAGTCTGAAAGAATAGTACATGGTGGGCAGAGGAAGATGCTCCCTGAGTGCTACCTCTGAGTCCTGGCTGCTCCACTTCTGATCCAGCTTCCTGCTAATATAATCTAGGAAACCAGCAGATAGCCCAAGTATTGGAACACCTGCCACCCACGTGGGAGACCCAGATGGAGTTTGTAGCTCTTCGCTTCAGCATGGTCCAGCACTAGCCTTTACTGGCAAGGAGAGTGAAACCAGTGGATAGGAACATCTTTCTCTTTAACTCTGCCTTTCAAATAAAGTTAAATAAATCTTCAAAAACAGAAGTATATGGTTAGCAATAAAAAGTAGTATCACTACAGGCTAACAATGTCATGCCAGATAAAAGTACTCATTTATCTTGTTGACACTAAGGCAGCCTAAAAGTCAGGGTGCAACTTGTTAACTACCCAGAAACTTAAGGTGTAGTACTGGTCTTCAGCTCCACGGGCCCTGCTCTTTACTATGCTGCCAGCTCAAAAAGGCCCGTTCTGAAATCTGACATCTTATCTTTAGAGGTAGATTACAGAATTATTACATGTAACAGGGTTCTGTGAGAGCAAATGGTAAATATTTAAGGCTTTTTTTGGACCACACAGTGTCTTGTTTTTCTCACACACCTCACCCCCAAAGTCTTTAAAAATGTAAAGACCATTCTCAGCTCACCAGTCATACAAGAACAGGCTGTGGGTGGGTGACGACCCCTGATCTACATCCTTCTTCTACCATTAGCACCCACATACTGTAGGGTTATGGCAGGCCATGTCAAGCTTTTCAATTACGTATTGGGTTGCCTACTAGTCACTAACTTTTAGCCTTCCTTTTGATTAAAACATAATTACCATCACTCCTCTAAACCTATCCAGATTGACAAGTGTCTTAACAGTCAGGGGTCACTGGGTTCAAGACCCAGCCCTACTCCTTATTTCAGCTTTCAGCAAATGAAGACATTGGGAGGGGAGACATGGAGTTGAGTTCATGGCTTCAGCTTGGCCCAGACCAGCCTAGCCTCTCTTCCCCTGAGGGAGGGGCGAGATCCTGCCTTTCAAATAAATAATTAAATTAAAAAGGGACAGGGAAGTAGCCCAAAAACCTAACCCACTCAAAGCAACCTTCTAGCAACTCAAAACAGCAATTACAGCTTGACTAATGCTCTGCATTAGTTTGCTTTTCATGGCCCCCTTCCTCCCTCCCTCTCCCCCACCAAGTGCTGGCTAGCACCTTCACCAACCCTCCCATTCCTAAGACACACACTATTCTAGCTGTACACATTTTAAGTTTTTGCCAATATTGCCTTAAGGGAACCAACTACAATTAAGTTTATCCGAAACAAATACGGATCTTTATTACCTTGCTGTAGACAATCAGCTATTAACCAAGCTGCTATTAACATCTTAATTCACCTAACTGCATAAATTATGCTCCTGTTATAAAACAAATTCCAGGACTCCACCACCTAAAGCATCCAGATACACATTCCCAAATTTGTTTTCTATCTTCGCACTCAATCTACCTTCTACCTTCCACCTTGGGCTGGACTATGGACGCCTACGGGCTGAGACTGTAGGGTAGGAAACACAAACTGCAGTTCCACCACTAGGAAAATGAAAGTTAATACACTATTGTAAGAGATTTGTAAGATCACAAGATCTTACTTTTGGGGGTGGGAAGACAGGAGGGACCACTACTTGGCAGTATTTCTGTGACCTTGTGAACATGGATGACTTCAGCCATTTAAAGATCAGTGGCTAGGGGTGAAGTTTGCACAGCAGTTAAGCCACTTGGGATACTGGCATCTGGCAATACCTTTGTTTCTGATTCAGCTTCCTGGGAAGCAGCAGGTGATGGCTCAAGTATTAGGTGCCTACTACCCACAGATTTGAGTTGCCAGGCCCTGGCTTCTTCTGCCTGGCCCAGTCTTGATTGCTGTGGGCATTTGGAGAGCAAACCAGGACAGACTATCCTGCCTCTTAAGTAAATAAATAGCAAAAATACAGTGGCAGATGTAACCAGTGTAAAGATCTCTCCTCAGGTTCCCAGTTCTGTAGAAGTCTTTACCGCCTTCCCTAGAGGCCCAGCAGTTAGTCACATTATGGTGCACTCACATGGCTTACAAAGTAAAGCCTGAGGCCACGCTCTGCCTGACTTCAGCAGTCCTGGAGACTTTTGGCAATCATCTTCCCACAGGTGTACAAACTTTTTCTGCAAGAGCATTAAATATTTTAGGTGGTTTAAGGTCTTTACTTGAGCCATCACAGCTGCCATCAAGGCCTGCATTAGCAGGAAGCTGGAACCAGGAACTGAGCCCAGGGACTCCTATGTGGAACAGGGATATCCTAAAGGCTAGGCCAAACACCCGCCTCCTTAATTTTTTTAAAAGACAGCTACTGTCCAAACAAAAATAGCCAGAGTAAATTTAGCCAGCAGGTCATCAGTTTGTGACCTCTATTTGATTCTCTTTGCTTCAAATTTCTTGCTCACCTCAAAGCTTCAGGATGAAGTATTTTAATTACTCTGGATAACAGAAAACACTCCAAATTTTGCTCACTGTGAAAGATGCATGTCCCATGGGAAAACAAATCACTTACTCATGGCAATCTTACAAGTTTGGTTGAGTGTGGTTCAATCCTCAACAGCTAATACAATGGGGCAGTAGCATGGAGGAGTCACATGGTTAATTACTTTTTGCAGACAACAAACTACACCAATGTCTAAAGTTCCCAGAATACACTAATAAAATAAAGCTACAACTTTTGCTATTTTAAGAGCTGTATTCTCCTTATTTTAACACCTTTCATGAAATGAAATCAGAGGAAAACCCTTTAATGAAAAATACCCTAAGCTGTTAATTCATCACGAGCAAAAGCTTAGGCTGAAAAGAAACTTACAATGGAAATGTCTTTAAAGGCAGAAAATTTGAAATGCCCTGCAGTTTAATTGTAGACATACCCTAACCTAGAATACATACAGGAACAGTACACGAAAGCCAAGTGCCTTCAATCCAGTCTTGGTATTTTACTACATGAACCACATATAAAACCAACTGCTAACTTCCAAACTGTAGTTAAGAATGTCTTCCTTAATTAAGGCAAGCCTCCCCTATATTTAATTGGAGTCAGATTTTACAGTACTTATTAAACAAAAGTCCCAGAATTCTAACGAGTATAGGAACAAAAAGGGAAGTTTTACCAGAGATTTGGCAAAAATAGCTGAGGTTGGGATACAAAGGAACATCAAAAGCCAGCTTGCGTTTAACTTGCCCTCAAGGATGATCAACTGAATTAACACAAAGCCAAGACAGTCAATGAATGGCATCTCAAGGGATACTAATAAAATGTAAACTACATAGTACACTCTTAACTTGCATAAAAACTGTTCATAACCTATGTCCACTTTACAAAAAATGCAACTGACACATGTTTGACACACACAAAACTACACCATAAAATACATACAAAAACTACAATCTGTCCACTGAGAAGACTGCCAATTATAGACCCCTCCAATGTACCCAGATCTTACTACGTTGGATCAAAGGTTAAAAGCAATGATTCTGAAGATACACCCATAGACCATTATCATTGGCAATTTTGTTAAAAATGTATGCAGACCTAACGAATCCCAAGTTAGAAAGAATGAATTCCGAATTTGCATTTTTACACCCTCCCAAGGTAAGCACACTGAAATCTGGAAACTATTGGTTGGGTTGGGCCAGTAATGAGAAACCAAAAGTAAGATGAAAATATCAACTAAAACACTAATTCAGATGTCAGTTAAAGCAATCAATCATATGGAAGCACAAAGCATTCTGTTCCTTCATGAGTAACCCATTATCAAAAACACTGACAGAAAATCTGGCTTTGGCAGATTTTGGGAGAAACAAAATTGTTTTCCCCCAACTGCAATGTAGAGAGCAGACAGACCATCAAATGCCTATAATCTCCTATTTTGTGTGTTTCCACTATACTCTGGGGTGGATTAACGAACAATTTCCCATCAATTATGTCTGTCTCTTAAAAGCTCGATTTTTCTCATTTGGTGTCCATTTCAAACATTTTCTCTTCCTCTTACACTCAAGCAGTCGTTCAAACGCCTGGCTGTTTAGCACCCTCTAAGGATGTGAGGGAGAACATGCTGACACGGCGCCAGGTGTACCTGTAAGGCCAACACTGCGATTGGCATTCGCGGTGCTCTGCACCCCTGGAACTGCACTACTCGCCTTGGCAGCCATCTTGAACATGATGCCCGGCTCACAAGGGAGCCCACGGAGTACAGTCAACTGCACGTTCCCACCACTACTGCTACAACGGCTCTACGTGCAAACCCTGGAGACGCAGTTCCAGCTTTCCCCTCTCAATGCAGAGAACACTGTTAACGTCCCAGGGCCTGGGGCCACTCTAATAAGCTACTGCCAGGGCTTCAACGAAAATGGGCTCCATCAGTCTAATTCTGGGACAAGGAAGCAGAAGTCAAAACTGAGGAAGGAAAAGGCCCGTTCTCTTTCAGCTATTCACTCTATGAGCAAAGCGTAAGGCAAAGGCATGGAACGCTAAACAAAGGCAGTATCACCCTACGACGTGACAAAACCTTTTACACTGGACACACCGCATCCTGTCACTCCGAAGCTAACAGGCAGGCTGTGTACCGCTGGCTCCCACTCCCGAATACTCATCGCAGCAAAGTCAAAGGCTGCCAAGGACGAGCAAGTCCTGGCCCTCTCTGCCCGCCAGCCTGCCACCGCCGAGCCGCACGCACGGCTGCCACTCCGCCTGCCCTTCTAACCGCACCGGAACCAAGCCTCCGCGGCTAGCCCGACCACCACTTAGCTGCGGAACAAAGGCAATCTCCAGACCCACGCGTCCCCGCAGTCACCCAGGAACTCGATCACGAAACGTGCCGGCGCGCCAGCCGCCGAGCCCCGCAGGGCCCGCGCGCCGGGGTGGGGAGGAGGCTGCAGGGCGGGCATCTCACCTGTTGATGAAACCATATCCGTTCCTTACATTGAACCATTTTACTGTTCCCAAAACCTTCGTTGCTGGAAAACAAAACAAAAGCAAAACAAGCCGCGATCACCACACTGTCCGTTTTTCCTTCCTTTTCCTCCTTCAAGCAGCCCGGCTTCGGCATCCGGCCGCGGCCACCTGACAGCCCTTTCTCCCCGCGAGCGCGGCCGCCTCAGCCGCACACGTGGGTGAGCGCGAAGGCGCGGGCCGCCCCCGGGGCAGGCCCAAGATGGGTGTGTGCGCAGGCCGCGGGCGCGGAGCACGTGAGGGAAGGGGAAGCCGTCCCGGCCCACTCCGGCCTGCGTAGGCGGCGCCGCGCCCTCCGGGCACACGCGGAAGGGAGCTGGGTGGGAGCCGGGAACAACGGCGTGCGGGCGCAGCGCACGAGGCCGGCCGGCGGGCGGGCGCACCGGGGGGGACCCCGCCGCACACGCGGCCGGCGGGCGCGCGGCCGCAGGGGGAGGGGCGCGGGGCCGCGCGGGGTCCACAGGGGGCGCGGGGGCGGCGTGCGCGCGCCGCAGCCCGCGAGGGCCGAGTGGGGGCCGGGGGGAGGGGCGGCCGCGCGCCGCGGACCCGTCCCGCGGGCCGCGCGCGCCCGCCGGCTCGCCCCGCTCCGGCTAACGGTTCCGCGGCCAGGCTTCCCCACGGCCCCACCCCCGTCCGCGTCCAGCCCTCACCGATGACCTTCTTGTCCCCGCCGGCGGGCGCCGCCGATGTGAGGCCGCCCGGGCCACCGCTCCCTGCGCCGCTGCCCGTGGTGCCGGGCTTGGTTTCGGCGGCGCTGAGGGCGGGGGCGGCGGGGGGGGCGGCGGGCGGCTGCTGGGTCTCGGCCTCGCTGCTCATAGTTGCGGTGATGGTGACTGGGGCCGGCTGCGGCAGCTGCGGCTCCTCCCGGGGTGTGATGGTAACTAGGCCGGCGGCGGCGGTGGGGCTGCTCAGGGCTCTCTGGGGTCCGCTCTCCGCTCCCGCTACCGATCGAACTAGCGAGAATGGCGGGACAGGCGGGATAAGCCTTGCGATCCACCCGCCCCCGGCATTGTTCACTGGTCCGCAGTGCTGTCAATCTCACCACCTGACCCCAATTCCTGGCTTCTATTGGCTAACACGTTATCACTCCTCCATTCTCATTGGCCCGTCGGCGGCTAATTCGGCCGACCTACAACCGTTCCTGCCTCCGCCGCCATAGAGACCGGAACTAGAATTAGAGTAGTTACCACAAGAACCATAGAGTACCCGCGAGGATGGGCAGAGGGAACGTGACTTTCACGAGGCTGCATCCCGCGGGCGCTCCACGTTCACGGTTGTATCTATCCCATGCCCGCTGAAGAGAAGGCATGACCAAACACCTGGGCCGTCGTTGCTTGGCTTGACCCGGGGCCACATCTTAGCGCTTCGGAGAGAGGCCTCCCTCTCTCGTCTCCCGTCCTGTCGGGCGAGAGAGCCGTCTTTTTAATGGCCGTGTACTCGCGGCACAGCCGGCGGCTTCTGGAGCTGACTGAAGACGTACGTGCTGGGAGAGCAGTCACCTTGGAGCGGCCACGCAGGCTCTCAGCCGCCGGGCTCAGCGCGTTTGGGGCGGGGGGTGTACTCCGGGGACCTGACTTCCGACCCCCGCGTGCGAGGAGTGTCTTCCTGCTTTAGTCGCCCTTTTTGTACTGGCCACGAGTGGGACTGGATTTCGGATCACGTTTATTGAACAAGCCAGGCTTTACTTTTGCATTTTATCCCTAGAACAACCACGTGAGATAGGAATTAGTGTCCACGTTTCACAAACGCACACCTGAGGCTGCCAGCCTGATGTGGCCGAAGTCTTCCGCCCACTTGGTTCCGTCCTAATTAGGCGTCTCGCGGGGGTTGGGGTGAAACAGTTCGCGAGTCCATCTGCCCTCCGACGGAGACAGAAATTTAAGTACTCAACGCTCCGAACGCCCCGGAGCTGCGAAAGCACAAAGCCTTTTGGGAGTGGAAGCAGGAAGAGGGTGGGGTGCACAGGGAGGGTTGTGGAAAGGCCTGGAGGCAGGAAGAGAAGAGGTCTGGGGAATGCCGGTAGCCCACTAAGACAGGAGTGAAGCCCGGGGCTACAGGGGTAGGCAAGGTCAACTAGCTGTTTGGGCATTTTTATATGTATCTGAAACACAAAGGAAGATACAGAGATTGATCCCATCTGCTGGTTCCCTCCCCAAATGACCCCATCAGCCGGGAGCCAGGAACTCCGTCTGGCTCTCCCATGTGTGTGGAAGGGAGCTGGATTGGAGGTGGAGCAGCCAGGACTCCCACAGGTGCTCTGATGGGATGCTGGTGTCACACGCAGCTACTTAACTCAGTGCACCACAGCGCCAGCTCTTTTATTTATTTTAAAAAATTTTATTTATTTGAAAGGCAGAAAGATTAATTTGGAATTTTTCCAAAGGTCAGGAGTGGAACAGGCAACATTAGTGTTGTGAGTAGGGAATGGCATCCTCTTAAAAAAAAAAAAAAAAAAAAGGCTGCCGAGAGGAGAGCGGTTGTGGAGGAGCAAGGATGGGAAGCCAGTGCAGATCTCACCCGTGTCATCCCGGTCCTAGCCTGGTGGTCCCACCTCCAACAGCCTCAGGCTCAGCCCTGTGCAAAGATCCCTAAAGGACCATGCAGTCCCTCATTCCTTAGGCCACCGCCCTAGCCTGTCTTCCTCTGTTGTTTAGAGCAGGGATGGGCAAGTTCTTTTCTGTGAGGGTAGAATGGTCACCACCTCAAGCTTGGTGGGCCATTCAGTTCTGCACCATTCATCTAGGGAGCCTGAAATCAATCATAAACCAGCGTGTGTTACCCCCCCAAAAAAGGGGGGGTATGGACACTGATAACACTGATATGTGAATTTCGTGCAGTTTTTAAAAAAATATTGATTTATTTACTTGAAAGTCAGAGTCACACAGAGAGAGGAGAGGCAGAGAGAGAGAGAGAGAGAGGTCTTCCATCTGCTGGGTCACTCTTCAATTGGCCACAACGGCCAGAGCTGTGCCGATCCGAAGCCAGGAGCTTCTTCCAGGTCTCTCATGCGAGTACAGGGGCCCAAGGACTTGGGCCATCTTTCACTGCTTTCCCAGGCCATAGCAGAGAGCTGGATCAGAAGTGGAGCAGCCAGGACTTGAACTGGCACCCACATGGAATGCTGGCACTGCAGGTGGTGGGTTTATCCGCTATGCCACAGTGCTGGCCCAAAATTTCATGCAGTTTTAACATGCCACAAAATCTTTAGATAGTGTCAATATTTAAAAAAAAATATTTATTTATTTGAGAGAGAGAGTTACAGAGAGAGGTCTTCTATCTGCTGGTACAATCCCAAAATGGCAGACTGGAAGCCAGGAGTCAGGAACTTATTCTAGGTCTCCCATGTGGGTTCAGGAGCCCAAGCACTTGGGCCATCTTCCACTTTTTCCCCAGGCCACAGCACAGAGAGTTGGATTGGAAGGGGCGCAGTCGGGACACAAACCGGCCCCCATGTGGGATGCAGGCACAGCAGGCGGATGTTTAGCCTCTGATGCCACAGCACTGGCCCCTCAACTAAACATTTTTTTTTTTTCAAGATTTAGCTACTTATTTATTTGAAAGAGTTTCAGAGAGAAGTCTTCCATCTGCCGGTTCACTCCCCAAATGGCCGCCATGGCTGGAGCTGGGCCAATCCGAAGCCAGGAGCCAGGAGCTTCCTCCAGGTCTCCCACGTGGGTGCAAGGACCTGCGCCATTACAGAGAGCTGGATCGGAAGAGAAGCCGGGACTTGAGCTGGTGCTAGTAAGATTCAGCTTCTTTCTTACTCTGTCATTCCCCACAACACTCAAGTGTTGGGTTCTTTTAAAAACATCGGATGACACTGTCCTAGTTAAAATCTTCATGACGTTTAGGACAGTCCAAATTCCTCAAGGGAGTTGATGGGCCTCGGTATGACTTTTCCAACTTTACCTCGCCACTCTCCCCCATTCCTGTCCAAACTTCCACTTAGCCGTTGCTTCCCCTGGGTGGCCACAGAAGGTTCTAACACTTCTTCTCCGTTACCTCCCTACTTCCCCATCCTTTACATCTTGGCTTAGATTAAATCTTCCCTACCAGACTGAGTTCCTCGAGCACTGAACCCAGGGCCCGGCACACATGAATGCAATGTGTTTGGTAAATGAACGTTGTGCTGCGGAAGATGGTCTGAGGGAGGTCCAGGCAGCACACAGCTCATCCGGGCAGCGCCAGTAATGCAGGGCGGAGAGGCCTGCAGCAACACTTCCAGAGTCGCCCGTCCATCTTTCCAGCCTCACACGGCTTTGAGTGCTAAAATCTCTCCTCAAAAGGCGGTTCTGCCGCGCTGCCCCTACCAGCTTGGGAGCTCTTCCCCAGAGTTGAGTTACGGAATCTGCTTCCCAGGGATGACTTCTCCAGCAGAAATACAAATTCTGTAACTTTCGCCTTTAAACTAAAGTATCACAGCTCATCCGATGACTTCCTTCGGTGCAGAGCACGGAGACGAGCTGTTTAAGAAAGAAGCCAGTCTCGGCCGGCGCCGCGGCTCACTAGGCTAATCCTCCGCCTAGCGGCGCCGGCACACCGGGTTCTAGTCCTGGTAGGGGCGCCGGATTCTGTCCCGGTTGCCCCTCTTCCAGGCCAGCCCTCAGGCCAGCCCTCTGCTGTGGCCAGGGGGTGCAGTGGAGGATGGCCCAGGTGCTTGGGTGCTGCACCCCATGGGAGACCAGGAGAAGCACCTGGCTCCTGGCTCCTGCCATCGGATCAGCGCGGTGCGCCGGCCGCGGCGGCCATTGGAGGGTGAACCAATGGCAAAGGAAGACCTTTCTCTCTGTCTCTCTCTCTCACTGTCCACTCTGCCTGTCAAAAAAAAAAAAAAAAAAAAGCCAGTCTCCTACGGCCGCATCTCGGCCACTGCGGACGGAGACGGCACTGAGCACCACAGAACGGAGCCCCTGTGGAAATGCAGCTCTGTCTCTGTTCCAGCCTTCCCCTGCAGCCCGCCCAGGGCCTCCACATCGTGACACAGGACCAACAACTCCACCGCCTGTCTTAAGGTGGAAAGAGGAGCAAGGGCATTCATCCCAAGAGTCTCCTTGTGAAGTAACTTTCACCTTGTCCCCCATCTGTATCCAACTCTGGCCCAAGAACATGTTCCCCTCTCCCGGGAAAGCCCTCCCTACGCTGATCTGGTGAACTCCAAGCAATCTGTCAATGCTTGCCTCAAATATTCTCGTCCAAGAAGCCTTTTTGACCTCTTGCTGTCATCCCAGGCACCTCTCTCTGTTCCCACAAAGTCTTGCACACAGCATGCTCATTCAGTCACTCATGGAACAGATACTAGATGCTTAACTCTTCCAGGACACAGCAGTAAAAATCAAAAACCAAAAACACCAGGCCATCCTTCCTGCCCTCATAAAGGCACTCACTCTAAGACTGTCTTGAAGGGAAACTGCCCATCTTCCATCACAAACACATTTTCCCAGCCTCGTGCCTATGCGGACACTAGAAGGCAGGCCTCGGGTGTAGCTGCACCTGCTGGACAGCCCATGGCAAGAACCGGGCTGCCCCCCCCCCCTCTCTACAGTCCCAAACTGGGTAGTTACGCAGAGCTGGCTCCTCTGCTGGATCACCGTCCTCCCTCCCCTGTGTCTCCTGGAGCCCGTGACTTGGCTGCAGAGTGGTCGGTATCTAAACCGCAGGGTCCTTGGCTGTCTCACCATTGCCCTCGTCCCTGTTGCACAGGAAGGGCATGTTGAACGACACCCTATGCTGTCGTGGACTCCAGCTGCTTCCTCTGCCACCGCTAGTCGCTGGGAGGCATCGCTGTCCACAAGAAGGGAGAACAGAACCCAGACAATGCCTTGCGGAAGGAACACCGGGGACTTTCTTTCCCTCAATGCGACACCCATTTTCCCCAAGTCATGTTACTGTTCACAGGGTACTCTCGTATCCATTCGCTTATTTGACACTTTGAACAAAGGTATTATCCTCACTGTACAGGTGACGAAGCTGAAAGAGGAAGTGAAATTCTCAACCTCTCAGCTGTTTGAAAAAATGACCCCAGACTCAAAAGCTTGCCAAATGATTCCCACTTCATCATCAAAACCCTTTTTTCCAAAGGGTCTCCCAGCCTCAAACATCCCAAGTAAGTGGCCCTTCTGCCACTCTCCAGAGCTGACCACACTGAAGCTGTTGGAACATCCTTGGACCGAATGGTGTTGTGAAGCACCTGGGGCTTTGCCTTCTCTGACCAGCAAGCTTGAACCTAAGCGGGAGATAGCTAGTCTTAAGCATGAACAAACAAGGGGACTTTAACAAGTTCATGGAGCATGGACGTAAAAGTATTTGATGCAAAAAATTCTGAAATCCACGTATACATGGGCCTTCAGAAGGTTCATGAAAAATATATGGACTTAAAAATATTTTTAGGGGCCGGAGCTGTGGCGCAGCTGGTTAACACCCTGGCCTGAAGTGCCGGCATCTCATATGGGCGCTGGTTCTAGTCCCAGCTGCTCCTCTTCCAATCAAGCTCTCTGCTGTGGCCTGGGAAGGCAGTGGAAGATGGCCCAAGTCCTTGGGTCCCTGCACCCACGTGGGAGACCCGGAAGAAGCTCCTGGCTTCAGATCTGCGCAGCTCCAGCCGTTGCAGCCATCTGGAGAGTGAACCAGTGGATGGAAGACCTCTCTCTCTGTCTCTGCCTCTATGTAACTTTTTCAAATAAATAAATCTTTAAAATAAATATTTTTATACCAATAGATATATCCTTTAATTCCATTTCTCCATGAAGTGTTTTTTTTTTTTTAAGATTTATTTATTTGCAAGGCAGAGTTAGAGAGAGAGATCTTCCATCTGCTGGTTCACTCCCCAGATGGCCACAACAGTCTGAGCTGTGCCCATCTGAAGCCAGGAATCAGGAGCTTCTTTTGGGTCTTCCACGCGGGTGCAAGGGCCCAAGGACTTGGGACATCTTCTACTGCTTTCCCAGGCCATAGCAGGGAGCTAGATCAGACGTGGAACAGCCGGGACTTGAACCAGCGCCCCTATCGGATGCCGGCACTTCAGGTGGTGGCTTTACCTGCTATGCCACAGTGCCGGCCCTGTCCTTGAAGTTTCTGAAATAACTTCATGCACAGCAAGGCCTTGGCTCTGGGCTGTGTGGGTCTCTGGAGACGCTGATCTTCTGAGGAGACAGTGCTTTCACTGTAGCACCCTAGAAACAAGGAAGGTGTCTGGTGCAGCAGGTAAGATGCCACCAGGAACACTCCCACCCCGCGGAGCAGTGCCTGGGCTCCAGTCCTGGCTCTGCTTTTAATTCCAGCTGCCGGCCAGCTAATGCAGGAAGGCAGCAGGTGATGGTTCAGTACTGGGGTCCCTGCCACCCAGAGGAGACCTAGACTGAACTGGCAGATAGATCTCTTTCTCGAATAAACAAAAATAACAACACAATACAAGAAAACACACATAAACTTTATTTACAGTTGAAAACTTAAACACAGACAATCTTGGGTTCTGAATCTGTGATACCTCCTGGGTCTCTTGATCAAAGGGGAAGCAGCAGGCAGGAAGCACAGCCAGAGCGAAGCACACCTCCTGGAGCGAGGGGAGGCCTACGACGGCAGAGCAGTGGTGGTCAGTGAGGGGCACAGGTGAGCCGCCGGGGCTCCCCGCTGCCCTCCACACTCCTGCTCCTCTTTCCCAACAGCACAGCCACAGGTCAGACTCCAGTTCCGCAGGGCACCCTTGAGAGGTATAGCGCACAAGAACCAGGCATACTGTCCCGTTTACTGTTTCCCCGTCCCACTCCGAGCAGCAGGCATGGTTTCTATGGAGAGGAGCACAGGAGGCCCGGGGCTCACTGTCCTGAGGTCACGGCGGTGAGTGTGCTGGGCTCCAAAGCCCGCGCGTGCTTCTTGGACTGACAGCTGTCTGTGGAGCTCCAGAACAGAGCAGTCCTTCCTCCTGGCACGTTTTGGAGAAAGGAAGGTCCACACTGTGTTTATGGCCTTGAAGAGCACTCTCAGATACTACTGCCCCCTCCGCCGGGCCCCACCCTCCCCCTGTGGACAGTGGGTCCCGGTGGTGTCATAATGTAGATAGACAGAAGTTAAACCCCGGGTCCTCCAAACTCTATAAAAATGTATAAACTCACTTAGAAACTGCATGGCGCGGCCAGCGCCGCAGCTCACTAGGCTAATCAATCCTCCACCTGCGGCGCCAGCACACCAGGTTCTAGTCCCGGTTGGGGCGCTGGATTCTCTCCCGGTTGCCCCTCTTCCAGTCCAGCTCTCTGCAGTGGCCTGGGAAGGCAGTGGAGGATGGCCCAAGTCCTTGGGCCCTGCACCCGCATGGGAGACCAGGAGGAAGCACCTGGCTCCTGACTTTGGATCGGCGCAGTGTGCCAGCCGGAGCGGCCATTTGGGGGTGAACCAATGGAAGGAAGACCTTTCTCTCTGTCTCTCCTTCTCACTAACTCTGCCTGTCCAGAAGAAAAAAAAAAAAAAAGGAAAGAAAAGAAAAGAAAAGGAACTGCATAGCGCACCTGGACCCAAGCTCTAATAGATCAGGCACTGTGTCAGTGACCACGGTTCTTGCTTTAAGGAGCTCAGTGACCAATGGGTTAAGTGCTGTAAAGGAGGAATAAACCAAACGCTGCTGGAGCCCCCGGGCTGGAACCGTTCACTAAGCCTAGGCCTGGGAGGAGAGGATGCAGGGATTCACAAACTGATGTTAGCACCAGCTATGGGCGTGCTCCTGAAGAGGGGCCGGGAGGGATTAGGATTAGTAAAACCTACATTTATACTGTGTTATAAGATCATAGTCAACACCGAAGATTCAAGTGTAAAAAGGACAATATCAACTGTAAAGAGTCTCTCTGCTATCTACTCTGAACTACTGGGGTGGGCATTTAGTACAGCAGTTAAGATGCCACTAGGGATGCCCACATTCCACACTGGAGAGCCTGAGTTCAAATCCTGGCTTCTCTTCTTTGGATTCAGCTTCTTGCTAACGTGCACCCTTGGAGACAGCAAGCATAAGCTAAAATACTTGGGTCCCGGCCACCCACCTAGGAGGCCTGGATTAAAGCCTCAGCTCCTAGCTTTGGTCTGGCACAGTCCTAGGTGCTATAGGCATTTGGGGAGTGAATCAGTGGATGGAAGATATGTGTCTGTCTCTCTGCCTTTTAAGTAAAATGAAAATAAAAGTTTTAAAAAGTTCATGGACACTGTATTATGAAACAGATGTCCATGATTTCAAAACATCTTACACCAATAACTTCATTTTTCTCTGAACTTTTAGAATCCTCTTGTGTATGTAAGTAGCAAAGGACCCAGTTCAGATGACAGTTGGAGAATCCTGAGGGTTGATGTCAGTTTACTCTATACCTAACCATATTCATCATGCAGAGCCACTGAGATCAAAACCCAACACAACGACCAAGGCTTCTCCATCTCAAGGTCTAGAGCAGTACAGAAAACTTTATTTTCACTAAAAACTAAGTCAGAACTTAGGAAGGCAAAACACAAAAGAGTTCCGGAGGGAAGTGCTCCCAAAGGAGGTTCAGCTGATGAAGTGATTTCACCTGTCTTCCATCTTTGGTTCCTCGCCTCTTCATCCCATATTCCAGGGCCACCAAGGGAGTGTCTCCTCCTGGGTCCTTTCTCTGGACTATTGCGAGTTCGCAATCAAAACAGACACTGTGGCTCTATTCTCTTGTAGCTCAAAGTCAGCACCAGCATCACCTGGGAGCTGGTCACAAAGGAACAACCCAGGGCAGGCATTTGGTGCAACAGTTAAGAAACTGCTCGGGATGCCCACCTCCTGTACGATGCCTGGGTGCAAGTCCTGGCTGTGTTCCCAATTCTAGCCTCTTGATAATGTGCACCCTGGGAGGCAGCAGAGGCAGCAGTGCCACCATGTGGGAGACCTGGGTTTCCTGACTTTGGCCTGGCCCAGCCCTGGTTGCTACAGACACTGGGGAGTGAACCAGTGGACAGGAGATCTCTATCCATTTTTCTCTCTGCCTTTCAAACAAATTTAAAAAAAATTTAAATGCAAAATTTCAGCACCATCCAGATCCACTGACTCAGACCCAGTTATTTTAACAATTTCTCTTGGATACTGATCTACACATGGAACTATGAGAAATACTGCCCAGGAGGGCTTAAAAACATCATCTATGTCCAAGCATTCTTCTGCCACCAAAAAACTTGAGGGCTAGGAAACCCTCCTGAAATTTTAGAGAAAAATGGTATCATGATACCACTTCCCTCCATGGCCCCCTCCACTCCCTGGGGCAGTAATCTCTTCTCCCTGATTCTCCCAAATCACATTATGCAGCAACCCAGAGTGGGCTACCTATTTGTAGAATCCTTTCCATCAGACTGCCCCTAGCTTCTCTAACACTGTAAAGCCTATGTTAGGGCTTCCTGGTAGAGTAACATGAAATAATTGAAGTACAGTTCTTAGCTCAATATTTGGGCAGGACAAGTACTTGGCAGGGCAGACTCTGTGGTACAATGGGTCAAGCAGCTGCTTGGGACAACCACATACCACTCTGAAGTCCTGATCTGTCTAGGCTTCTCTGCTTCGGATCCAGCTTCCTGCTAATGTGCACCCTGGGAGGCAGCAAGTGGTCCCTGCCACCCACTTGAGAGACCTGGATTAAGTTCTGGGCTCCTGGTTTCAGCCTGGTCCAGCCACAGCTATTGCAGCCATTTGGGGGAGTGAACAAGCAGATGGCGATCTCTTTCTCTCCCCTACCCCACCCCCATCATTCTTGCCTTTTAAATAAGCAATTTTAAAAAGTGATGTATTTGATAAATGATAATTGCTTTTATTATCATGTTTCTAACACTTATGAGATGGAATTCTGAGCAAGTCCAGATTATGAGACTGAATGGGAGGTACCTAAGTTTGGAGCTCACTGTCCCATTTAGTAGCCAGTAGCTGCATATGGCCCCTGAATTATATAAAATAAAAAATTCATCCCTCAGTCATACTAGCCACATCTCAAGTGCTCAACAGTCCTGTGGCCAGAACCTTCCAAACAGGGCAGCAGAGACAGAACGTCGCCCTCGTCACGGAAAGAATGGTCTCTTCCAGGGCCCGGGTCCACAGGGCCTCTGGAATGTCAAACAGCCCCAGAGGAGCGTGTCCTGCTGGAGCCCCGGGCTGAGAGGAGGGCCTTCATGGGGCAGAGTGCACATGCTTCTGCTAACGGCAGACGGGAGGGGAAAGCTCATGATCTCCCCCCTCCCCCCCGGGAAGGGGCTTCCAGCAACTTCCCGTGAAGGACTCAGAAAACGCAGAAGAGACCCCAAACGTAGAAATTCTGAGTTTTGTATTATCACTCTTATCCTCCAGTAGTTATGGGTGGTCCGTTGTTTGAAGGAAAAGGACGTGTGCGTTCAACTGTAGCAGCACATGCTTGTGCACACGGAGGGAGCTGCCAGCACCTATTGAAAGGGGAGAGCAGGTTGAGCCCAAGGGGCCCCTGGGATTGGCGGAAGGGAAAGTTCAGGGTTGTCAGTCGGGCCTGGGGAGGCCCCGTTGGTTGCAGAAGAGAGAGGCTCATGCACAGCTCTCAGCACACACTTGCGCATTCCTGCCTCAGCATTGCTGACGCCAGGTCCCTGCCTAAAATGCCTGACATTCCGCCTCTCTACTAACTCATGCAATACATTTTTATCAAATGCCTATAATTGCCAGATGCTCTGAGCACCAAGTGAGTCACAGATACAGGTACAGGCAGTCGTTAATATGGCCTGGTATGTGCCTGGATCTCCATATGGAGATAAATAAAAATAAATTCTGGATAGCCCTTTTTTTTTTTTTTTTTTTTTTAAGATTGATAGATTTATTTGAAAGGCAGAGTTAGAGAGAAGAAGGAATCCTCCATCTGCTGCTTCACTCCCCAGATGGCCACAATGGCCAGGGCCAGGCTAGCCTGAAGCCAGGAGCTTCTTCTGGGTCTCCCATGTGGGTGCAGGAGCCAAAGGACACAGGCCATCAGCAGGGAGCTGGATTGGAAGTGGAATAGCCCAGACACAAACCTGTGCCCATGTGGGAAGGTGGCGTCACAGGCAGTGGCTTTACCTGCTATGCCACAACAAGGGCCCCTGGATACTTTATCATCTCTAGATTACTTATGATACACAAAGCGGGTAAATCCTATGTAAAGTTGTTATCCTGTATTGTGCGGAGAAGAATGACCAGAAAGGAAAGAAATTCTTTTTCAAATATTTTCAGTCTGCATTTGCCTGCATCTATAGAACCGGAACCTGCGAATAGGGAGGGCCAATTTTGCACGATGCCAGCGGCTCATGGAATATGGCATAGTTTTGTTTTATAAATACAAAGGTAGTCTCACACGCACTAACAAGGAAAGATCTTCAAGATATAATGCCGCGTTGAAAACACAGTGAACAAGGTAGTCTGGTGTTGTTCAGGAAACTGAAAGTTCTCATGAGACGGTATTGTGTCACTTGTCTAATGGAACAGGGAAGCCTTAATCAGATCATGTTTTGCTTTTCTTTCCAAGCTGCACCTGGTCTTCCCAGCCGCTAGTCTATTCTTAAAAGGGACTAAGACACACTCTTCCTCTGCCATCTTCACAGCGACCCTGAGACAGAGGCATTATCACCATTCTGCAGAGGAAAGGGAACTGATACCCCACGTCACAAACAGGGGACATGGGCTCCATCCTGTATCTTCAAGTCTAAAATTCTTTCCACTGGACCATGCCACCTTCTCTGGGGTCTGGTTCCTAACCAAACAGGATACAGACCCACTTACCTGGTTCAGTCTTGGTCTGGACTACATCTCCCCACACTGTGAGATCACCACAGGCAGCTTGGGTTTATTGTTGGGGCCTGTGGGAACATTCTGGGAAGAGAGCAGAGGACACTTACCTTCTCAGTCACGTGTTCACTCCTTCACTGAAGCCATACCGATGTCTGCCTGTTCCTGTGCTAATGACCCAGGACTCAGAGACTGATATGACAATCTACATCCCAGCAGACAGGAAAAGGACACAGTACAGTTCAAAGAAAAATGTAAAGCACTTGGAAAATATCAAGCTATGATTCATAACAACACAGTAAGTCACAGAGTTATATACAGAGACAAAGCAACTAAACTGATGCTTAAAAGGGTGGCATAGGGGGAAGGGCGTTTGGCTTAGCAGTTAAAGACACCGGCACCCCCCATCAGGGAAGTACCTGGGTTCCAGTCCCAGCTCCACCGCCGATTCCAGCTAATACACAGCCTGGGAGGCAGCAGGTTATGGCTTAAGTACTTGAGTCCCTGTCACCCACATGGGAGATCTAAACTGAGTTCCCAGATCCCGCCTCAGTCTCCCAGACCCAGCTACTGCAGGCATTTGCAGAGTGAACGAGCAGATGGAAGATCTGTTTAGCTCTTTGATGGGGGGGGGGAGGGGGCAAAATTAAATGAACAGAAAAGAAAATAGAGAAGGCTTGATCTGGGCCTAGATGGATGAACGCGATCCCACCAAGGGGAAGAGAAAGAAGAGCATCCAGGTGGAGGAAACAGCAGGGGCAAGGGCTGGGGCGGAGCCGTGTGTGGCACAGTGGGAGCAGGGCCAGCAGCCCGACACAGAGAGTGCAGCACAGTGGGGCAGGCAGGGATCAGATCACGAGGGACCCTGGACGCAGGGCTGAGGGGACCAGGTTGCCAGAGGCCGCTCCTCATTGTGGGACAGAGAGCCTAACCAACAGGGACAGAGCACTCGAGGGGAGAGTGCGACCTCCTCCCTTTCCAGAGGGTGTGCAGGGAACCAGAGGCAGGGAAGACTGGCCCTGTCTTTACCTTCTCTAGTCAGCAGGGACCAGACCCGAATGGTTGGGAAGGAGAGCAAGTAGGACTTACCTCAATCTTTCTCATCACCAGAAGGCCATCGATGATTTTTCCTGCAGGAAGAGTACAAGTTGGACTTTATTCTTCTTGTTTACATAGCATTTTCATTTCCAAAGCATGTTCTTGGATATTATCTTACTAATCCCTTTTACTAACTTTCAGAAATGGAGGGGCTGTTGTTGTGGTGTAGCAGGTAAAGCCGCCTACGATGCCAGCATCCCATATGGGTGCTGGTTTGTGTCCAGGATGCTCTACTTCTGATCCAGCTCCCTGCTAAAGGCCTAGGAAAAGCAGTGGAAGATGTCCCAAGCGTTTGGACCCCTCCCACCTACGTGGGAGATATGGATGAGGCTCCTGGCTCCTGGTTCTGCCCTGGCCCAGCGCTAACCATTGCAGCCATGGGGGGAGTAAACCAGCACATGGATGATCTCTCTTTCCCTCTTTCTCTGCAACTCTGACTTTCACATAAACAAACAAAATCTTAGAAAAAAATTGGGATTCAGTGGAAGCAAAATGACTTGCCTAAGGTCACAGGTAACAAGTAGCAAAGTTAGGGCTCAAGCTTATTTTTTTTTATTTTATAGATTTAGTTACTTGAGAGGTAGAGTTAGAGAGAGAGAGGTCTTCCATCCGCTGGTCCACTCCTAAAATGGCCCCAACGGCTAAAGCTGAGCAGATCTGGAGCCATGGGCCAGGAGCCAGAGCCAGGAGCTTCCTCTGGGTCTTCCACAAGGGTGCAGGTGCCCAAGCACTTGGGCCACCTTCCACTACTTTTCCAGGCACATTTGCAGAGAGCTGCATGGGAAGAGGAGCAGCCAGGCCTTGAACCAGCACCCATATGGGATGCTAGTGCCACAGGCGGAAACTTAGCCTATCACACCACAGTGTCAGCCCCACGTCTGAACAATTTTAAAACCCACTCTAGTATGTTGCCTGTATGGCATGTCTTTTTTTTTTTTTAGATTTATTATTTTAAAGGCAGAGTTGGGGGGGGAGGGTTGTCCTTCCATCCACTAGTTTACTCTCAAAATGGCCGCAATAGCCCAAGCTGGGCCGAACCAAAACCAGGAGCTTCTTTTGGGTCTCTCACAGGGGTGTTGGGGCCCAAGAACTTGGGCCATCTTCTGCTTTCCCAGGTTACAGCAGAGAGCTGAATCGGAAGTGGAGCAGCCAGGATTTGAACCAGCGCCCACATGGAATGCCGGTACTGCAGGTGATGGCTTAGCTCACTACTAGGGCATTTCTTTAGTCCCAACATCTGAGTTTTTTCCTTCAGCATACCTACTACCCAAGTGGTTACACACCACATCAGGTCGCCCCTTTGCCCTTCCTTCTAGTCCTCTAACCGCACATCTTCCCCACCCCACTAGCATCTGCCCTCCTACTACCTGGAGGTAACACCAGTTGCACATTCTTGGCAAGGGTTTGGGACTGGCTCCTCTGGGAGTCCCACCTTGGATGAATGGAGCCTAGCCATCAGGACAGGAGTAGAACTTACCAAATACTACGTGCTTCCCATCCAGCCAATCGCACTTCGAGCAGGTGATAAAGAACTGACAGCCGTTTGTACTGGGACCGCTGTTGGCCTGATGGGGACCAAACACACCTGCAGTTACTTTCTCTGTCCATGTTAGAGGCGAGATTCCCAAAGGAGCCTGTGGCCCTGGTTCCTCCACACTTCCTTTCAGTAAACCTATGTGAGCACCTATTAGGAGTCACAGCCTAAGCCAGGATCAAAAGATACAGAGATGGGGGCTGCAACACCAGTACCCAACAGGTGCTGATGAGTCCTGGCTGCTCCACTTCTGATCCGGCTCCCTGCTAATGTACCTGGGAAAGCAGTAGGGGACGGCTCGTGTACTTGGGTTCCTGCCACCTACGTGGGAGAGCCAGATGGAGTTCCAGGCTCCTGGCTTCTGCCCGGCCCAGGCCAGTGTGGCCATTTGTGGAGTGAACCAGCAGACAGAAGAGCTTGCCCTCTCTTTCTCCCCTCTAACTTTGCTTCTTAAATAACAAACATTAAAAGACTTAAAAAGCAAAACCCAAAAACACAAAGATGAACAAACACAGCAGCCCTGCTCTTGAGGAGCTGGACCCTTTAATAAATGTACATTTTCCCTACAGAGTGTTTACAATAGGAACAATTGTTTTGGAGACATGATTTGTTGTATTAGACCCAAACTGGTTACAACTTGATAATTACAAATTAGCTGCCAGCTGGGAAAGGCCTGTCTGAATGACTTTGTACTAGATCATAACAATACTAACAAAATGTAAGGAGCTGCAAGAAGCTGCTGTGCTAGAAAAACGACATTTAGTTTATGCTTGCTTGTAGTTATTCATATTCAGAGCCACACCCAATCTCATTATTATTGAAATTTATAGGAAAAATTACTTTCCAGAGAATCTGAAACTGTCTAGCCATCTCTTTCTTTGACATTGTTTTTAATTATTGTATTTAATAATGCACTATAATTACACAGCAGAGTGATACCTTGCAAAGAATCCTTGACTTTCATATGAAGTGGACTTTGCATACATTTTAAACTGATAACCTAAACTGCCTTTAACCTGCGAAATTCAGACTTCTGTATATCAGTGAACTCCGGCTGGAATTCGGCAGCACTGCCTTACAACAGGGTCAGTTTAACTATGTGAATATTTTGTTGTACATTTCCCTTATTTTGGAAAACAATGAGTAGAGAGAGGAAAACTGAAATTATTACTACTCTGAAGGAAAGACAGATCTCATAAAATTACCCACTGAGACAAAAGTGGCAATTTGATTAGATAGGCCACTAACTTGAATCAGATTTTTAATGGATTTAAATTGGCTAGGTCTGTGTTTCAACTGTGAGGAAAAAATGTGAACGAAGTACTGGCAAAACATTAAAGATTATGTTTAGAGAGGTGACCACCAGTTAGGGATTTTATATCATATTTTACAAATCCCTCATGTAAGAAGGGGCTAGGGGCCGGCGCTGTGGCGTAGTGGGTAAAGCTGCTGCCTGTGGTGCTGGCATCCCATATGGGCGCCCATTCAAGTCCCAGCTGTTCCACTTCTGATCCAGCTCTCTGCTATGGCCTGGGAAAGAAGTAGAAGATGGCCCAAGTCTTTGCATGAGACCCAGAAGCAGTTCCTGGCTCCTGGCTTCAGATCAGTGAAGCTCCGGCCGTTGTGGCCATCTAGGGAGTGAACCGGCGGATGGAAGACCTTCCTTTCTCTCTCTCTCTCTGCCTCTCTGTAACTCTGCCTTTCAAATAAGTAAATAAATCTAAAAAAAAAAAAAAAAAAAAAAAAAGATGGGGCTATTTTGGGGATGTATTCAAAACATTTCGTATGAAAAGTAACAGACTGCCTAAACAGGCCAGAGTAGTCCCAGTTTGGAATGTAGGATAGAATTCCCAAGGATTCCGATCATCTTGTTTCTTTTTGCTGCTGCTATGTATAATCATTTCTCCTCAAGTAGGTACAAAAACAGTCATACACGTTTGTATAGCTCAAGGACACTCTCTGCTGTAGGCACTTATTTATTCACATTCATTCTCTGGTGGTGTAGCTCCTGTTTACAGCCTAAGGTCTTGTCCAGATGACCTGGCTCGAACCCTAGCTCCACCACTGACTGTGACTTTGGTTAGCCACATAATGTCTATGTCTCACTTTCCTCACGTGTACCCATCTCAAATGGATGAGGAGAGGACTGAAATGGATTAACACACAGAAAGCACTTGTCAAATGCACCTTCAGTGTTCGCTTCCACTCCGATCATCACCCAGTCATTCACCAACACCTGCTCAGAAGCCCTTCTAGGTCAGGAAGTGAGGTCTGGAGATGAATGACAGCCAGTCCTTGCCTTGGAAGAACTCATGACTTAGTAGAAGATGGAAACAAAAACAACTGTGCTGCAAGATACGTGACCGCACAGTCCAGCCAGTGCCACCCCGCAGGGGCAAGCATCAGAGGGGACTTCTAATCCTCATGGTGAAAGTGAGCCTACCCGAGCGGCTTCTGCACTCATCCTGCACTTGGCCGAGTGGTTTTCCTTGAAGGAGGCTTGCATACTGTTTGCTGAACTGGTCTCTCCCCTGGGTATGGCAGTGCCCTAAATGGCTTCTCTGCCCCAGTCCCATCATCCCCTTCTGCCACTCACATTGTGGGCAGGATCCTGACTCTAAACCACAAAGCTGGGGCAGGCATTTGATGCAGCAGTTAAGACATCACTTGGGACACTCACATTCCATCTCAGAGTGCCTCTGCTTCCGATTCCAGCTTCTAATAATGTGTACCCTGGGAGGCAGCAAGTAATGGTTTAAGTGCTTGGGGTCCCAGCCACCCATGTGGCTTGAGTTCTAGGCTCCTGGGTTTAGCCTGGTCAAATCCCAGCTGTTGTGGGCATGTGGGAAGTGAACCAGTGAATGGAAGATCTGCCTCACTCTCTCTTTTAAATAAAAATTTAAAATATAAAGTTTTAGGAACAGGTACACAGCAGTTAAGATACCTCTTGGGACACCTGCATCCATATTGGAGTCTCTGGGTTTGGGTCCCAGGTCTGTTCCTTGTTCCAATTTCCTGCTAATGCACAGCTGGGGGCAGCTACTTGGGTACCTGTCACCCATATGGAAGAGCTGGATTTGAGGTCCTGGCTTGGCAAGGCAGCAAAGTATTTGCTTCCATCCCACAAGACAGCATGGGGCCTCAAGAGGGGCCCAGAAATGAGCTGGCTATAAATCTAACCCAAAACCCTGATTGGAACTCACTTACCATAGAAAGCAGACCTGGAGCTGAGTGCCTAAGCTTAAAATTTTCATCGGCAAATGGTCCTCGGTAAATACTGGCAACACCAGTACCATCTCCCTGAGTGGAGAGAAGGGAAGTGTTAGCAACACGGAGCATTGAGCATCTTAGAAACCAGAAGAAAGGGAAGGGTGTTTGGTCCAGCAGTTAGTGTTGCTTGGGACACCCACATCCCCCATCAGAGTGCCTGGGCTGGAGTCCCAGCTCCAAGCTAACGTGCACCCTGAGAGGTAGCAGGTGATGGACTGAGTAGTTGGGTCCGTTCCACTCAGATGGGAGACCTGGATTGAGTTCCTGGCTCTTGACTGGCCAACCCCTGGCTGTTACAGGCATTTGATGAGTGAACCAGCAGAAGATATCTCTGTCTGTCTCTCTCTCGTGTGTGTGTGTGTGTGTGTGTGTGTGTGCGTATGCCTTTCAAATCAGTATTTTAAAAAAGAACATCATGGTTAGCAGCAAAAGATGATTCCAGTGGGCTCTCTCAGTGAATACAGTGAACATCCCTTCAGAACTACCTATCTGGTTCTAATTCTTTGCCTACCAATCAATTTCTGATGAAAGACCTAGCTTTCCAGGCACTGTGGCACTGGAAGTGGAAGGGCAAATGGGATGCAAGCATCCAACTCACTGGAGGAAGCTTTATACCGCCACTCAGAACACTCAGGTCAGCTCCTTCTAACTCAGGTCCTGTGGACAGTTCCTGCAGGGCTGTCATGGACCGTCTGGCAGTAGGCTGGGAAAGTCGTTTCTGACCTGAAGGGCTGAGGTTTAATGACTTTGTGCAAGTGTTGATGTCACTGGTGCAGTCAGTAGTGGCCAACAACTCTAAAGGATGTCCCTCTCACCATCTTCTAACTCGACCCCGTCAATCCTGGCTACTGTTCTTTCTCAAGCTCCGGCCTGGGTCCCCCCTAGTAAGAACAGCAGCAGCAGTAACAACAAAACTAACCCCCGGGGTTTGACAGGGAAGGAAAAACACTTACATTAACAAAGTCACCACCTTGAATCATGAAATCCTTTATAACCCTGAAACAAGATTCCACGGTTTAGAAAAACATTGACTTAGCCACCGAGGTGTCAGACTAATGTCGACTTCAAAGTACAATGTTTACATCACTTTTACTATCAAATGATTATTCTTTTTGGAATGAGTGGGCTGAAAGGATCACTAACCTTAGGAAGGGTTTTAATTATACATAAGGGCATCCTGGAGAGGTGATCTAAGTGCATGATCTGGTATTTGAACAGGAACAAGTAAAACCCTGCAGGAAAAACTACCAAAATATTCACCATGGCAAAAGCGGGTCAAGGGCTTGACGTCAGCTTTGGGGCCAAGAACAACGGAGAATATATGTGGGATGGCCCCTACACCAGGGGGCTTAATAACGGTTGCTACTACTCTTAGGCAGGGGTCCCTAACTTTTCTCAACCTGTTTCCTCCTCTGCAACAGAAAATAATGCGTGCTACCTCACAGGGGTGTTGTTGGAGGTCAGAGACCACACCTGCCTATGTGAAAGTTGTCAGGATTAAAATGGAAGTAATAGATAAACAAACAAAAATAAATAAAAGGATACAGCTGGGAGGTTATGAAGAAAGGATTCTCATCCACAAACTGCCCGATATCAACAATCACCACCAGACTCCACCGGAACAACCACGCACAAAGGCCACCACGGCCTTGCACAGGAAGCACTTCTGTGAGGACAGCTGCGTGCCACACTTGTGCTGCTCCCTGTAGCCAAGTGCTTTAAAATCGCTTACGTAAGGGTGGCGTTGTGCTGCAGCCAGTGAAGCCGCCACCTGTGGCACTGGCATCCCATGCGTGCTGCACACTCTCCTGACAATTCAGCTCCTTGATAGTGTGACTGGGAAAGCAGCAGATGATAGCCCAAGGACTTGGGCCCCTATGATCCATCTGGGAGACCTGGATTTGCCATGGACCAGTCCCAGCTGTTGTAGCCATATGGACAATGAACCAACGGATAAAAGATCTGTCAGTTTGCCTTTCAAATAAATAAATAAATAAATAGTTTAAAAAAAAAAAAAAAAGAACTAGGAGTCACTGTTGTGGCACAGCAGGCTGAGCCGCTGCCTGCAATGCTGGCATCCCTTCTGGGTGCCGCTTCAACTCCTGGCTGCCCACTTCATCCAGCTCCCTGCTACTGCACCAGAGAAAGCAGGGAAGATGGTCCAAGTACTGACCCCCTGCCTCCTATGTGGGATACCCCGATAGAGTTCCAGGCTTCTGGCTCTGAACTGGTCTAGCCCTCGCCTGGGCAATAAACAGTGGATGTAAGATCTCTCTCTCCCTCTCTCTAACTCTGCTTTTTAAATGAATATATAAATCTTTAAAATCTGTGGTCACACAAATAAAGGCATGAAATTGATAGGACAGTGGAACGATGCAGTTTCTGGGTTAAATACATAAGATGAATCAGTGGAGGACTGTAAGTGTAGCTAGAACATTTAGATCTTCAGGTTGCTGAGTCCACAGAAACATGTCTTCTCAAGGGCTAAGAATTAGCCTCTGATTTAGTTCTCTTCAAAGCTCCTCATCAGGAGGGCGGATGTTTGGTCTTGTGGTTAAAATGCTGCTGGGGACATCCCCATCCCACGTCGGAATGCCTGGCTCACTCCCAATTCCAGCTTCCTGATAACGCGCACCCTGGCAGGCAGCAGGTGATGGCTCAAGTCACTGGGTCCCTGCCACCCACATGGGAGGGCTGGACTGAGTTCCTGGCTTCCAGCTTCAGCCTGGTCCAGTTTTGGCTATTGTGGGAATTTGGGGAGTGAAGTAGCAGACGGGAGCTAACTCCCTGTTTCTCATGTCTCTCAAATACTAAATAAAAAATAAAAATCCTAACCCCGTAACAAAGTACACTCAGCCTTCCATATCCATAGATTCCACAACCAAGGAATTCAAGCAACCTGAGATAAAAAATATTTGGGAGAAAAAACTATATCTGAACTGAACATGTATTGAGTTATTTTTCTCACCATTATTTCCTGAACAATATAGTATTACATTTTATTAGGTATATGCAAAGGAGCTGGTGCTGTGGTGTAATGGGTAAAGCTGCAGCTTGCAATGCTGCCATCCCATATGGGTGCTGATTCGAGTCCTGGCTGCTCTGCTTTTGATCCCATTCTCTGCTAGTGACCTGGGAAAGCAGCAGAAGATGGCCCAAAGTGCTTGGGCCCTTGCACCCACGTGGGAGACCTGGAAGAGGCTCCTGACTGGCCCAGCTCTGGCCATTGCAGCCATTTGGGGAGTGAACCAGTGGATGGAAGATATCTCTCTGCCTCTCCCTCTGTCTGTAACTCCAACTCTCAAATAAATAAATAAATCGTAAGGGGGGAGGCGGCGCTGTCGCATAGCAGGTAAACTCGCCACCTGCAGTGCTGGCATCGCATATGGGTGCTGGTTCTAGTCCTGGCTGCTCCACTTCCAATCCAACTCTCTGCTATGGCCTGGGAAAGCAATGGAGGATGGCCCAAGTCCTCGAGCCCCTGCACCTGCATGGGAGACCTGGAAATAGCTCCTGGCTTCTGGCTTCAGATTGGGACAGCTCTGGCTGTTGCAGTCAACTGGGGAGTGAGCCAGCAGATGGAAGATGTCTCTCTCTCTCTGCCTCTCCCTCTCTCTCTTTCAAATAAATAAATAAATCTTAAAAATATATATGGGAGGACTGTGTGGGTTATATGCAAAACAGGGGCACTTTAAAAAGTTGATGGAAAATGGAATTAAAAGATAAACTTATTTTGGTGCAAAAACTTGGGAAATCCATATATACGAGTACTATGTATTTTATGTAAGGGACCAGGCATCCTTGGATTTAGGTACCTGAGGGGGATCCTGGAACCAATCCCCTGTGGATGCTGAGAGGCGTCCCAGCCCCCAGGATGCTTGCCAACGGCCTTACCTGTGGAAGGTGCTTCCTTTGTATCCAATGGGAACCCCATCTTTTCTATAAGCAAAAAGAAAGAGACTTGGAATGACGACAGGTAATCAAAGGCCTCTGCAGCTCCTGCACTGGAGCAGAGGGGCTCTCCTAGAGACCGCTGAGAGAAGAGCACCTGCGAAGGACAGACCCCTGGGGTGCCACCTTTTATCAGCACCGCCTGCAATCACTGGCGGCCTGCTGGTGGTTCCCCAATACAGTCAGTGCGGCCCTAAGACACCCATAGGAGCAGGCAGAGAAGTGAAGCACGCCCGAGACTGACCTGAATTCTCCAGTGCAGAACTGCCTGAAAGGAAAGAGTGAAGACTCAGTCACTGTGGCATTACAGTCGTGCGCGCCTCGGACCTCGGAGGGCCGGGTGCAGACGCCGGAGCCAGCAAGCCCGTCAACCTGCCCCCACGCGTGCACAGACGCAGGCCTGCAGACTGCGGACGCGAACTGACACGCGAACAGTCACCATGGTGACCGTTCGGGCCGAGCCCGCACCAAGCGACTCTGCAGGCCGCCTGGGGTCCGGCGGCTGGCTCGGCTCACCTGGCGGAGCTGGAGCATCTCCTTACCTAAAGTTCTCGGCCGTCTTGGGCACAACATCTGCAAAGAGCTCGATCTTCATGCGACCAACTTCCTGTAACCGGAGGGAGACGGAGATGGTCACAAGGCTCAGTTCAAGTCTGTGAAGGGCTCAGGGAGCTGGGAGCCCCGGAGGCTGACCCGTCCGCTTTCTCCCGCCTCCGCATCCCTGGCCTAGCCGTGGGTCCCCCCAGCCCCTCCAGAAGCAGGGAGCCAGGATGCGCGCCATTCCCACGCCTCCTGCTACCAGGCCCCTGGCAGCGGGTCGCTGGGTCTGGCTGCAGATTCACTCTCTGGCGTCCCTGGGTTGGTGGGTTCTGCCCCTCTAACCCCATTCCCTCCCGCGTGAGTCGGAGTGGCCGCCTGGATCTCACCTGGCCGCCAATACTGACATCAAAGAACACTACGGGGTTGACAGGGCTTGAATTTGCCACCGCCATGGCTCCGACCCGGAAGCAAACGTCGAGAGCGGGGAGTTCCGGCTGACTAAGACCCAGCCCCCTCGTGGAGGCGGGGCGGGAGGGAGAGGAGGCCGCGGCGCAGGCGCAGTAGAAGCCGACCGGCTTCCGGGGCGGGTGCGGTGGCTCCGGGCGGCTCCGTGGCGGTGGCGTGGAGGCTGTACCGCCGGTAAAGCCTCGGCGTCTTTTCCCTCAAGGTCAACGGGACCCCGCTCGCGTATCTGTACTAATACGGTCCAAATTCTAGGGTCTTTGGGCAGTCTGCAGATTCCATCAGCTTACAGCTAAGACATCTGAAGCGCCCACCGCGCGGGCAGGGTCTTGCCGCTGCCCAGGTGAGACCCAAGGCAGGCGCTCTGGTTTGCTCGCGCTCAGCGGGCGCTTGGAGCAGCCTGACGCAGACTCCCTCGGTGAATGCTTACCCCTTCTTCCTTCACGTCGGGACATCGGAATTCTGTGGCTTCCAGCCCACTTCCCCCAGAGCAGCTGGAACTTGCCGCCACCCGCCTGGCCTCCCCTGCTACCCCTCGCACTGTTGCCGGGCGCGGGCCTGTGTTCTTGGGGCCTCTGGGATGCCCCCTGGTACGAGCTGGCCCCTCTTCTTCCAGATCTCAGTGGAGGTCAGGGGATGTTCCTTGTACAAGGTGCAGGGCGCAGCCTGACGGCTCCCCCTCAGAGACAACACTGCACCCAACCTAAGACAGCCTTCCTGCACTCGGATCACCTGTTTTCTTTACACCACTCCCCCAGCCAAAATTGCCTTGCAGCACCTGTCTCCACAGGGACATCCGGCTCCCTGAAGGCCCGGAACCTCCAGGGAAGTGGACTCCGCCTGTTTGGTTCACCGCTGTAGCTGCAGTGCCTGCTATTGCTGAGCTCTTAGCGGTATTCAATAGATTCAGTTCACTGAGTGAAAGGTGGACTGGGCAAGGTTCGGGGTCAGAGTGTGCAACTGGTACTTTTGATCATCCTTTGTAATTCTGTGATCTGAGGAGCCGAGGATAGGGGCCAATGCTGTGGCATAGTGAGTAAAGCCACTGCCTGGAGTGCCGGCATCCCATATGGACGCCGGTTCGAGTCCCAGCTGCAATGGCCGGAGCTGAGCTGATCTGAAGCCAGGGACCAGGAGCTGCCTCTGGGTCTCCCACATGGGTGCAGGGACCCAGGGACTTGGGCCATCCTCTGCTGCTTTCCCAGGCCATAGCAGAGAGCTGGATTGGAAGTGGGGCAGCTGAGACTCAAACTAGTACCCGTATGGGATGCTGGTACTGCAGGCTGGCTCCAAAAGTAGTTGATTTTAGTTCACAGTTCAGTGGAAAATTGCCCAGGTACTTAAACCTTGCTACCCATCCACATGAGCTCCTGGCTCATGGTTTCCACCTGGCACAGCCCTGGCCGTTGTGGCCATTTGGGGAGTGAATCGCTGACCTAAGATATCTCTGTGTCTCTCCTCTCTAATTCTGCCTTTCAAGTAAAAATAAATAAATCTTTAAAAAGGGAGAAGTAATCAAATAAGAAATAACACCATGACAATGGGAAGGGACATTCAATTAATTGTGTATGTGCTCTGCTGAAGAGAAAATTAAATCCTTGAACTTAAGTCTCAATACTGATGAATGCAAGATCTCTGAGGATATTAAACAAATGAGAAAACCATTCTTAGAACTGATTTAATAAATATATCGGTAGTTTTTAAAGACTTCTGGTTGATGTAAGTGGGGACCTGCAGTACTTCTCTCTGTCACGGTCCAGTTTTGTGTCTAAACTTTCAGTGAGCAGGTGTGGTCCGTGTAGCTTCGGAGAGCAGTGATGTCATAGTCCTGACTTGTGTTCCTGTTCTGGCGTGCTGTGTGTCTCTTTTACAGAAGCTTCAGTTATCTGTCCAGCTTTGGGACTTTTTAAACGTGAAGGAGATTCAAGGGACTCTGGGGCTGCCATTGCTGCTTCCGACACATTATCTTCAGTCTCTTGAAGACTCCCAACTCCCAAACTGGTTCCTAAAACACTAAGAAAACCACGTGTAAGGACATTGTATGGACAGAATTTCTTGGTGGCAGTTTAGCATACAAGGATACTAGGATTTGCATTTTTTTACAACTGTCAAAAACAAAGAAAACCAAGTGAAATATACCTTAAACTCATGCTCATGAATTAACTTCTACCTTAAGACGGGATTCTGTGGGGTGTAGGGGTGAAGGAGTGGTGAGGGGAGAAAGAATTGGAAGAGGGTTCAAATACAAATATAGAAAAAATCACTCCAAAACATGATGCTTTTACAAGCGAGTAACTCAGGACTGCTTAGCATCCATGACTATCAGACGTGCAGACGATTGTCTTGATTTTACTAACCTGGAGTTTGGTAAAGGCAGTATGTTCTTCACTAGTTCAAGTTCAGGGATTTCTGTTTCCTAAGAGAAAGAAAAGGTGAATATTAAAAATAATAATGATAGGAAGAACATGTCAAAGCTTTGGGGCAAACTGTGAATACACTGGTTTTATTTCATCAGGCTTATTTGATATCAAAAAGGGGTTTGAAACTGGAGTCCCTATGTGGCTCCAGTTTTTCCGGCTTAGGTATCAGCATCTGTGACCACCTCATGCTGGTTTAGATACCACTCCTCTGGTTTCCACAGCACTGTGGGCCTACTATACTTGCAGAACTTAGTGAATGTATGCTAGTGGCAGTGACATGATTGTCATTCCCTCAGCTGAGTTCTGAGCAGGCAGACACCCTTTCTCGTTCTTCTTCATATCCAAGCCAGATGGGAGGCAGCATGAGGCCTGGCACACCATCTATGCTCGATCAATATTTGTGGATTGTGTGAACTTTGCTTTACAGGCAAAGGAAGACTGAAACTCTTGGCAATGAAGTATAGTCACGGGCCACTGATGACACTTTGGTCAACAATGGTCCTCATATACTATGGTGGTCCTGTAAGATTATAATGAAGCTAACAACTCCCATCATCTAGCAACGCTGCAGCTGTCACAGTGGCTGGCTCGATGCACGACTTATGTGTTTGTGGCAATGCTGGTGTAATCAAACCCACTGCACTGCCAGTAGTACAAAGAACAACACATACAAAATACTTGATAATAAGTTACTGTTTTACATTTTTACTATATTTTCCAGCACCATTTTACAGTGTACTTCTGTTTCGAAGCTGCCTCAGGAAAGTCTGTCAGGAGGTGTTCCAGCAGGAGGGAGGCCCTGTTATCAGGGACATCAGCTCCCTGATGTCTATAGCTGCAGCCTATATATCCCACATCTTGCGGGACAAGATGTGAAGGTGAAAGACAGTGATATTGATGATCCCAACCCCGTACAAGTCTAGGCTGATGTGTGTTCTTCTGTCTTAATTTTGAACAAAAAAATCTTAAAAAGTAAAAAAAAAAATTAAAAATATGCTATACTATAATGGTTAAGCACTATCTAGGTTTATGTAAATCCTGTATTAGTTTGTTTTCTGTTACTATAAAAATATCGGAAACAGGCTACTTTATTTAAAAAAAGTTGATTTTTCAAAATATTTTAATGTTTTGACAGGCAGAATTAGACAGTGAGAGAGAGACAGAGAGAAAGGTCTTCCTTCTGTTGATTAACCTCCCAAATGGCCGCTACGGCTGGTGCGCTGCGCCGATCCAAAGCCAGGAGCCAGGTGCTTCCTCCTGGTCTCCCATGCGGGTGCAGGGCCCAAGCACTTGGGCCATCCTCCACTGCCTTCCCGGGCCACAGCAGAGAGCTGGACTGGAAGAGGAGCAACTGGGACTAGAACCTGGCACCCATATGGGATGCTGGTGCCACAGGCAGGGGATTAACCAAGTGAGCCACGGCGCCAGCCCCTCAAAATATTTTTTAAATTTATTTGAAAGAGTTACAGAGAGAGGTAGAGACAGAGAGAGAGAGGTCTTCCACCCTTTGGTTCACTCCCCACATGGCTGCAATGGCCAGAGCTGAGCTGATCTGAAGCCAGGGACCAGGAGCTGCCTCTGGGTCTCCCACGTAGGTGCAGGGCCCAGGGACTTGGGCCATCGTCTGCTGCTTTCCCAGGCCATAGCAGAGAGCTGGATTGGAAGTGGGGCAGCTGAGACTCAAACTAGCACCCATATGGGATGCTGGTACTGCAGGCCGGCTCCAAAAGTAGTTGATTTTAGTTCACAGTTCTAGATGTGTAAAGGCTAAAGTCTAGTCTGGAGATGGCCTTCTTGCTGGCAGAGTCTGAGGCAGTGCAAGGAGTCCCACAGAGAGGTAGTGTGTGTATATGTTTGTGTATCTGCCTGGTCTCTCTCCTTTTAAAAAAAATAAATTTATTTATTTATTTATATTTGACGAGAGAGAGAGAGAGAGAGAGAAAGAGAGGGGAAGAGGGATCCTCCCTCTGCAGATTTACTCCCCAAATGCCCACAAGAGCTGGGGCTGGGCCAAGTCAGGCTTGGAGCCCAGAACTCTATCTGGATCTCCCACAAGAGTGACGGAGACTTGAGTACTTAAGCTATTACCTGCTTCCTTCCGCTAACGTGCATTAGTGGGAACTGGAATCAGAAGTGGAGCCAGAACTCTAACTCAGGCATTTTCAATATTGGATGTGGGCATTGTAAATAATATCTTAACTGCTGCACCAAACATCTGCTCCCTCTCTCTTCTTATGTAGCCACCAGAATTCAATCACGGGAGCTCCACCCTAACTGCCTTATCTAATACTAATTACCTCTCAAAGGCGCCACCTCTAAAGGCCAGAGTCAGACTAAGTTTTTAACCTGGGGATTAAACTCCAGCATGAGTTGGGGGGTGGGGGTGGGGGTGGAGGACATATCATATTCAAATTATATCAAGTATACTCTACAATGTATACACAAAGATGGAAACACTTACTGATGATTTCTCAGAATGGATCCCCATTGTTAAGCAACACGTGAATAGGTTGTTCTGGTGGCACGAGATAGATGAGAAGAGGAATAAAGACTAAAAGGAGACCGGCGCCGCGGCTTACTAGGCTAATCCTCCGCCTGCGGCGCCAGCACCCGGGGGTTCTAGTCCCGGTTGGGGCGCCGGATTCTGTCCCAGTTGCTCCTGTTCCAGTCCAGCTCTCTGCTGTGGCCCAGGAGTGCAGTGGAGGATGGCCCTAGGTCCTTGGGCCCTGCACCCACATGGGAGACCAGGGGAAGTTCCTGGCTTTGGATCAACACGGTGTGCCGGCCACAGCACTCTGCCTGCAGCGGCCATTGCGGGGTGAACCAACGGAAAAGGAAGACCTTTCTGTCTCTCTCTCACTGTCCACTCTGCCTGTCAAAAAAAAAAAAAAACCTAAAAGGAGATAATTAAATAGTTGTTTTGTTATTCCAGGTGCCATCTAGAATACAATGGGTAACAAGAGGGACATAGTTCTGCCCTCATGGAGTCAATAATCCAAGAGAGAAGGAAGATGGAATCACAGTACAAGGAGCAATGTGGTCTGTTACCAGTCTGTGTCCCTGGTTACTTCCATGCCTCTGGAAGGGAAATAGTAGATTTTGGGTATCATGAGATAATGGCCAAGATCAAGGGGCTACAGAGTTGGTTTCAGCCTTTGTTTTTCTACTAATTAACTGTGTAACCTTGAGTAATGACATCATTTCCCTCCCTAGATCTATTTCTTCCTGTGTGGATGTGGAAATTAAATGACAGACATCACATTAGATTACTTTGTGGGGGAAGGTATTTGGTGCAGCAGTTAAGATGCTGCTTGGGCCACCCACAATCCACATTAAAATGCCTCAGAGGTTCAGGTCCCTGCTTGGCTCCTTTTTCCAGCTTCCTGCTAATGAGCACAGTAGGGAAGAAGCAGGGTGGCTCCAGCAGCTGGGCCCCTGCCACCCACATGGGAGACCTGCATGGAGTTCCCAGCTCCCAGCTTCAGCCTGGCCCAGACTTGGTTGTTGCAGGCATTTGCGGACTGAATTAGCAGATGGAAGATCTCTCTCTCTCTCTCTCTCTCTCTCTGGCTTTCAAAAAAATATATGAATTTTTAAAGACATTGTTTTGTGGATTTAATAAACACATTTTTAAATAAATAAATGAGGCCGGCGCCGCGGCTCACTAGGCTAATCCTCCGCCTTGAGGCGCCGGCACACCGGGTTCTAGTCCCGGTCGGGGTGCCGGATTCTGTCCCGGTTGCCCCTCTTCCAGGCCAGCTCTCTGCTGTGGCCAGGGAGTGCAGTGGAGGATGGCCCAAGTCCTTGAGCCCTGCACCCCATGGGAGACCAGGATAAGTACCTGGCTCCTGGCTTCGGATCAGCACGGTGCGCCGGCTGCAGCGGCCATTGGAGGGTGAACCAATGGCAAAAGGAAGACCTTTGTCTCTCTCTCTCTCACTGTCCACTCTGCCTGTCAAAAAATAAAAAAATAAATAAAAATAAATAAATGAGACAAAAATTACTGGAAACCAGGCCACATAATCTGGCAATTCTACTTTTGACAAAATCTGCAAAACAGAGGTTGGAAATAATCACTTAAAAAAAGTGTTTATTTGAAAGGCAGAAAGAGAGAAAAAGATATTCCACCTGCTGGTTCACGCTCAAAATGACTGCAGGAGCCTGGAACTCCATCTGGGTCTCCCACATAGGTGGTAGGGGCCCAAGTACTTGGGCCATCTTCTGCTGCTTTCCCAGCTGCATTAGCAGGGAGCTGGATGGGAAGGGGAGCAGCTGGGACTCAAAGTAGTGCTCATATAGGATGCCAGAGTCACAGGCGGGTACTTAAGCCACTGTACCACAACACTGGCCCCTAATCACCTTTCTGACAGCACAAGATGCAGGTCTTGTAGTCATAGGAACAGAGCCCAACATGCAGGAAGCACTGTGCAGTAGCTCGGGAAGAGTCTTGCAGCTGATGTCTCAGGGAACAAAGTCAGCAGCTTCAGCCCTGGACTCAGAACGCAGTTCTGACCACTGAAGTTACTCTGTACCTTGTATGGAGTTACCTATTTTATCTATATATTCTGTCTGGACTTAGCTACTTGTCTGTTTGGAGTTTTAGAGCTTAAACACTTTTCTCTGCCTCAGATAGTCTCCTTAAGACAAACTCTTTCCCAGATCAGCCCGGCCTTGCTTCCTGTCTCTGAGCAGATTTGCTCATCTTTCCTTTCAAATGGGGCTGCAATTAGCAAACAGGAGTGTTGGGAATGAGTCATATATGAGAAAACATCCAACATTCATTCATTCTTACATACGGATGGGGCACCTATTGAGGCTCTAACATGTGGGATACAGTTCTCGTCCCAGGGTCTCCTTGTGGAGGTGATGGACAGACACAGGCAGTGACAGGATGACGTTACGGAAGACGCTTGGGCACACAGAGGAAGGTGTTTAGTAAGAGCTGACCTCGTTAGAGCAAAGCATCTGGTCAAGAGCAGTGTCGGTTCTGCCCTTCATGCAGCCCAGGGAGCCTGTTTGCCGCACCCGATCGCAACGCTGAAAGGAGGCAACTGCTACCCAAGGGTGAAGGGAGAAAAGGGCACGGCAACCTTAGCAATACATGCTTCAGATTAAGGACCCAAAAGCAGGGGGCAGCGTTGTGGCAGAACTGGTTAAGTTGCCGCTTGCAACGCTGGCATCCCATATGGGCACTGGTTTGAGTCCCAGCTGCTCCACTTCTGATCCAACTTCCTCCTAATGCACCTGGTAAAGCAGCTGAAGATGGCCCAAGTGCTTGGGTCCCTGCCCTCATGCGGGAGATCTGGATGAAGCTCCTGGCTCCTGGCTTTGGCTTGGCCCAGTCCTGGCTATTGTGTGGCCATTTTGGGGAGTGAACTGGCAGATGGAAGATCTCTCTCCCTGGCCCTCCACCCCCTAACTCTGCCTTTCAAATAAATAAGTCTTGAAAAAAAAAAAAAAAGACCCAACAGGAAGCTCACATCTTACCTGTCCTCCACGAATCTTGATGCTTCGTATAATGCGCTCTAAGAAGCTAATCTGCTGGGTGAGCCGAAGACTATTTTCCTGTAATTGCTTATTTTCTTTGTCCAGGAAAAGTGCTCTAAGAATGGCACAAAGCAGAGTTGTAACTAGAAATTCCTGTATCATTCCTAAGTACTAAAATTTACGTTCCATGTTCCACTAGCTCTAGGTCTTAGACCACTGTCCGGATTTTAGAAGCAAAATTTGACAGAATAATTCCAACCACATTTCATGATCAAGTAAAAATTATTAAGCTTCTGACCCCTATGTGGTTATTAAGAACAGGTGCAATATGTGAAAGGCACAATTCCAGCCCCTGAGAAATTTAAGGAAGAATATGAGCCCATTTATGGGTGGGATTGAGACAGGAGACTGACTGAATGCCTTCAAACATTGTAGCTCTACAGCTAGTATCTGTTGTACTCACCTAGATCTGACTTCTCTGCAGATGCAGACATAGCAGCAGTAGCAACCATTTACCAACTACTGCCTGTGTGCTCAGGCACCATCACCTAGGCAGGTGACGCACACAGAGCTGGAATTCACAGAGCTAGGATGCCAATTCAGATCTTTTAGATTTCCATGGCTGAGCTCTGAACCTCTTTCTCAGGCTCACTCTCTAGGGCCACAGTTTGTTTGGGAGACTTGACAGTGTAATTGTTTTGATCAGAGACTTGTGTTTGAATTCTGATTCGCCCACTTACTTGCTATATAACCCCTGACAAATTACAAATCCGAGCCTCAGATTCCTCATCTGTAAAAGGAAGGAATGTCCTGGAGAAGATGCATATTCTAAAACATCCAAGACCACTCCAAATGATCAGATTGTGTCCCCGGAGGGCAAATAGGAACATCATTAATGTGAAGGTAAAAGCAACACAAGTCAGTTGTGCTGGGTCCTGACTGTCAGAAGCTATGACTGTTTGAGAGGAGTGATGATTTGTATAGGATAAATCAAATGGGAGACACAGACAATAAAAGATAATCAAAGACTCTCCAGTCCTTCCCAGGGCAGAAAACCCAATGCAGTGGACAGGAGAGCTGCAGTGGGCTCAACCAATCTCTCCCCAGACTTCAGAACTGCAGGCTGCTCAGCCACTGACTAACCTCTTTGCACCTTGGCACCTTTTTTCTTCATCCAGGAAATAAGGCTAAATAATAGTGCCGATCTCTTGAGATTGGTGTTAGGATTAAATGAAGAGAGAGAGAGAGCGAGAGAGAGAAACTTACTAGCATATAGTAAATGCTCATATAAATGATAACCTCTGAAGTTACTATTGGTGACATTATTTGTTAAGATCAACCCACTGTTTGCCTTGATCTTTGCTCGAATAACTTTGACTTTCAAATAAATAAATAAGTCAAATTTATTTTCATTTTATTCAAAAGGCAGAGAGACAGACACAGGGAGAATGAGACAGAGATCTTCCAGCCACTGTTCACTCCCCAAATGTCCTCAACAGCCGGGGCTGGGTCAGGCCCACGCCAAGAGCCTGGATGCAATGTGGGTCTCCCAAGTCGGGAGAGGTAATCAAGTACCTGAGCCATGATCTGCTGCCCCCCAGAGAATGCATCAGCAGGAAGCTGGACCGGAGTAGAGGAGCCAGGACTTGAACCAGGCACGCTGATATGGGATATGAGTGTCCCAACTGGTGTCTTAACCACTGTGCCAAATGCCTACTGCTAGGAAAAACTTTTCATTGTAATTAAAGCTGTTGGCTAGCAACTGAACAGTCTACTTAGAGTATTTTCATTAAAAGTTAATACACCAAGGGTGGGCATTTAGGCTAGAGGTTAAAATGCCAGTTAAGATGCTTGTGTCCCACAACAGAGTGACTGGGTTCAATCCCCAGCTCTGGCTCCTGACTCCAGCCTCCTACTAATGCAGACCCTGGGAATTAGCAGTAATGGTTCAATTGACTCCTGCCACACATCCGAGAGATCCAGATTGAGTTCTCAGCTCCAGGCTTTGTCCCCAGCCCAACTTGAGTTGTTGTGGCTTTGGGGGAGTGAACTAGCAGATGTGAGCTCTCTGTCTCTGTGTGTCAAAGAAATATAATTTTTTTTACATTAACACATTGGTATCCTGTGGGTTTCATGAATTTAAGTCACTCTTGTGAGCTTGATTCTCACCTTAATTCCATAGATATCAAATGAAAAAAGGGAATGTCAACAGATCAGTATGAGACCAGAATCCACACAGCCAGGCCCTCTTCAAGATCCTCCTGAATAGCTGGCTTGCTTACTCGGGACCTCCTTCTCTTTCATTGTACAGTCTGCTGGAAACAGCAGACAGCAGAGCAGAAGTCACAGGACAGGCCACAAAGTCAAAGGTCAGTCTCTGGAACCACCTCTCTGTTGAGGGAGAAACACTCTTTCGGTGGCCTTGGTTGGCTCTCAGGCAGGACTGCACCTACCTGCTCTGGATGGAAGTTATTATCCATTTGTTGCTGTGGATCACTTCTTCTTGTTCTGTCACCTGCTCCAGAAGTTTCCTTTTCTCCAGGAGCAGGACATCATTCTGGGCAGTGATCTGGTCCTGCAGTGCCCTCTCCTAGGGATGAGAAAGTCCTCTAACTGCCACAGCAGGAGAATGAACTGGACAGTTAAGAGCATCACTCTGTTTTTAAGCCCTCACTGCACATTCCCCTTGGCTTTTTCTCTCTTGTTCTCCAGTCCCTTTCGCCTGTTGGCTGACCTTGCCATTCATCCCAGCTCAATAGTTCAATGTTGGTTGTTTCATGTCATGTATTTTGTTTGGACATTTAATCATTCTTTTGTGGAAACATTAAAAAAAAACAAAAAAACAAAAAAACCCTGAGCACTCAGCTTCCACTATGGTCCCAAAACTCTTCTCTGTATTCTCAGTCCGTAGGGTTCCACTCTAAAAGGGGAAATCTGGCCACTTGACTTGGCATGTAGTGTCAGGCTGTCAGTCAGCACAGCAAGTCAAGCATGGAAGCCAGGAGCGGAGTCTCTTCTCAGTGATGCTGAGATTTCTAGTCTGATACCACATTTCATTTTCTAACACTGATTTCTACCAAAGCAATAACTGTGAAGTTACAGTTAAAACGATCAAGGAGTGTATTTTGTGGGAAAATAAAACCCACCAAACTAACATCCTTGTATTGAAAGAATCAGTAGATGTTATAAATCTCACTCTTGGTGAGGGTTTAGAGCTCAGATGTGTAGAACTGCCAGTCTTCCCTCACTAATGACTTGTCAATGGTAACAGGGAAGTGACCTCACCTTTTTGTGTTTGTTTCTCACCTGCAGGAGGTGGCAGGAGAATGACAATCTCTGACAAAGAGGGAGTTACAAGGTCAAGAGGGGCAATTCCATAGGTTTCTTTTACATACAAGGCTAATATTGCTTCTCAGCCTTTTGGCTAAGATCTAGTGTAATAGGACACTTAATGCAGTCGATGATCTGAAACAAACCGTTCCAGACTTTAAAGTCCTTCCCCAGGACCCTTCAATGTTGGATAACAGTCTTGCCTGCTGTTATTGAAGGACTTTTAATTAATAACGGATTGGTAAGAATTGATATGAGAAGCAGCCCCCACCCCCAATAATGCCCTTTGCAGTTATAACTGGATTAGAAAGGATATTGGGAGGCTGACATTGTGGCATGGCAGGTAAAGCCATTGCCTGCAATGTCAACATCCCATATGGGTGTAGGTTTGAGTCCTGGCTGCTCCACTTCTGATCCAGCTCCTTGCTAATGGCCTGGGAAAGCAGCAGATCATGGCCCAAGTACTTGGGGTCTTGCCTCCCACATGGGAGACCTGGGTCCTGGCTTCAGTCTGGGCCAATCTGGCATTTGCAACCATTTGAGTAGTGAAACAGTGGACGGCTTCTGATGCAGCATCCTGCTAATGTGCTTGGGAAGGCAACAGATGACGGCCCAAATACCTGGGCCCCTGCCACCCATGTGGGAGCCTCGGATGAAGTTCCTGGCTCCTGGCTTCAGTCTGGCCCAGCCCTAGCTATTGAGGTCATTTTGGGATGTAAACGAGTGAGGAATGGAAGATCTGTGTGCGTGTGGGCCTCTCTGTTACTTTGCCTTTCAAATAAATAAATACATCTTAAAAAAAAAAAAAAAGATGGTACAAAGCAAATAAATTTAAATAAAGGCTATGAAGAGGCCACAAGTAATTTTTAAAAAAGTGGTCTTTCTCCGAATGGTCAGTCACCAGCAACATCATGGAGCTGTTTCACCTTTCATTTTCTCACCTTTTCCATTTGTTGTTGCAGTGTTCCAATTTCATGTTCAAGTTGTTTGATTCTCTCCGCTTGTAGTTCTACTTTCTGAACAAAATCCTCCTTGACTTTCTGAAGCTTGACTTTGTTGTGGTGATGCTTCCTGTTATAGTTCCTGTAAAAGTGAACTTGAGTACAGGCACACCTGAACACAGTTAAAGTTTCTTTTGCCTCCTCAAGCGACACCTTCCCTGAGTTTCCTCTTCTTGCTAATCTAAGGAACCTGGCACCAGAAAGGGATGCATATCCAGCCTTGCATCGTCTCTCCATCGTCTCATTCCCCTGCCCATATTGGGGAATGAACCAAGGATAAACCCCCTACCTAACACCAATCTGAAGAATCCCTGAGGTCTTAAGCCTCTAGCTTACCTTGGTCAGAACCAATGGTTGTGATATGACTTTAGTTCCTGTGTTTAATTTAAGAAACTCCTTGGCTTCTGATCCCTGACACCTAAATTCTGAATCCTACTCAACCTATTCAGTCATTAATGTACAACTTCCTCGTACTTGGCTACACCCTTGGGCAGTGATACACCCAGTTCAATCTTATCTAATTTCCATGGAGCTGGATCTGTTTTCTATCATTGCGTTGAGTCTGTACATCTAAATGTCAATTCTATCAGGTCCCTGCTAAAGATTCTTACTCTGATCTTAAGTTGCATCAATAAACACGTGAATAGATGCTTAACATCTCTAGTTGTTATGGAAACACAAATCAAGGACACAATGAAGTACTACTCCACAGGGAGGATGGCTAGAACAAAAAGACAGATAATATGTGTTGGTAAGGATGTGGAGAAATTGGAACCCATGTAGCTAGCCTGGTATTTCCTTCAACAAGTTTACCTGGAGTTGCCACATGACCTAGCAATTCCACTCCTAGGTATATACTCAGGAGAAATGAAAACATGTGTTTACACAAAACCTTATACACAAATGCTCATAGCAGCATTATTTATAATAGCCAAAAGGTGGAGACAACCCAACTTCCATCAGCTGATGAATGGATAAACAATTATGGTATACCCATGAAATGGGTTATCATTCAGCACTAAAAGGAGTAAGGTATTGACACATGCTACAACATGTATGAAACCTTGAAAGCGTGATGCTGAGAGAAGCCAGTCACAAAAGATCACATATTATGATTTCAAGTACGTGAAATGTCCATAATAGACAAACAAAGAAAAAAAGTAGATTAGTGATTGCCCAGGCCTAGTGTTAAGAAGGGAAATCAGGGCCGGGGTACAGGGTTTCTTTTTGAGGTGATAGAATGTTCTAAAGTTGTGATGGATGGACAACTAAAAACCATTGAACTGTATAATTTAAATGGGTGAACTGTATGGGATATAAATTATATTAGTTATATATTATATTAATAATAATAGTATAATATATAATTATATATAATGAATATTTATTTAAAAATCCAACCAAACAAAAATTTGTTACCATTTCAAACTACTAGAACAGCTAATCAGAATAAATAAAACAGATTAAAGAATGCATACTGCCCCTAGACAAATCTCTTTGAGAGTGACTGTGCTTTCCAAGCTAAGATCGTTATTCAGGGGTGGGCATTTGGCCCAGCGGTTAAGGTGCTGGTTATGCCAGCAACCCATATTGGAGTTCCTGAGTTTGATTCCTGACTTAGCTCCTGACTCCAGCTTCCTGGTAATGCAGATCCTAGGAGTTAGGCCTGATGCTTCAAGTTGAGTAGTTGGATCCTATCACCCAAGTAGGAATCCTGGATGGAGTTCCTGGTTCCTGGCTTCAGCCCTGGCAAGCAGTTGTTGAGGGCATTTTGGGGAGGGAACTGTCAGAGTTTGGGCTCTCTTTGTCTTTCAAGTAAGTTAATTTTTAAAAATTAAAAGTTTTGGGGCCGGTACTGTGGTGTAGCAGGTAAAGCTGCTGCCTGCAGTGCTGGCATCCCATATGAGCACTGGTCAAGTCCCGGCTACTCCACTTCCAATCCAGCTCTCTGCTATGGCCTGGGAAAGCAGTAGAAGATGGCCCATGTACCCACATGGGAGACCTGGAAGAAGCTCCAGGTTCTTAGCTTCAGATTGGCATAGCTCCAGCCATTGCAGCCATCTGGGGAGTGGACCAGCAGATGGGAGACCTCTCTTCTTCTGCTTCTGTAACTTCACTTTTCAAATAAATAAATAAATAAATCTCTAAAAAAATTAAGAAATTTTTCTTTGAGAACTCATTTAATAAAAATTACAGGGGCCATTGTTTTGGACTAAGTTCCTGTACTAGATCCCAAAATCCTGAAACTAATTCTACATCACCAAGTTGGAACTAAGCTGTGTATCTGACATTCTGAGAACTATGACTATGAAGCTCACAGTGCAATTTCCCAAACAGGTCAGTTTCAGTTGGCCTAACAGTCCCTGCTGCCTTAATCCTTACACACAATAAAAAGTAACTTGAAGGGCAGGCATCTGGCACAGCAGTTAAGACCCCATCCCTTTTAAGAGTTCTTGGGTTTGAGTTCCAGCTCCATTCTGGATTCCAATCTGCCTCTGATTCTGTCTCTCTGCCTTTGAAATCCATCAGTCAGTACAGCTATGTCCAGAGATTGCCAAATGTTTGCTTGCCCTGGGAGGCTGTGATACTGAGAAACACATAATTGGTACCAGCTTCCTGGCATGAAGCTCCTAAAACCTTTGGAACCTCCTCCAAAGTGAAGGTTGTATCCTTTGTATGCTGATGACTGGGGGCTGGAGGCCCCTAGATAGCTTCAGGTTGGGGGCTGGTCCCCAGGAAGGCCAAAGCATCCACAATGAGGTTCCCATGAAAACTCAAAAGGACCATGTCTGGGGAGCCTCTGCATGGGGTGGCACACCCCAAGAGGTGCCTCTTCCCACAGGCCTTGCCCTGTGCACCTTTTCTATCAAGTTGTCCATCTTACTGTTGGTGCGATGCTGCTTTATCACTGGGCAAGCCTAAGTAAGTGCTGCCCTGAGTTCTGTGAGATGCTCTGGCGAATTCCCTGAATTTCTTGGGAAAGCTGATTGGTCAGTGAGAAGCACTGAAGTGGGGAACAGGCCTGTGGGACTGAGTGTCTGGGATATGACGTTATCTTCAGATAGACAGTGTCAGAATCAAATTCAATTAGATGCCACTCAACTGGTGTCCACTGGGGAAGCGCCCTGCTTGGTGTGTGGGGAGAACTCTGCAACACGGCTGATGTCAGAAGTGTTGTGTTGAGTGACTGTATAAGAGACCAGGGGAGAAGTTATTTTATATTTTTTCCTATAAATCCTTAGAAGCAGACTGTCCTAAGTCAAGGACCGCTGCTGTAGCCAATGTTCCTAAATTAGGTTCCATAGGCTCAATCTATTTGTATTCCGCGTAACTTTTTCTCTTCCTCTTTCAAAGTGGGAAGATTGTTGGCAATGACTCTACTGTGTAGGGCTCTTGGTACCAGCCTAAGCCCTGTAAGTTACGGTGCCTGGAAGAGGGGTCACTGAGGAACCCTGACCCCGCCCCCTTACCTATTCACAACACTGTACACAAAGGTAGTTTCAGTTTTGCTTTGAGCCTGTCCCCTTGAGCACAGCCTCTTTCCTTCCATACTGAGAGTGTTTCCAGTCAAGGTGATAGGTAAAGCAGCCCCGGTGTGGCTCTGTTTTCTACAATGATGCAGGCCCACAGTATGGCTCAAATTGCAGTCCAGGGTTCTGACCCACAGTGCAGTATGTATCTACTTCAGGCTACCTGTGTGCAGCCCAGGGCCTCACCTGTGGTCTGAGTGGCAGCTAGGAAGAAGGAATGAGCAGAGGAGTCTCAGGCAGGTCAGGGTATGAGGGCCAGGTTGGGGATCTGTGTGATGGGATGGAGGGGGACTGGTACACCACACCTTCCCTTCCTGACCTTTAGAGCTGGTCTCTGCAGTGATTCACACAGAATTAGGCTGCATTTTTGAATTAGCTGGTAAGTAACTGCTTTCTGAAATTCAGGAGGCATTTAGTGAATTTGAGGAAGATATGAAATCTGAAAGAGACATCCAGGGCTCAAGGGTTTGATAGCTTTATAGGTAGGATCATAATAGCAGTTGAGAGTAGGCCTGTGAGGCTAGCTGAAGCCTTTAGAAATCACAGAGGGCCCAGAACAACCCAGTTGGGATTTATGAGAGCAGCCCAGACAGTGCTGGAGGGGCTGCTCTGGAGAGATGCTGGGTCCAAAGGAAAACAAACATGTTATCCTGCTTTGTGGCAAATGCTAGCATGTTTCCCATGGGTGACTTGGGATGCACACCTTGGAGACTTCCGAAACTGGAGAAAGGGAGCTGCAAGAGCAATGGTGGCTCTTTACCGTGGAGGGACAAGCTGTTGTCAGAGTCACGTTACCCAGTTCCCTTCTCAGCCACACACTTGAGAGTGAAAGGAGCCTTTACCTATCATAGCAGACCTGGAATCCAACCTCAATAGGCTCAAAAGGCTAATCCTCCGCCTGCGGCGCCGGCACCCCAGGTTCTAGTCCCAGTTGGGGTGCCGGATTCTGTCCCAGTTGCCCCTCTTCCAGTCCAGCTCTCTGCTGTGGCCCGGGAGTGCAGTGGAGGATGGCCCAGATCCTTGGGCCCTGTACCCGCATGGGAGACCAGGAGGAAGCACCTGGCTCCTGGCTTCGGATCAGTGCAGTGCACCAGCTGCAACGCGCCGGCCATAGCGGCTGCTTTGGGGGGTGAACCAACGGAAAAAAAGAAGACCTTTCTCTGTCTCTCTCTTTCTCACTGTCTAACTCTGCCTGTCAAAAAAAAAAAAAAAAAAAGCTGCAGCTGGGACTTGAACTGGTGCCCAGATGAGATGCTGATGCCGCAGGCTGTGGCTTTAACCCACTGCACCTCAGCACCAGCCCACCACAGTACCAGTCCCTTAAATATTTTTAAGACTTATTTTATTTTTTTGAAAGGTAGAATGACAGAGACAGGAAGAGAGAAAAAGATCTTCCATCTACTGGTTCACTCCCCAGAAGGCTGCAATGGTCAGGGCTGGGCCAGGCTGAGGCCAGGCGCTCCATCCAGGTCTCTCACACAGATGGCCTGGATTCAACCACTTGGGCCATCATCTGCTACCTTCCCAGGCACATTATCAGGGAGCTGGACTGGGAGTGGAGCAGCTGGGATTTGAACTGGTTCCTCATTTGGGATGCCCATGTTGCAAGCGGCAGCTTCACCTAACGTCACAACGCTAGGCCACCGTACCCTCTCTGAAGTCACTGCCTTGTAACCATGATGCGATAAGCCTAAGGACAAAAATGCCAATGTGCCACACTTGGTAGAGCAGAATGAAGGAAGGAATCTGGTGCTTCATGATGCCAAATAGTAGAATGAACCTTAATAACTACCTTCCTGTAGATTTCTTGCTATGAAAGAAAATAATATTTTTTGGTCTAAAGATATTACTTACGTTTTCTGACTAGTACATTTGTGGTTGAATGCATCCTGATAGCCCCCAAACAGAAAAATTAGTCTAATGGTCTCTGTAGCCCCTGACATCCCTGAATGCCTAGAAATGTCAATAATTCCTTTTTAACCAAGACATCAAATGTGTTCAAGGAACAAGGAGGGGCCAGCGCTGTGGCGCAATGGGTTAAAGCCCTGGCCTGAAGCGCCAGCATTCCATGTGGGCGCTGGTTCTAGTCCTGGCTGCTCCACTTCCAATCCAGCTCTCTGCTATGGCCCGGGAAAGTAGTAGAAGGTGGCCCAAGTCCTTAGGCCCCTACACCTGTGTTGGATAACCCGGAAGAGGCTCCTGGCTCCTGGCTCCTGACTTTGGATCAGCTCATCTTTGGCCATTGCAGCCATTTGGGGAGTGAACCATTGGATAGAAGACCTCTTTCTCTCTGTCTCTCTGTAACTCTGTCTTTCAAATAAATTTTTTAAAAAATCTTTTTTTTTTTTTTAAAGGAACGAGGAGTAAGACATGCTTCAAAACTCACTTGTTTTGAAGCCATTCTTGTTCAGGATCTCGGATACAAGCTCTCAACCTGCACTCTAATTAATGGAGTTGGCTGCATTCATCATATTGTCTCAGGCCCATTCAGTTCTGCAGCCCTCAAAGCAATCACTATGTAATATGAGGCACATACTTTTAAAGACTGTGCTCACAATAACCACTGTTGTGACTTGGAATCTTTGTAAGGAGCTATCTGCATCTTATAAATGTTCTCATTTTCCCTTTTACTGGAAATGCTTGGTGTAAGATTTCACTGGGTTTCAATGTCCTTTGGTCTACAGCTTCATAGATGTAACATCTGGCAGTGTACAATTTACTTGTCATTCTCTGGTTTTCTCAGCTGTTCTCAAGGAAACGTAGCATGTACTTCTGGAATTTCTTTCAACTATCACCTGGGATACTAAAAACCAAGTCTCTAGTTTCCCATGCCAAATAGCTGCTATTGTCTTTCATTCTGCCATTTTGGTTACTAAAAAATAAATTTATTCTTCAAGGAAAGAGGATAAATTATAGAAAAATTTGGGAAAAATCAAAGTCCCAATATGATCAGTATTATGATATTGTTGTGTTTCTTTCTAGTCTTTTTAAAATTTTTAAAATTTATTTTTATTTATTTGAAAGGGAGAGAGAGGGAAAGAGAGAGAGAGAGAAACAAAAACCTTTCATCTACTGGTTCACTTCACAAATGCCTACAACAGCAGGGCTGGGCTAGACCAAGGCTAGGAGGCTGGAAATCAATTTAGGTCTCCCATGTGCGTGGCAGCAAATTGGTTTTGGAGGGAGAGCTGGGACCTGAACCCAGGCAATCTGATATGGAATGTGTGTCCCATGTGGTGTCATAACTACTGCACCAAATGTCCACTCCACCTTTTAGTCTTTTCAGAAGCATCCTTTAGTTAAATATTGTCCGTATTAACATATTTACCTTGCACTCTCATTATTTTATCACAAGCATGTTTCCATGTTGTTATCTAGCATTCACAGCCATTAGCCTTACAGCTGAGTAGCATTCCATAAAGCGGACGGTTATCCTTTACTTCCCAGTATCCCAGTAGTGGATATTCAGGTTTCTCTCTGGAGTGTTAGGCATGGTTGGAAGAGATGATGAAGATGCAGTAGAGCAGATGAGAGCTTAGAGCGTTTTCTTGCCATTGGAGGCTGGGTATTTGGTACGTTATTGGCTTGGCCAAAATTCTGTTGACCAACTTGCCCAAAGAACATGCGGATTCACTGTGTTTATTTGCTTTTGGTTTTGTTAACTATTAGCATTATGAGGTAGCACAATACTTACGTTCTAAAATGTAGGGACAATTTTAAGTTAACAATGTATTTAAGTAAAATGAGATCACCTATTATTTTTATTTTAAAAAGGCAAGGAATTTGTTTCTTTGGGGAAGTGGTTGGGAAAAGAAGTAAAAAATCAGCTAGTTTGTAAAGGTCAATATTGGGATCAAAGGAATGAAAGCAAAAATGAACATGGGGTTTTGACAGTTTTTTCCATTTCCTTTCCTAAATCTATGGTTTTCAACTTTGGTTGCATATTAGAAAAATACTGATCCATAGGCCCTAGGCCCATAGGCCCTACAAACATCAACTTAATCTATTTATGGTGGAGCCCAGGTGAGTGCTGGCAGTGTCAGGGTCCACCGTCCCAAAGGCTCTGCCCCAAATAGCATGAATAGACATTCAGCCTCACCAGCCATCAGAGAAACTCAAGATAAAATGACAAATTCTGACTAAAAACACATAAAACATTAGAATATGGGGTAGGTGTTGTGGCATAGCAGGTAAAGCTCCTGCCTGTGATGCTGGCATTCCATATGAGCACCAGTTTGTATCCCAGATGCTCCACTTCCAATCCAGTTCCCTGCTAATGTGCCTGGGAAAACAGTGGAGGACAGTCCAAGTGCTTGGATTCCTACATCCATGTGGGAGACCAGGATGAAGTGCCTGGCTTCTGGCTCTGGCTTCGGCCTGGCCCAGCCCCAGCCATTGCAGATGACAGATCTCTCTGTGTAACTGATCTTTTTTTTTTTTTTTTTGGACAGGCAGAGTGGACAGTGAGAGAGAGAGAGATAGAGAGAAAGGTCTTCCTTTGCCGTTGGTTCACCCTCCAATGGCTGCCGCAGTTGGTGCTCTGCGGCTGGCATGATGCGCTGATCCTAAGCCAGGAACCAGGTGCTTCCTCCTGGTCTCCCATGCGGGTGCAGGGCCCAAGGACCTGGGCCATCCTCTACTGCACTCCCGGGCCACAGCAGAGAGCTGGACTGGAAGAGGAGCAACTGGGACAGAATCCAGCTCCCCAACTGGGACTAGAACCCGGTGTGCCGGTGCTGTAGGCGGAGGATTAGCCTATTGAGCCGTGGCGCCAGCCTGTAACTGACTTTCAAATAAATCTTAAAAAAATACTAAACATGTTGAGCAAAATTATATGCAGAATGCTTCTATGAGAATGAAATTCCAGGGGGGCAGTGCAGTGGCACAGTGGGTTAAAGCCCCAGCCAGCAGTGTCGGCATCCCATATAGGTGCTTCTCTTATTCAAATCCAGCTCTCTGCTATGGCCTGAGAAAGCAGTGGAAGATGGCCCAAGTCCTTGGGCCCCTGCACCCACATACGAGACCAGGAAGAAGCTCCTAGCTCCTGGTTTCAGATTAGCTCAGCTCTGGCCATTGTGGTCATTAGGGAAGTGAACCAGCGTATGGAAAACCTCTCTCTCTCTCTCTGGCTCTACCTCTTTCTGTAACACTTTAAAATAATAAAAATAAATATTACAAAAAAAAAAAAAAGAAATTCCAAAGTTGGCAGAAATTAGAACAGTGGTTGCTTGAGGGAGGTTGAAGAAGCAGGAGGTGCAGATTGACTGCAACAGCAGGAGAGAGCTTAAAGGGAGAGGGAAAATGTTCTGTGTCTTAACCAGGGTGACAGTCATGTGGGTGTGTATACATTTGTCAAAACTTAACGAATTTTACATGAAAAAAAATTTGTATTTCAACTAAACAGAGAGTAATGGGGGAAATTTCATCAAAGCCCCTCTCCCCTAACAATAGTAGCACCCAGTACTACTGAGGATGTGGAAAAACTGCTATTCTTATACCATGGTGGCAGAAATGTTTGGTAGGATGCTTCTGAATTTTTTTTTTTTTTTTTGACAGGCAGAGTTAGACAATGAGAGAGAGAGAGAGACAGAGAGAAAGGTCTTCCTTCCACTGGTTCAACCCCCCCAAATGGCAGCCAAACCTGGCGCGCTGCGCCGATCCTAAGCCAGGAGCCAGGTGCTTCCTCCTGGTCTCTGATGTGGGTGCAGGGCCCAAGGACTTGGGCCATCCTCCACTGCCTTCCTGGGCTACAGCAGAGAGCTGGACTGGAAGAGGAGCAACCGGGACAGAACCGGCGCCCCAACCGGGACTAGAACACAGAGTACTGGCGCCTCAGGCGGAGGATTAGCCTAGTGAGCCGTGGTGCAGGCAGGGGGGGTGGGGAGAGAGAGAGAGAGAGAGAGAGAGATCTTCCATCTAATGCTTAACTCCCTAACTGGCTGCAATAGCCAGAGTTGCTGCAATCTGAAGCCAAGAGTCAGGAGCTTCTTCTGGGTCTCCCACGCGGATACAGAGGCCCAAGGACTTGGGCCATCTTCTACTGCTTTCCTAGGCCATATCAGAGAGCTGTATCAGAAGAGGAGCAGCTGGGACTAGAACTGGCACCCATATGGGATGCCGGTGCTTCAGGCCAGGGCGTTAACCCACTGAGCCACAGCGCCAGCCCCCTGAATGTTTTTGTTAAAACATGATAAGATCCAAATGAAATGTATATATCAAAATCATTTTTCCAGTGTTATTGTTAATAAAACTATTCATCATCAAATTACTGAGCAATTCTGAACTAAAATAGGGTTGTGTTGTGAGGGTTAATTCTAGCAGGCCTAGAATTAACTTAAGCAACTTTGCTTAAGTTCTGCTGGGCAAAGCATGAAGTATATTGATTAAAGTAATGTGGCTCCTTAACCACAGGCCCCAGGAGTTTCATAGCAATTGGGACCAGTCTGTCAGCATTTTTTATTGGTGACTGTGAGAATGAAGACTATACCTCGTCTCAGCAAGAGTCCAAGAAGGCTCTGCTCTTTAGGAAGCTTATGGAGTGGGACTATGAAAAGATGTTAGATACTTCATGGAAGAGTGGAATTAAAAGATAAGTTTGGGATAAGCATTGTGGCAGAGTAGGTTAAGCTGATGTTTGGGATGCCACTTTCCACAGGGGACTGCCAATTGGAGTACTTGGGTCCCTGCCACCCATGTGGCAGACCTGGATGGAGCTCTGGGCTCCCGGCTTCTGCCTGGACCAGCACTAGCTGTTGTGGCCATTTGGAGAGTGAATCAGTGGATGAAAGATCTCTTTCTCTCTCTCTCTAACTCTATTATGCTTCATTTCAAATAAATAAATAAATAAAATTTTTAAAAGATAGGTTTTGGTGCAAAAGTTTATTGAAATCCACACTTAGTTTTTTCATAAAATGGATTTTTCCATGTACTTTTTGAAGACCCCTCATACGGTACACATATCAATAATACCCAGTGTCAATTCATTTGGCATTTTTATATACTGTAAATCCAGCACCTCATCCTCCTGCCTCAATAGCAAGACACAGTGTGGCAAGGGCACCTGCATAGGTTATCATAGGATTGAGTTCCAGTCTCAGATAGTTAACAGCATGGCTGAACCACACACACACACACACACACACACACACACTCCCTCTACCATGGTTTCTACATTTCTCAATGATATAAGGGTCAAGGTGAGATAATAAATACCCATGGCTTTGAAAAATATTTGCTATAAGAAGTAGACAATGACTTTTAGATTATTAAAATCATCAATACAGTAGGTAATGACCTAATTGAACAAGAAACTTCAAATTAGCCAAAGACTACAAGAGCTATGAGTCAAGAGGTGGGTCATGGAGAAAGAACAAAAAGTCAATATAGGGGTAGCACTTAGCATGTGCCAGACATGGCTCTAAGTCAGTGCCTTACATGTGTTTACTCACTCAATTCTCACAACAACTTAAAGAGGTAAATGTTATTGTTTTGCCTGTTTTAAAGATGAAGGAGTTCTGGCACAGAGAGGCTAAATAACTCACACAAGGCTACACAGCTGGTTTCTAATAGATTCAGGATTCATCCCCCAGGCAAAGTGGCTCCCTTGTCCATTCTCTCAACTACAGGGTTACACTTCAGAGAGGAGGAGAGTGGAAGGAATTTGGCTGAACAATGAGCAGGGAACGGAGAGAAGAGCAGGAAGTTCAGGAACATAAATTTTTATTGCATTCCTAATCAATACTAGGAACTATGGGTGAAGAGATGAGTAACACCATGGCCCACTCCCTTGAAAGGTCTCTAGTTGGTTGGTGAGAAGATAGCTAATAAAACACATTGTCTCAAAACACTGCGGCAAGTCTGAAGCAAGTGCAGAGAGGCATGTACCAAGGACCAGAGGGACACCAGGAGTGAGCAATGCATCCAGCCCGAGCTGGAGAAGTCAAGAAAGGCTTCTTAGAGGTGACTCCCAATCTAGGGATGCTGGGGAGAGGGTGGTACAGGCTGAGGAAAGTATGTGAGCGGGAAAACAGCCTGATGGTAAGTGAGAGGGTTCATTTAGGAGAAAACAGGTGAGATTCCCCAGAGCTCAAGAAATGGGAATCCTCCTCTTCCTCCAGATCGAGCAGAAATCGGGCCCCTCATCTCCCTAGGAGAAGCCCTAGAACTTCTGGAAACAGAGGGAAATTAAGTTGGCCCTCTTGAAAGGTTGCTTCCGTGAGCATCTGCTGGCTTAGTCCTAGAGCAGACTCAGTAAGAAGGAACCACCCCCTGGTTTTCCTCCAGTGGGAATTTGTTTTTGTTTACCTCACGTGGACATCAACCTGCTTCAGAAATCGCCCGTACTCTTCACAGAGAACTTCCTTCTCCTGCTGTAACCTGGACAGCTTCTCTGACAATTCCTGGTTGTTCTTCATATGCTGAAAAACATTTAAAAATATTTGTTTGATTTTTAAAAACACAATTTATTTATTTGAAAGGCAGAGTGGGGGCTGGTGCTGTGGCATATGGGGTAAAGCCACCACCTGTAATGCCAGCATCCCACATGGATGCTGATTTGTGGCTCAGCTGCTCCACTTTTGATCCAGCTCCCTATTAAGGGCCTGGGAAAAGCAGCAGAAGATGGCTCAAGTGCTTGGGGCCTTGCCCACCACACTGGAGACCCGGATGAAGCTCCTGGCTCCAGATTTCAGCCTGGCCTAGCATTAAAGTCATTGAAGCCATCTGGGGAGTGAACCAGTGGATGGAAGATCGATCTCTCTCTCTCTCTCTCTCTCTCTCTCTCTCTCTCTGTGTTTTTCCCTCTCTCTGTCAATTGTTAAAAAAAAAAAAAGAGTGAAGAGAGAAAGGGCAAGATAAGAGATTTTTTCATCTGCTGGTTCATCCCCAGTATGGCCTCAATAGCCAGGTCTGGGCCAGGCCAAAGCCGGGAACTCCATCGGGGTCTCCCAGATGAGTAGCAGGAACCCAAATATTTGGGCCATCATTTTCTAATGCATCTTCCCAGGTGCATTGGCAGTGAGGCTGGCTTGGAAGTGGAGTAGCCGGGACTCAAACTGGCACTCTGATAATAGCATTAGGGCATCACAAGTGGCCCCAAAACATTTTTTTAGGGTGTAAGGATACTCTGTGCTCATAATAGCTTGATGCTGAATTGGCGAAGCCTTTCTGTCAAAAAAACTTTAGAGTCACTCCAGGTTCTGAGGTCACAGTAGCTTCATCTGATTGTTATATGTGTGCTTCCAGTTCTCCTTAAAGGCAGCAGCTGTTTTCCTTAACTTTAACCCTCTCCAGCCTTCCCAATAATTTTGTAAGCACCTAATTCCCTACATTAAAAATCCTCCCAGCATGGAGTTCAGAAAGTGAAAGCTGTTCTGTTGACCTAATCTTGACTGATGAAAGAACTTGGTTCTAGAAGTGACTGCAGTGAGCTGAAGCTCAAGGGTGGGAGTCTGAGCTTGTTTATCTGACCTGGTTGGATATGAAGGTAGTAAGATCTTGTCACTAACACTATGTGGCAAAAGAGTTGATTAAATTATCACTTATAGATGCCTATGATGAAGTGCTTTGGGAGACCACTTCGCTGTACAAGTAATATTACATTGGAATTGAGAACTTAAGGACTGTGGGACTGTGGGATTGAGCTAGCCACGTCTGGCCTTCTTAATAAGTTTATAAGGAGAAAATGTCCAAATTGAAGATTTAATTATTGGGACAGAGCATCATCAGAGAACCAGAGAGCTTTTAGGAGTATCCTGAAGAAACCTCTTCACTCTTGGAGCCAGAAGGCCAATTTATCCAAAAACCAAATCCTAACTTTCATAAAGTAGGTTGCATAATTATGCACACATTGTTTTCATAGCCTTTTCAAGTCTCCTTTGTGATAAATGGGGCTTGGGAAAGGCCAGGTTAATTGAGAACTGGGAGTGACAACATCTGAGGGAACTGCAGTGACATTCAGTTCTTAGGTCTCCGAATTGGATGGAGACTCTCATGCCAGCATCAGCATTCCCTCCTCTGATGGCTAAAGATTTTAGCCACCTTTGCTTAGATCAGCATTGATGCCACCTGAGACAGTTATCTTGTAAGAGGTTACCTATTGTTCACCTCTGTACCACTACCCATCACACGGCTTCCAATCCTGTAACTAGAGTGAGATCCCAGCACATCCTGGGGTGTGAGTTGAGTACAAGGACTGGCAAAATTTTGCCAATCGAATTGGCATAAACTCAAGGAATATATAGATGTAGGAATGTGCTTGTAGGGCTTTATGTTATGGAGGAAGGAATATAATGTTGACTATGCAGAATTTATTGATATGAATGCACTTATCAGAGAGTCAGAACTTAATATGTTAATTGGGTCATCTAAAACTAGTGTTCTTGGTTGGTTGACTTATATTTGAACTCCATAGGACCTATATTAAATGACATACTTCTTTGGAATGAGGAAGAGGAGGGTATCCATAGGCTTAAACAGATAGAAAATTTGGAGTAAATTTATCAGGGTGACCTGTTCATGCAGCAGAAAACCATGGAGATGCAGAAGACACTGTTTTCACCAAGGCGTTACCAAGAACCTTGTGAGGGAGCACCAAATTCCTTGCAGTGCTCTACAGTGCGAGTGCAAACCTGCTGAGGATGCTAACATTGAAATGGCTCCCTGATTTTAAGGGGGTGGTGGTTCCAAAGAGTGTCAGAGCTTAAGTAGCAGTACTTAGCCCCTAGATACAGGGTGGACATCAGTACTGTAAATAGGCAAAAGGACCAGAGACATAATCAAATGATTGGACCCGTGGCAATCTGGCTGTGGATCATTGATCACAACGGTTGCAGGATTAGAACAGATGGGCTGCCAATGAAAGTCTTACTTGAGGTGAACAGAGGCTCAACTTAAATGACAAGAATGGTGAGGCATGGCCTTTTCTTCCTCGTTCTCTATACCTGAGCCACTTCACAGATTCAGAGGTCTTTGAGTGATAGAAACACCAGGCTTTCTTCAGGAGAAACCCTGCTTACTGCCACAAGTGTGTGATCTTTTCCCAAAGAGACCTCTGGTCTTTTACCAAGACCAGAACCTGGAGAAAGGGAATTACATAGACTTTTGGGGGATTACAGTACAGTGGTTTGGAGACACTAAGACCTTAGGAAACAAAACAACATTGATCTTTCACAATTCAGGGTGGGGGAGGCAAGAAAATAAGGTAGAAAATGGAGTTTTAATTCAGTGTGTTTTACAATGTGCTTTTTTTTTAAAAAAAAAAAAGACCAAAAAACAAACAAAAATAAAACAAAATAAAAAGAAACAGAGGGGCCAGTGCTCTGGTGTAGCAGGTAAAGCTACTGCCTGCAGTGCTGGCATCCCATATGGGTGCTGGTTCAAGTTCCGGCTGCTCCAATTCCGATCCAGATCTCTGCTATGGCCTGGGAAGACAGTAGAAGATAGTCCAAGTGCTTAGGGCCCTGCACCCACGTGGGAAGACCCAGAAGAAGCGCCTGGTTCCTGGCTTTGGATTGGCCCAGCTTCTGCCATTTTTGGCCATCTGGGGAGTGAACCAGCAGATAGAAGACCTCTTTCTTTCTCTCTCTCTCTCTCTCTCTCTCTCTCTCTCTCTGCCTCTCTATAACTCTGCCTTTCAAACAAATAAATAAATCTTAAAAACAATAAAATAAACAAAATAAAATAAAAGAGTGTGTTTATGGCGACTCCATAGCTCAGCGTACATTTTACAGTGGGCCTAGTGAGTTTGTGGATCTCCCCAGTGGTTATTTCCTCAGTTTTTGAATGCATAATCAGAACTTCAGGTTCTCCACGCTGGCTTTTTGACCTGAGGAGTGGGGGCTACTGATGTTAGAAAAGGTAGCCAAGTGCCTGGAGCTGCCTCTTGGAATACATATGCGCCACATTCGCTCCTTCAACACCTTTATCAAGTAACCTTCAGGGCTGCAAGTTTTCAGTGGTGCTCATATCAGGGTATCTTTGTTGCTTCCATGTTTTGCCAACTTTGAACAAAGCTACTACAAACATCTATGTGCAGATTTCTGGGTGGGTGTACATTTTCAACTCCTTTGGGTAAATATGAAGGGGCATGAATCCTGGATTCTATGTTAAGATAATACATTATACGTTTAGTTTTCCAAGAAACTACCAAGCTGTCTTCCAAAGTGGCTGTACCACTTAGCAGACCTATCAGCAATAACTGACAATTCTTATGGTTCCACATTCTTGCCAGCATTTTGTACTGTCAGTGTTCTGGACTTTGGCCATTCTAATAGTTGTGCAGTGGGATCTTATTGTTGTTTTATACTGTAATTCCCTGACGACAAACCGTGTGGAAATTCTCTACTCTTAGTTTACTGAGATTTTTTTTCCTAATATATCATGAATGGATGTTGGATTTCATCATATCATTTTTATGTTTGCTATAGTTTTTTTTTTATTTTTAAAAGATTTATTTATTTGAAAGTCAGAGTTACAGAGAGAGGTAGAGACAAAGAGAAAGAGGTTATCCATCCATTGGTTCACTCCCCAAATGGTTGCAACAGCCAGAGCTGAGCATATCCAAAGCCAGCAGCCAGGAGCTTCTTCTGGGTCTCCCACATGGGTGCAGAGGCTCAAGCACTTGGGCCATCCTCTGCTGCTTTCCTAGGCACATCAGCAGGGAGCTGGATAGGAAGTAGAACAGCTGGGACTCGAACCGGCACCCATATGGGATTCTGGCATTGTAGGCAGTGGCTTAACCTGTTATGCCACTATGTCAGTCCCCACCTCCTTCTTTTTGATGGCTAACTTTGCAAGGTACAGAATTCTAGACTTTTCTCCCCTCTCAATAATTTAAATATTTCATTCCACTGTCTTCAAACTTGCATGTTTTCTGAGGAGAAGTTGGACATAATTCTTACATTTGTTCCTCTACAAGTAAGGATTCCTGCCACCGCCCCGCCATCTCCATCTTTTTTTCTGGATTTTTTTCTTTCTGATTTCCTGTCATTTGAAAATTACATACGTAGATGAAGTTTTTCTAGCATTTATCCTGCTTGCTGTTCTCTGAGCCTCCTGGATCTGTAGTTTGGGGTCCAACCTTAATTTAAGGAAATTCTCAATCATTATTTCAAATATTTCTTCTGCTGTGTTCTCTATTTCTTCTCTGTCAGATATTCTCATTGCATGTCTGTTACGTGTTTTTGCACTTGCCCTACAGTTCTTGGATATCCTGGTTGTCTTTTTTTTTTTTTTTTCTTTTGTTTGTCTTGTGGGTTTCTGCTGAGATGTCCTCAGGCTCAGAGACTCTTGTCTCAGGTGGAGAAGTCTATTGATGAGTTCACAAAGGCTTTTATCATTGGTGTTATACTTGTTTTTTTTGGTTTTAAAAAAATTACTTTTATTTACTTGAAAGCAGAGAGACAGAGACAGAGACAGACAAGAGCTCATTAGAGAGAGAGATCTTCCATGTACTAGTTCACTTTTCAAACACCCACAACAGTCAGAAGTGGGCCAGACTGAAGCCAGGAGTCTGGAACTCAATTTTGGTCTCCTCCATGGGTGGCCGGGATCCCACTACTTGAGCCATCACTTGCTGCCTCCCAGGGTGCACATTAGCAGGAAGCTAGAATTGGAAGTGAAGCTGAGACTCAAACCCATACACTCTGATATGGAATGTGGATGTCCCAAACCACTGTGCTGCATGCCATCTCCGTTACAGTGCTTTCAATTGAGCACTTCTTTTGATTCTTGCTTAGATCTTGCATCTCTGCTTATATTGCCCACCTGCTCTTGCATACATGTAGTCCACCTTATTAATTAGGACCCTCAGTATATTAAGCATAGGTGTTTTAAATACTTGGTCTGTTCTAATGCCTACTTTGTTTCTTTAAATTATGCTGTTTTTTAGTATCTCTTGTAATTTTTTTTTTCTTGATAGCTGAACATGATGTACTGTGTAAAAGGAATTGCGGTAAATACGCCTTCAGTAATGTAGTTTAAAGTTGGGAGACTGGGGGGTCCAGTGCTGTGGCACAGTGGGTTAACACCCTGGCCTGAAGCACTGGCATCCCATATGGGCATCAGTTCGAGTCCTGGCTGCTCCTTTTTCATCCAGCTCTCTGCTATGGCCTGGGAAAGCAGTAGAAGCTGGCCCAAGTTCTTGGGTCCCTGCATCCACATGGGAGACTCAGAAGAAGCTCCTGGCTTCTGGCTTTGGATCGGCGCAGCTCCAGCTGTTGCGGCCATCTGGGGAGTGAACCAGCGGATGGAAGACCTCTCTCTCTGTCTCTACATCTCTCTGTAACTCTGTCTTTCAAATAAATAAAATAAATCTTAAAAAAAAAAAGTTGGGAGACTGGGAAGTGCTCCGCATTCGTGGGCTCAGGTCTCAGTCCTTCAGCAAGCCTGTGTCTCTGGACTGCGAGCTGCACACTTGCTGCCCTCCCCGCCCTCCCACGTCCCTGCTGTGGGACTAGATGCCTAGAGGGATCTGAGCTGGACATCCTCCTTCCTCTAGATCAGTTAGGCTGGGTGAAATAGTCTCTCCTGAGGGCAAGCTTTGTCAAGAAGTTCAAAACTGGTTCTTTTTCCCCTCCCCCTGCTGGGAGCAGGTTTTTCTCAGATACTCACTGTAAAAGCTGTATAAAAGATGGGTGTTCAGCTTACTGTTTAAGCTGCCTAGATCCCATATCAGAGTGCCTGGGGTTTGGTACTCACCTCCAGCTCCTGACTCTAGCTTCCTGCTGATGTACACCCTGGAAAGCAGTGATGGCTCCGGTAACTGGTTTCCTGCCACCCATGTGGAAGGCTTGGATTCCTGGCTCAAGCTTTGGCTTGGCCAGCTGTTGAGAGTATATCTGTATCTGGGGATGTACCAGAGCATGGGAGCTCTCTTTGTCTCTTGCCCTCTCAAAAACAACAACAACAACAACAGAAACAATAAACAATCAAACAAAACCAATAAACTAACTCCAGGAGGTAAAATTCACCAAAGTGTGGGGACCCTGGGACCCCGAAATGATAGGGTTCCCTGGAGTTCTTAAATTTCCCAGACTTGTCCACACTGAGAGTCCAGCAGTTCATTAATTACAGCTCAGGTTTCTCTACCTGGGCACTGGTCCTCACAGAGGTTCCGCTCTTGTAGGCTGAGGTTCTGTTTGTAGTCCATTAGTCTCCAATTTCAGGAGCAGTGGTTTGCCCTGTGACCTCACCTCTCTGATTGAATTTAGAAGGGGTGTTGATTTTTCAGTCTGTTCAGCTTTTTACTTGTTAGGATAGGGCGGTGATGATTGCCAAGTTCCTTTCATGCGGAAGCAAAAACCAGAAGCTTCCACAAAACCTCAAAAGGACTTTCGTTTTAAGTTAATTAATTAATTAACTTTTTAAAAAGATTTATTTATTTATTTGAAAGGCAGAGTTACAGAGGCAGAGAGAGAGAGAGAGAGAGAGAGAGAGGTTTTCCATTCACTGTTTCACTCCCCAGATGGCCACAGTGGATGGGCTGGGCCAACTCGAAGCCAGGAGCCAGGAGCTTCTTCCAGGTCTCCCATGTGGGTGCAGGGGTCCAAGGACTTGGGCCATCTTCTACTGCTTTCCCAGGCCATAGCAGAGAGAGAGCTGAATTGGAAGTGGAGCAGCCAGGACTGGAACTGGTGCCCATATGGGATGTCGGCACTGCAGGCAGAGGCTTTACCTGCTACACCACAGCACCGGCCCCTAACAGGGCACCGCCCAGGACAGGGTTTGTAGAGCATCTGGGTTGAACACATGGAGGTGCAGGGAGGGTGGTACCCAGAGAGGGCACTCAAGTTCCACACCCACTGCCACATACCCTGTGCATTTCTTCTATCTGGCTGTTTCTGAGTTGTATCCTTTTATAATAAACCCATGAGCTAGTAAGGAAACTGTTTTCCTGAGTTCTGTGAGTCTAACAAAAGGTCAAACCTGAGGGTGGGCTGTGGGACCCTCCCCTCTATTGCTGGTTGGTTGGAAGCACAGGTAAAAACCTGAACTTGCAATTGGCATCTGAAATGAGTATAGTCTTGTGGGACTGAGCCCTTAACTTGTGGGATCTGAAGTTTCCAAACTGAGATAAATTCCTTATGCCGAGTTGGTGTCCACAGAGAACTACGGAACTTGCTCAGTGTTACTGAGGGGTCCAGATTCTTGTCTCTGACTTGTGAAAGAATTCAAGGACTAGATATAGCTAAAGGTTAGTGGAGGATTAAGCTTCATTAGCAAAGTGAAAGCACATACTTAAAGGGACAGTGGGCTCACTCTAGAGTGAGCTGCAACCCATGAGATTCAGGAGTCATCCTTCGACATGATCTGGAGTCACAGGTGATGGTGCTTTGGACAGAGTTTTCGGGAAAGGCCAAAGATTTCCAGGAATTTGATAACTTCTCATTTCTTGGCCTTTTTAGGAAGTCCTGGAAGCCTCATAGTGTATGATGGGAGTAGAAGTGTCAACCATGGCAATCCTATTATAGTGATATTATAATTGGTTACATATATAGGTCATTGCAGGATGCAGTCAGCAGTCACGTTGGGTATCTTCAGCCTGGCTGGTTCTGGCCAGTGGCTTCACAGTTGCTGGCCATGGAAGAAGTTTTAGAGGCAGCCCTGGGAGAGGGTGTGGTGACATACTTCCTCTGGCTCTTTCTCCCATCTCTGTCTGTCTTCTTGCCTGTAACAGTGTAAGAATACCCCACACAGCTGGTATCATAAGGGAAGTGCTAAGAGTAGCATTGAGTATGGAGAGGAAAAAAACAGGTTTGGGATTTTCCCCCTTTTTTCTTGTCTAGCACCAGCCAGTAGGTGAATGGCAGAGGATGAGACATTTGCAGGGGCTTCAAGGAGTTTCTGCAAATCTCCCACTTTGGTGCTGTAGGAGATGGCTTTCCTGTGATTTCTGAACCTCAGGGCTTTTTGGAAGCCAGCGGCAGTTCTTTCTGGCTATCCACTCTCCCCCTTCCCTGCCTTCAGACAGTTTCGTAAGCATCTTAAATTCCTGCTTGATTGTGTTTGGGCTCAGGACATATCATTCCAAAGCACAAGTACAGGAGACCAGAATATGCTACCTGGAAATATACTTTGGTGTCTTTTGAGTTGGTTGTTTTGAAAAACAGCAGACATGGGAGTAGCTCCCACAAGGATCCTTTTGTAGAAGCAATTACGTCCTTGAGGAAATCCCCATTAGTAAAAGTATCTGCACCGTCAGGAAGAGGGCGGCTCTTGTGTTACCGGAGAGACTTCCGCCAGCCCAACAGGACAGCCTCTATTCTCATGCTTTCCTCCTCTCACGTTCTCAGGACTTGTGTCCCTTCTGCCACCATCCCCAAGGGGCTATCCCTGGTTGTAGCTCAGGAGGAAGCTATCTATAGCACTATTTATAAGCTTTAATCATCTAATACTTCATGTCTCATTTGGCAAGACTCACATGTGTATGCACGTATTTAAAGTGGCTTTTCTCCTGTTGATCTGTTTTATGTCAATCCAGTTTGTAGTCCAGCCAAAGAACTTGGAAGGGTAGAGGACGCCATTCCCCTGCCACCCTTCCCTATCACCATCATCTTGACATACCTGGAGTAGTTTCTGCTTTCCTGATTGAACCCCTGACTAAAGCTAACAGGTGAAGTGCTGTCACTCAAGCCTGTAGGAACAGGGAGATGGAGACGCGTGTCTGTCTCCTTTCTTACCTCATCAGATTTTCTTTTCTCATTTTCCAGTTGTTTAAGGAGGGCTTCTTGTTGCTGAATTCTGGATTGTTGCTGATAACTGGTTATTTCCAGGCGGTTCTCTTTGTCCTGTAAGGTCTTCACTTGTCTTTGTAGCTCACTGACATCCTGATCTAAGAGTTTCCTGAGGGAAGTTAATGAACATTAAATCACATTGTGAATACCACAGCATTGCACACGAAACTCGGACTTAACATTCTGATACCTCCACAGGAGACTTTTTGCTTAAATAGATGGGGTATGTGTCCTCAGTGTAAAGGGACTGACATGGCAACCTCCTTTGTGTCAGAAACCTTTCTTAGTTCTCTCACACTCATCCAAGTTGCTCTCTGAGGAAGAAATAATTATCCAGGGCAGTGGATAAACAGGGCCATAGATTAAGGCCCTGCCTGCAATGCCAGCATTCCATAGAAGCAATGGTTTGAGTCCTAGCTGCTCTGCTTCCAATCTGGCTTCCTGCTAATGAGCCTGGGAAAGTAGTGCAGGATGGCCCAACTGCTTGGCCCTGTTACCCATGTGGGAGACTCAGATGGAATTCCAGGCTCCTGGTTTCAGCCTGACCCAGCCCCAGCCATTGTGACTATTTGGGGAGTGAACCAGCAGATGGAATCTCTCTCTCTCTCTCTCTCTCTCTCACTCTCACTCTAGCTCTTTCTCTCTGCCTTCCAGTCTCTCTTTCTCTCTCTAACTCTGCCTTTCAAATAAATAAAATAAATCTTTAACAAAATGAATTTTCCTTCTTTCAGATATGTGGAAGTTGTGGCAGGGGACATCCAGGACAAGGTAGAGGTAGGGTTCTAATCCTGAATCCCATATTCTTTCTTCCTCACAACATAAGGTCCTTATTTACAAACTCTACTGCTGCTAATGCATGCATGTTATCACTGGTACAGCTGAATCATGAAGGAGCCTGTGGCATTTGGTGAGAAAATTCACCCTTTTGCAAAAGAGGACCATTTGTACTTTCCTGCTTTGGAGAAAGTCTCATCAGGATACTGCTTGTGCAGAGTTCTTGAGGATTTGGGACCAAGGTTCTGTGAATTTAGAAGATTCCTCTTGAAGAATATGGTGATTATGGTTAGCAAAAATTCTTACCCACGCAAAAGGGCAGTCAAATACAAACACTGGACAAAAAGATTCTCTAACTTCAGTATTCTGAGAAGACAATGGATTATAGGGGGAGGGTATTTATATTCAAGATGTGGATTCAGATCTCTCCATCTCATTCTTCTAGTTACGTTGCTTGGAGTAGGCACAGGCTCTACAAGGACAGTTGTGGCTTCTACCATCCATACCTACCCGTATATCAACACACCCTCTTTCCTTCTTCTTCTTCTTCTTTTTTTTTTTTTTTAAGATTTATTTATTTATTTGAAAGTCAGAGTTACAGAGAGAGGGAAAGAAAGAGGAAATTTTTCCATCCACTGGTTCATTCTTTAGATGGCTGTGATGACCAGGGCTGGGCCAGGCCAAAGCCAGGAGCTTCTTCCAGGTCTTCCATGTAGGAAGCAGAAACCTATGCTTTTGGGTCATCTTCTGCTTTTCCTGGGCCATGAGCAGGGAGCTGGATCAGAAGTGGAGTAGCCAGCACAGGAACCTTCACCCACAGGGGATGCAGGCAGCGACTTTACCAGTTATGCTGTTGCCAGCCCCACCACGCCCTCTTTCACGTGATTCACTGGATTCCCCTTACTGTTGTTGCTTACTTCTGCTTTTGGCTTTCATTCTTGATTTCTGATCAAAGGACTGCACTAAGAGATAAACCATGGACTAGTAAGAGTTGCTGAAACTAAACAACCTTGAATTATCTGTAGTAAAATTTGAGAGTTGAAAACTGGAATTTAAAAAAGTAGAAAGTTGGGGTTGGCATTGTAGCACAACAAGATTAGTCACCTGCATCATGTATAAGTGCTGGTTTGAGTCTCAGCTGCTCTACTTCAGATCCAGCTCTCTGCTAATGCACCCGAGAAAGCAGTAGAAGATGGCCCAAGGGCTTGGGCCTTGCCACTCACATGGGGGACCCAGATGGAGTTCCTTGCTTCTGGCTTTGACTGGTCTGGCCCAACACAGGCCATTTTTGTCATTTGAAGAGTGAACCAATGGATGGACAATCTCTCTCTCTCACTCTCCCTCTTGGTCTCTTTCTTCACCTTTCTCTGTTACTCTGCCTTTCAAATAAATCTTCAAAAATAAATAAATAAAAAGTAGGAAGTCAAAATGAAAACAGCAACTCATGAATATATCAGCAAATAATTCATATACCATATAGACAGTTTAGGCTATAAAAGACTAGTGAATAAAATTAAGAAATCTGGGGCCGGTGTTGTGGCGCGGTAGGTTAACACCCTGGCCTCAAGCACTGGCATCCCATATGGGCGCCGATTCAAGTCCCAGCTGCTCCACTTCCCATCCAGCTCTCTGCTATGGCCTGGGACAGCAGTAGAAGATGGCCCAAATCCTTGGGCCCCTGCACCTGCTGGGGACACCTGGAAGAAGCTCCTGGCTCCTGGCTCCTGGCTTCAGATCCTCACAGCTCCGGCCATTGCAGCCAACTGGGGAGTGAACCATTGGATGGAAGACCTCTCTCTCTCTCTCTCTCTCTCTCTGCCTCTCCTCTCTGTGTAACTCTGACTTTCAAATAAAAATAAATAAATCTTAAAACAAAATTAAGAAATCCATGGATTGATCACACTCTGTTTTTCTGCAGCCTGAGCCCTTCACAAGTCCATTCCCTACCTGGCGGTGAGAGCTTCTTTCTAATCACAATCTAATCCTATCACTCCCTCTTAAAACCCTTCAGTGGCTTCTACTGCTCTTGGACTAAAGCCTAAACCGTTCATTGTGGCTTGTTGTATGCCTCAGGCATGGGCTTAGCTGAACTCTGTAGTCTCACTTTCCTGCCAACCTCCTGATCCCAAACATTCTGTTCTTGCCAATGAACTTTCTTCACTTTCTCAAACAAGTGGTCTCCTTGGTATTCCTCTCCCACCTTCAACTCCAACCCTTTCCCTGTCTTCTTCCAGACTTCTCCTGGCATACTTTTCCCTACTTACCTTTCCCATACCAACTACTTCACTTCAGCTTCAGGAGTTTTGAAGGTTACTTTAAAAAAAATATTTATCTTGAAAGTTACAGTTACAGAGAGAGAAGGAGAGAGGGAAAAAGAAAAAGAGAGAGAGAGAGAGAGAGAGAGAGAGTCTTCAATCAGAGTCTTCAATCTGCTGGTTCACTACCCAGAAGGCCACCATGGCCAGTGCTGGACCAGGCCAAAGCCAGGAGCTGGGAGCTTTATCCAGGTCTCCCACGTGGGAACAGGGGCCCAAGCACTTGGGCCATCTTCCACTGCTTTCCTAGGTGCATGAGCAGGGAACTGGATCTGAAATGGAGCAGCCAGGATAGGAATCAGTGATCATATGGGATATAGGCATCTCAGGGAGCGTCTTTACCCACTATGCCACGATGCCTGCCAAGAGCAGCATTCTTAAGCACCTGAGCTCTGCAGCTGTCCCTGCTATGTGCCACCACAGAAACCTGTGCCTCCTTCAGTATAATACTCATCACATTTCACTGCAGTACCCAAGTCTATGTACATGGATATTCAATGCAGAAAAATTCATAATGGTAAAAGATGTCTAAAAGACATATTACATAAATTATGATATATTTGTGTAACAGAATGTTATACAACTGCTTAAAATGATACATATTATAAAACTATAGGCTGGCGGCGTGGCTTAATAGGCTAATCCTCTGCCGGTGGCGCCGGCACACCAGGTTCTAGTCCTGGTCAGGGCGCCGGATTCTGTCCCGGTTGCTCCTCCTCCAGTCCAGCTCTCTGCTGTGGCCCGGGAGTGCAAAGTGCTTGGGCCCTGAACCCGCATGGGAGACCAGGAGAAGCACCTGGCTCCTGGCTTCGGATCAGCGCGGTGCACCAGCCACAGCATGCTGGCCGCAGCGGCCATAACGGGGTGAACTAACGGAAAAAGAAGACCTTTCTCTCTCTCTCTTTCACTGTCCACTCTGCCTGTCAAAAAACAAAACAAAACAAAACAAAACAAAACCAAAAAACAAACAAACAAAAAAACCCATAAATCAATAACAAGAAAGTGATGGAAAAATCCCAAGTGTCTGGAGATAAACAACACACTTCTAATAATGTATGAATCAAAGATGACATCTCATGGGGAATTAAAAACATTTTGAAGCAAATAAAAATACAGCTTTTTAAAGAATTTGTGGGATATAGCAAAAGCAGGAACCTTGTAGAATTAAATGCATATATTATAAAGGAAGAAAAATTTGAAATAAGTCATCTAATCTTCCACCATAGGTAACTAGAGAAAGAATGGCATAAACTCCCACAATTGCTTATGACCAAACTCCTGTAAGAACTCCCTTGGGGCCAACATTGTTGCACAGCATGTTAAGCCACTGCTTGCAATACCAGCATCTCACAGTGCTGGCTCAAGTCTGTTCCAGCTGCTCTGCTTCTGATCCATCTTCCTCTTAACGTACCTGTGTGGGCAGCAAAAGATGGCCCAAGTACTTGAGCCACTGCCAACCATGTGGGAGACCACAGTGGAGTTTTTGGCTCCTGGCTTCAGCTTAGCTTGGCTGTTGCAGCCACATGGGGAGTGAACAAGTGGATGGAAAATCTCTTTTTCTTTTCCCTCCCTCTCTCACTCTGCCTATCAAATAAACAAAATAAATCTTAAGTATATATAAATATAAATGTATATATATGTACGCTTCCTACTGACTCTGTATCTCTGATTGAATCTTTACTGCTACAAGTGCTTATGTGCCAGGATATATATTATGTCATTGTAACTGCCAGACACTGGGAAAAATGTAAGTGACCAACAGTAAGGGATTCATTGAATAGATTATGGGGCAGGCATTTGGCCTAGCAGATAAGATGTGGGTTGGGATGCCTACATCTCATATGAGAATGCCTGGGTTTGATGTTTGACTGTAGCTCCTGATTTCAGCTTCCTACCAGTGCAAACCCTCAAGTGGTTAGGTCCTTGTCACCCACATGGGAGACCTGGATTGAGTTTTTGGCTCTGTTACCAGCCCAGCACTGGCTGTTGCATGTATTTGGGGGCTTACCAGGTAGGAGCTCTGTCTCTCTAGTAAATAAATACAATTTTAAAACAGTAAATTCTGGCATGCTATTAAAATAATATTCTAGAAAGAGAAGAATTAATATCAGATAAACAGATCATGATACTTCATATATACATTAACTCATTCATTGATTCAAACTTTCATTCATTCAATAAATATTTATTATGAACCTATTGAGTGCCAGAGTCTATGCTATAGCTTTCACTGAAGGTGCAAGTAAGTTTCTGAGCTACAAAGTAAGTGGGAACATCTTCATATCTTTTCAGGGGCTAAAACCACATTTCTCTCAAAATGTATGTGGACCACTCTGAATGTCATGTAAATAAGAAGCACCAGTTACTGAAGTTGAAGGCATTCAAAAGGATGCTTTGTGTAAGAATTGTAATGACATTCATAGTAATTTTAGAAAAAAAAATAAACAACTGAACTGATAGTAGGTGATTAAGATACTTACATAGTACTTGGAACCAGTTTGAGGAAGGTCAGCTAATAAATACAAAATATCAACACCACTGTCATCTGCATTTGTGTCAGTCATGTCAAGGAGTTAGAAAAGCAAATCCTAGACTATCAAATTTCCTGGGTAATCCTGACATTCAAGGAAATTCACTGGTGCACCTGCTGTGTCTCAGAACAAGAAGTAACCTCCCCTGAAGAATCCCACACTCCAGTGGCAGAGGCAAACAGGAAAATAAACAGAATACAGTGAGGTAAGTGCTATATATAAGCAGTTGTGTGATGAGTTTACCCAGTGGGACAGAGGAGAAATAAACAGTACGTTGGTAAACTGACACCACGGATGAACTCCAGTCACTGCTAAACCCAAGTGTCAAGCTGTCTTGGCTGCTCTTACCTCCTCTGTTGTTCTTCCTGATACTGTTGCTTCACTTTAGCTTCATTTTCTAGTGCTTCTTTGATCTTCTCCTCCAGTTGCTTCTTCTTCAAAATACAAGTGTCTGTGAGACAGATTTTCTGAGCATATTCCAGTTTCTGTTGCAGTTCCACAATCTTGAATGAAATCAGTTTACAAGTAAAATGTTAAGAAAAGTATGACCTTTTTCAAATTAGAGAAATAGCAAATAAATTCAAATACAGCAGGGCTAACATATAAATCTGATCTAAAGTGTGTGGTTAGATTTAATCTATCTTTAATGAAATCAGTTTACAAGTAAAATGTTAAGAAAAGTATGACCTTTTTCAAATTAGAGAAATAGCAAATAAATTCAAATACAGCAGGGCTAACATATAAATCTAATCTAAAGTGTGTGGTTAGATTTAATCTATCTTTAAAAAAAATCTCACAGAGGGAGGGAGGGAGGGAGGGAGAGAGAGGGAGAGGGAGAGGGAGAGGGAGAGGGAGAGGGAGAGGGAGAGGGAGAGGGAGAGGGAGAGGGAGAGGGAGAGGGAGAGGGAGAGAGAGAGAGAGAGAGAAATCTCTTTCACTAATTCACTTGCCAAATGCCCACAATGGCTGGGGTGGGTGCAATCTAGGTCTCCCATGTGAGTGGCAACCACTTGAGCCATCACCACTTCTCCCAGAGTCTGCCTTAGCAGGAAGCTGGGATCAGGAACTAGAGCTGGAACTTGAATGCAGGTACTCCAATGTGTGAAGTAGATGTCTTAGCTGGTAGGCTCAAGGCCCACTCTAGATTTATCTTAATTTTAAAATAAACTACTCAGTTTTTGCCATATGTGATGTGTGTATAAAAGATGTTGCATAGTGAAAAATCTCCCATCCCTGAGCCATTTCCTCCCAGTTTTCCTCCACCAAATAGGTGACCTTGTTATTAGCTTCTTGTGTACTCTTTCAGAGATTTATGTACATATAACAAACATTTATAGTTCTCCCCATACACACAAAAATTTTTAATAAATGATGACATACTATATGCAAGTGTGTATCTTGTTTTTTCAATAATAACAATTTGGTGATTCTTCCATATCCATATACACATGGAATTGTCTTCTTTGCATTTTTTTTAAAGATTTATTTATTTATTCGAAAGTCACAGTTACACAGAGAGAGAGAGAGAGGCAGAGAGAGAGAGAGAGAGAGAGATAGAGAGAGAGAGAGAGAGAGAGAGGTCTTTCATCTGATGGTTCACTCCCCAATTGGCCGCAACAGCCGGAGCTGTGCCAATCTGAAGCCAGGAGCCTCCTCCAGGTCTCCCACATGGGTGCAGGGGCCCAAGGACTTTGGCCATCCTCCACTGCTTTCCCAGGCCATAGCAGAGAGCTGGATCGGAAGTGGAGCAACCGGGTCTCGAACTGGTGCCCATATGGGATGCTGGCACTTCAGGCCAGGGCATTAACCCACTGCGCCACAGAGCCAGCCCCATCTTCTTTGCAGCTGTATACCATCACACTGTATCGATATACTATAAACTACTTAACCAGCCCCCTACTGATGCACATTTAGGTGGATTCCAAATCTTTTACTACTACAAATAATACTATTTTAATGTCTATAGAGTAAACTATGAGATGTGGATTTGCTAGGGCAAAGCTTACTAGTTTGTATTTGAAAGATAGTGCCAAACTACCTCCATAGGTTATCAGACAAATCTATACTTCCAATAGCATTATGTGAAAGAGTCATTTCTCCACAGTGTGGCTAAATTAATGAATAATACCTCAAAACAAAGTAGAAGTCTCTTACAAATGAAGTATCTGTTAGTATATTGCCTAGTTTTAATAATGGCCTCTTTAATGCCCTGGTAAACTAAAAATGATTTATGAATTTGAAAGAGATATTTTTATAAAATTATATATTACAATTTATATGTTGGATTAAAAGTGGTGCTTTGGGTCTGGCGTTGTGATGTAGCAGGTTAAAATACTGTCTGCAGTTTCAGCATCCCATATGTGCACTGGTTCAAGTTCCAGATGCTCCACTTCCAATCCAGCTCCCTGATAATATGCCTGGGAAAGCAGCAGAGGGTGGTTCAGGTCCTTGGGGCCTTACCACCCGTGTGGGAGATCTGGACTGAGTCCTAGCTTCAGCCTGGCACAGTCCAGGCCGTAATGGGCTTTTGAAAGGAAGTGAACCAGAAGCTAGTGCTGTGGCATAGTGGGTACAGCCGCTACCTGCAGCACTGGCATCCCATATGGGTACCAGTTTGAGTCCCAGCTGCTCCACTTTACATCTATCTCCCTGTTAATGCACCTGGGAAAGCAGTGGAGGATGGCCCAAGTGCTTGGACCCCTGCACCCAAGTGGGAGACAAGGAGGAAGCTCCCATCCCCTGACTTCAGCCTGGCCCAGCCCTGGACATGTGGCCATTTGGGGAGTGAACCAGTGGATGGAAGAACTCTGTCTCTCCTCTTTATCGCTCTGAAACTGACTTTCAAATAAATAAATAAGTAAAAATTATATAAAAAAAGAAAGCAAACCAGTAGATGGGAGATCTCTTTGTCTGTCTGTGTACCTGCCCTGTTTGTGTCTGTATTTCAAATAAATAAAGATTAAAAAAATAGAACTGTGACTGCTCACATTGCTATTTTCAATGGAAATCATACTTAGAAGACAAATCTCAGGAAATTTTACAGTCAGAACAAAAACAAGAAGAAATTAGAAAACTAAAATACACTGTTGGAGTACAAGATACTATCGGCCGGTGCCGTAGCTCACTAGGCTAATCCTCCACCTTGTGGCACTGGCACACCAGGTTCTAGTCCCGGTCGGGGCGCCGGATTCTGTCCCGGTTGCCCCTCTTCCAGGCCGCTCTCTGCTATGGCCAGGGAGTACAGTGGAGGATGGCCCAGGTCCTTGGGCCCTGCACCCCATGGGAGACCAGGATAAGTACCTGGCTCCTGCCATCGGATCAGTGCTGTGCGCCGGCTGCAGCGCGCTGGCCGCGGCGGCCATTGGAGGGTGAACCAACGGCAAAAGGAAGACCTTTCTCTCTGTCTCTCTCTCACTGTCCATTCTACCTGTCAAAAACAAACAAACAAACAAAAGATACTATCAAACAACCCAACATACAGGTCTTAGGAGTTCCTGAAAACATGGAAAGAGAGAAAGGATTAGAAGGCTTTTTAGTGAAATAATGATAGAAAATTTCTCTAATTTGGAGAAATAAAGGGACATCCAAGTACAGGAAGCACATAGAACTCCTAAGAGACACGACCAGAAAAGATTTTCACCATAATACATTGCAATCAAACTCTCTATAGTAAAACATAAAGAAAAGATTCTAAAATGTACACAAGAGAAATGCCAGATTACTTTCAGAAGATCTCCAATTAGACTCACAACTGACTTCAGATCAGAAACTCTACAGGCTAGGTGAGAATGGCAAGATATATTCCAAGTCGTAAGAGAAAAAACTATCAACCCAGAATACTATATCCTGCAAAGCTCTTATTTATGAATGAAGGTGAAATAAGACCTTCCATAACAAACAGAAATCGAAAGAATTTGTCACCAACCATCTAGCCTTACAAAAGATGCTTAAGGATGTGGTACTCATAGAAACACAGAAACATGGTCATCACTTACAAAAGAAGGCAAAGGCAGAAAATTTCCCAATAAAAGTAAAAAGGAAATCCAAAGTAAACAATAAGAATATTTATGGAAAAATGCAGGGCGAAATCATTACTTATCAGTAGTCACTTTAAATGTAAGAGGCTTCAACTCTCCTGTTAAAAGATACAGACTGGTGGAATGGATTAAAAAACAAAACCCGGCCGGCGCCGCAGCTCACTAGGCTAATCCTCCGCCTTGCGGCGCCGGCACACCGGGTTCTAGTCCTGGTCGGGGCGCCGGATTCTGTCCCGGTTGCCCCTCTTCCAGGCCAGCTCTCTGCTGTGGCCAGGGAGTGCAGTGGAGGATGGCCCAAGTGCTTGGGCCCTGCACCCCATGGGAGACCAGGAGAAGCACCTGGCTCCTGGCTCCTGCCATCGGATTAGCGCGGTGCGCCGGCCGCAGCGCGCCGGCCGCGGCGGCCATTGGAGGGTGAACCAACGGCAAAAGGAAGACCTTTCTCTCTGTCTCTCTCTCTCTCTCACACTGTCCACTCTGCCTGTCAAAACAAACAAACAAACAAACAAACAACAAAAACAACAAAAAACAAAACCCATCTATTTGCTTCCTACAAGAAACACATCACCAACAAAGACATGCAGACTGAAAGTGAAAGGATGGAAAAAGATATTCCACACTAGCACAAACCAAAAACAAGCTGGTGTAGCCATCGTAATATCAGACAAAACACAAAAGCTTTAACACAAAACACAAAAACATTAACATAAAAACTGTTAAAAGAGACAAAGAAGGCACTATGTAATGATTAATGCATCAATTAAGATACGATACAGAAAGAGAACTACAGACCAATTTCACTGATGAACATAGATGTAAATATCTTCAACAAAATACTAGCCAATCCAATCCGACAACACATCAGAAAGATCATTCACCCAGACCAAGTGGGATATATCCCTGTTATGAAGGGATGGTTCAACATTTGCAAATCAATCAATGTGATACACCACATTAACAACTGGTGAACAAAGATCATATGATTATCTCAATAGATGCAGAGAAAGCATTTGATAAAATACAACACACTTTCAACACTCTGAGAAAATTGGGTATAGAAGGAACATTCCTTAACACAATCAAGGCAATTTATGACAAACCCACGGTCAGCATCCTATTGAATGGGGAAAAGTTGGAAGCATTTCCACTGAGATCCAGAACCAGACAAGGATGCCCAATCTCACCAGTGCTATTCAATATAGTCCTGGAAGTTTTAGCCAGAGTTGTTAGGCAAAAATAAATAAATAAATAAATAAATAAATTAAATAAATTAAAATCAACGGGATACAGATTGGGAGGAGGAAGTCAAACTGTCCCTATTTTCAGATGACATGATTCTCTATATAGAGGTTCCAAAAGACTCCACTAAAAGTATATTGGAACTCATAGAAGAGTTTGGTAAAGTAGCAGCATATAAAATCAACACATAAAAATCAATAGCCTCCATATACACAAACAATGCCATGGCTGAGAAAAAACTTCTAAGAGCAAGCCCATTCACAATAGGAACCAAAAAGGTGAAATACCTTGGAATAAATTTAACCAAGGATATCAAAGATCTCTTTTGTAATTCTCATTACAAAACATTAAAGAAATAAATAGAAGACACAAAATAAATGGAAAAATCTGCCCTGGTCATGGATTGGAAGAATCAGTATCATCAAAATGTACATACTACCAAAAGCAATTTACAGATTCAATGCAATACCAATCAAAATACCAAGGACATTCTTCTCAGATATAGAAAAAATGATGCTGAAATTCATATGGAAATACAGGAGATTCCAAATAGCTAAAGCAATCTTATACAACAAAAACAAAGCCAGAGGCATCACAATGCCAGAACTCAAGCATACTACAGGATAGTTATAATTAAAACAGCCTGATACTGGTACAAAAATAGATGGATAGGCCAATGGAACAGAATAGAAACACTAGAAATCAATCCAAGCATCTACAACCAACTTATATATTTGACAAAGGAGCTAAAATCAATCCTTCAACTAATCAGTCTCTTAAACAAATGGTGATGAGAAAAGTGGGTCTCTACATGCAGAAGTATGAAGGAAGACCCCTACCTTACACTTCACACAAATATCCCCTTAAAATGGATTAAAGACCTAAATCTGTGACCCAATACTATCAAATTATTAGAGAGCATTGGGGGACCCCTGCAAGACAGTGGAATAGCAAGGAGTTCTTGGAAAAGACCCCAGAGGCACAGGCAATCAAAGCCAAAATTGACAAATGAGATTACATCAAATTGGGAAGCTCTGTACTGCAAAGAAACAGTCAGGAAAGTGAAGAGGCAACCAACAGAATGGTAGAAATTATTTGAAAACTATACAACTGATAAAGGATTAATAACCAGAACATATAAAGAGATCAAGACACTCAACAACAACAAAACAAACTATCCAGTTAAGTGGGCAAAGGACTTAAACATTTTTCAAAGGTGGAAATCCAAATGGCCAACAGACACGTGAAAAAATGCTCAGGATCATTAGCCATAAGGAAAATGCAAATCAAAACCACAATGAGGTTTCACCTCATCCACATCAGAATGGCTTACATACAGATATCAACAAACAAAAAATGCTGGCAAGGATGTGGGAAAAAAGGTACTCTAATTCACTGTTGGTGGGAATGTAAACTGGTAAAGCCACTATAGAAGGCAGTATGGAGATACTTCAGAAATCTGAATATAGACCTACCATATGACCCAGCCATCCTTGTCCTGGGAATTTCCCAAAGGGAAATGAAATCAGCAAATGAAAGTGTTATCTGCAGTGCAATTCATAATAGCTAAGACATGTAATCAACCCAAATTCCCATCAACTGAAGACTGGATAGGAGATTATGGGGGGGGGGGCAGCACTGTGGCTCAGCAGGTTAATGCCCTGGTCTGAGGAGCTGGCATCCCATATGGGTGCCAGTTCAAGACCTGGCTGCTCCACTTCCAATCAGCTCTCTGCTATGGCCTGGGATAGCAGTAGAAGATGGCCCAAGTCCTTGGGCCCCTGCACTCGCGAGGGAGACCTAGAGGAAGCTCCGGGCTCCTGGCTTCAGATTGGCACAGCTCAGGCTGTTGTGGCCATTTGGAGAGTGAACCAGCGGATGGAAGACCTTTTTCTCGGTCTCTCCATCCCACTATATGTAACTCTACCTCTCAAATAAATAAAATCTTAAAAAAAAAAAAAGAAATTATGGGATACATACACCATGGAATACTACACAGTGGAGAGGGAGGAGAAAGAGGGGTGGGAGGGCAGGTATGGTGGGAAGAATCACTATGTTCAGAAAGTTGTATTTATGAAATACATAAAATTTGTATTCTTTAAATAAAAGTTTTTTTTGGGAAAAAAATCACTGCTTTCTTTTCAAGGGATAAGTATTAAGGTATTCTTCCATATTTTGTTGAGTCATGTACATTTGGTCAAGAAAAAAATAAAGCCTGTGGCCGGCGCCGCAGCTCACTAGGCTAATCCTCCGCCCAGCGGCGCCGGCACACCGGGTTCTAGTCCCAGTCGGGGCGCCGGATTCTGTCCCGGTTGCCCCTCTTCCAGGCCAGCTCTCTGCTGTGGCCAGGGAGTACAGTGGAGGATGGCCCAGGTGCTTGGGCCCTGCACCCCATTGGAGACCAGGAAAAGCACCTGGCTCCTGCCTCCTGCCATCGGATCAGCGCGGTGCGCGGCGGCCATTGGAGGGTGAACCAACGGCAAAAGGAAGACCTTTCTCTCTGTCTCTCTCTCTCACTGTCCACTCTGCCTGTCAAAAAAAAAAAAAAAAAAAAAGCCTGGTAATAGAATAACAAAAAAAAGTCATCAATCTTCATTAACTTCATCAGTTACTTTATCATTTTAAAAATATTTATTTATTTACATATGTATATATGTATGTATGTGAAAAGCTGAATGACAGACAGAGAGAGATAGACAGAGAGAGATAAGAGATTTTCTATCCACAGATTCACTCCCCAAATGGCTTCAACAGCAAGGTCTGAGCCAAGTCAAAGCCAGGAGCCAGTAACTCCATCCTGATCTCCAACGCGGATGGCAGGGATGCAAGCACTTGGGCCATCTTCCGCTGCCTTCCCAGATGCATTAGCAGGAAGGTGGACTGCAAGCAGAGTAGCCAGAGCTTGAACCAATACTCAGAGATGGGAAGTGGGCGTCCCAAGTGGTGGCTTAACAAGTTGTACCACAATTGGTTTTTTAAAAATAAAGTAATAACATATGTATGGTAAGTAACACACATACATTTGGTAATTAACATAAATATTTTAAGTATGTTAGATAAAATTTTATTTATAAAGTTTTACTTACATAACTGCTTCCCAGACCAAGATATAGAATGCCTCCAGTAGCATGGAAGATTCTCTCAGGCCCCTTTTAGTAGACATCCCTCATAAAGATAATTACTATCCTATCTCTATAGCTTAGTTTTATCTATTCTTGAATTTCAACAAACAGATTCATACAGGATAAACTATTTTGTGCTGCCTTATTTAGCTCAACCTTAGACTTTTTATTTTTTAAGAATTTTTATTTATTCATTTTAATTTTATTTGAAAGGCAGAGGGCAGAGAGCAAGAGCAAGAGTGAGAGAGAGAGAGAGAGAGAGAGAGAGAGAGAGAGAGAGAATCTTTCATTTGCTGATTCACTCTCCAAATGGTGTAACAGTGTGGAGCCAGGAGCCTGGAGCCAGGAGCCAGGCACTCCATTCAGGTCTCCCAGTACTTGAGCCATCATCTGCTGCCTCCTTAGGTGTGCATCAGCAGGAATCTGGATGGGAAGCAAAGCCAGGACTTAAGCCAGACACTCTGATACAGGTTCTGACTTGTCCCAAGTGGCATCTTAACCTTGACACCAAAGAAATACCCCAGATTTTTTATTTTTTTTATTTATTTTTATTTTTATTTTTGACAGGCAGAGTGGACAGTGAGAGAGAGAGAGACAGAGAGAAAGGTCTTCTTTTGCCGTTGGTTCACCCTCCAATGGCCGCCGCGGCCGGCGCGCTGCAACCAGCGCATCGCGCCGATCCGATGGCAGGAGCCAGGTGCTTCTCCTGGTCTCCCATGGGGTGCAGGGCCCAAGGACTTAGGCCATCCTCCACTGCACTCCCTGGCCACAGCAGAGAGCTGGCCTGGAAGAGGGGCAACCGGGACAGAATCCGATGCCCCGACAGGGACTAGAACCCGGTGTGCCGGTGCCGCAAGGCGGAGTATTAGCCTAGTGAGCTGCGGCGCCAGCAAATACCCCAGATTTTTTTTAAGTTTAATTCAGAGTTATGTCTTCTACTTTTTAATATTTGCTTTATATGTATATAGTTTGATGCAATTATTTAAGTTTTTACTCAAACCTACACATAAAATTGTGTAACCGTTATGTACTACTGCCACCTGGTGTTAAGCACCCTAAAATGCAGGGACAATATTTCAAAATGGTTCGTTTCATTCACAAGACAAATAGCTGTAAAAAGTCACAAAACAAAAAAACTCATATGGGCTCAGTCAGTTCTAGCTTTAATGAAATTTATCTTTTTAAGTTCACGCAGTTTTAAAAAATGCAACATTTGCTGGAATTGTAGGAATGGATGCAATCAAAAGAATTGAAAACATGGTAAAGATAAAACAGAATTCTATCAAGTACGCATCGCATCTATTTCTTAGCATCCTCAGAGAAACAGGGCTCCAGCAGTGGTACCCGGGGCTCCCTGCCTCCCGAGTGTGACGGGAACTACCTTTTCCTCTGCGCTGGCAGCCTTCGATTTCTCCTGAGCCAGCCTTTCCTGCAGGGTGCGCTGCGCTTTGATGCTCTGAGCCTGTTTGAGTCCCTCCAGCTCCAGTTCCTTGATTTTCTGCTGACAGTGCTTCCACTCTGCCGTGAGGGAGGAGTACATCTTTGTGCTGTCCAGTAACTTCTGTTGGGCTTGCTGTAGCTCAATTTTCATCTAGAGGTGGGGGATGAATCCAATTGATATCAACAATAAGGATGGCATGAATGGGAATCTGAGCTGGAATAGGCAGCTTTCAAAGGAGGGCACACAAACACCAAAGGCTGACACATGCCAGCAGCACGTGACTGATTGCCTTTCTGGACTGTCATGCGTCTGTCAGATTAGTTCATCTAGTCAGACAGAGGTGGGACAAAGGGATTTTCTTAAGGGTTTTCTATACACATGTGGTTGAAGCATTTGCACATGTTCTTCTATTCACTCCAAGCTGGATTTCTTCCTTCCTTTTAAAAGATTTACTCATTTATTTGAAAAGCAGAGAACACGCGAGATCTTCCATCTACTGCTTCATTCCCCAATTGTGCCCAGTAGCCAAGGTTAGGCCGGGTCAAAGCCAGGAGTCTGAAACTCAATCTGGGTCTCCCACAAGGGTGGCAGGGACCCAAGAACTTGAGCCACCCCTGCTGCCTCCCATGGTGTGCATTAGCAAGAAGTGGATCAGAAGAGACCTGGGACTGGAGCCCAGGGACCCAGGTGTGGGATGTCATTGTTCCAAGTAGCGATGTCACTTTGTCACTGATGCACCAAATACCTGCCCCAAGGACTGCCTTATTTTTTATTTATTTATTTGAATGGGTTACAGAAAGAGGGAGAGACAGAAAGATATATGAGAGAGAGAGAGAGAGAGTGTATGTGTGTGTGTGTGTGTGTGTGTTCCATATGCTGGTTCATTTCCCAAATGGCTGCAATGGCCAGGGCTGGGCCAGGAGGAAGCCAGGAACCAGGAACTTCCCACGTAGGTGGTAGGGCCTTAAACAGTTGGGCCACCCTCTGCTGCTTTCCCAGGCCTTTAGCTGGGTCAGAAGTGAAGCAGCCAGGACATGAATCGGCGCCCACATGGGATGCCGGCATCATGCATGTTTTTTTTTACTCATTTCCCGTGTTTGAGGCCAATCCAAGTGCCAGACAGTAGGCAGTTAATCAGTATTCACTGTGCAGGTAAATTTATTCTGAGGAATGTCAGAACCTGGAGAATGTATATATTAGCAGGGAAGCCTCACAGGAAAAAATGTTACAACAAATTTTTATTTGTCCTCATGGAAAGCTGTGTTCACTGGTTTCAAAGCTTTTCAACTAAGTTAATGGGAATTATAATTACAATATCTTTTCTATATTTAACTTCTATGTATTAACCATAGTATATAAAATGGGTCTAAACGTTATTGGTGTTCAGTCTCTTTGAGCATCAGTCTCTTCATCTGTAATATGGGGCTAATTACTGCTTAAATTTATAGGATACTTGTGAGACTGTAGTAAGTAAAACAAAGCAATTAGAACATGAAGAATAGAGGCAGATACATAGGAAACACCTAGTAAAAGTTAACTGTTGATGGGGTGGACATTTGGCACAGTGATTAAGTCACTGTTTGGAAAGGCCACCAGAGTGACTGATTCAAGTCCCAGCTACTCTGCTTCTGATCCAGCTTCCTGCTAATGTAATCTTGGGAGGCAACAGTGACGGCTTGAGTACCTGGGTCCCTGATATGTATGTGGGAGACTTTGATAGTGTTCTGGCTATGGCCTGGCTCAGCCCTGGCTGGTGTGGGTATTCGGGGGAGTGAATCAGCAGATGGAAGGTTTCTTCTTCTTCATTTTCTAAAGAAGTTTTATTTATTTATTTGAAAGACAGAGTTACAGAGAAGCAGAGGCAGAGAGAGAGAGAGAGAGAGAAAGAGAGAAAGAGAGAGAGAGAGATCTTCCATCTGCTGGTTCACTCCCCAAATGGCTGCAATGGCCAGAACTGGGCTGATCCAAAGCCAGGAGCCAGGAGCTTCTTCCAAGACTCCCACACGGGTGCAGGGGCCCAAGCACTTGGTCCATCTTCTACTGCTTTCCCAGGCCATAATAGAGAGCTAGATCAGAAGCAGAACAGCCAGGTCTTGAACTGGCACCCATATGGGATGCCAGCACTTCAGGCGGTGGCTATGCTACATCGCTGGCCCCCAGATGGAAGATTTCTCCCTGTCTGTCTCTCTTTCTGTGTGCCTTTCAAATAAGATGGAAAAAAATCTAAAAGTTAACTGTTGTCATTCAAGGATCAGTTATAGAATACTTATTGTATATGAAGCATGTAACTGAAATATTACTTTTTCATGTGTTAAATTTTTCACATCTACAAAGTCACTGGGATTGGTAATTTGCTCCATTTTAGAGATGAAAATACTGTATTATAGGGGCCAGTGCTGTGGTGCCACTGGTTAAAGCCCTGGCCTGCAGTGCTGGCATCCCATACAGGTGCTGGTTCGAGTCCTGGCTGCTCCGCTTCTGATCCAGTTCCCTGCTAATGGCCTGGGAAAGCAGTGGAAGATGGCCCAAGTCCTTGGGCCCCTGCACCCATGTGGGAGACCTGAAAGAAGCTCCTGGCTCCTGGCTTTGGATCAGCTCATCTCTGGCCACTGTGGCCATTTAGGAAGGAACCAGAGAGAGACCTCTCTCTCTTTGTAGCTCTGCTTTTCAAATATAAAATACACTTTTTAAAAAAACTATTATATAAAGTTGGCAAATGAGAGATCCAGGTCTGCAAAACAGATTTTCTGATTCTGATCCAGGACTTCACACTACATTGACTATGACATACATGTATTTATTATCTCGCTAAAAAGAATATAATACAGTTGATCAACAAAGGTAGAAGTTGGTCCTTTGAAAAGTCTACTAAAGTGAATCAACTTCTTAATTAGTACGACTAATTAAGGAAAAAGCAATATAACATAGGTAACTAACAAGAAAGTAAAAAGAACCATCACTACATTAAAAAAAGAAGTGGTGGGGCTGGCACTGTGGCATAGTAAGGGCGCCGCCTGCAGTGCTGGCATCCCATATGGGTGCCAGTTCGAGATCTGGCTGCTTCACTTCCAATCTAGCTCTATGCTGTGGAATGGGAGAGCAGTAGAAGATGGCCCAATTCCTTGGGCCCCTGCACCTTCATGGGAGACCCAAAACAATCTCCTGACTCCTTGCTTCAGATCAGCCCAGCTTCTGGCAGTTGTGGCCAACGGGGGAGTGAACCAGTGGATGGAGGACCTCTCTCTCTCTCTCTCTCTCTCTGCCTCTCCTTCTCTCTGTAACTCTGACTTTCAAGTAAATAAATAAATCTTTATAAAAAATAAAAGAAGTTGGGCTTATGTTGTGCAGCAGGTTAATCTGTTACTTGCAGTGCCAGCATCCCATTTGGGGACTGGTTCAAGTCCCAGCTGCTCCACCTCTGATCCAGCTCTCTGTTTATGTGCCTGGGAAAGCAGCAGAGGATGGCCCAGGTACTTGGGTCCTTGTCACCCATGTGGGAGACCTGATGGAGTTCTGGGTACCGGCTTTGGCTTGACCCAGCTCTGGCTATTGTGGCCATTTAGGGGAGTGAACCAAGTGGATGGAAGATATCTCTCTCTTGTCATTCTGCTTTTCAAATAAATAAAAAAAAGTTTCTGTAGACATTTTAGAAATTTAAATGAAACCGAAAAATTGTCTAGAAAAATAAAATATACCAAAGCTGATACAAGAAGAAAGTTTGAAAACTTGATTTCTCCTAACTATTAAAGAAAAAGAACCAGCAATTGGCTTCAGTTTGGTTTTCCAAATGAAAATTCTAGAATGAGAAGGCTTCAGGGATGAGATCTTGTAAAAATTCAAGAAACCATTGCAATTTTACACAAATTCTTTCAGAGAGTAGAAAAAGTGAGTGCACCACCCATCTTATTTTACAACGACACATCCAACAAGAGCATTACAAGAAAGAAAATGACATGCAAGTCTCACTCAAGCACAAAGAAACAAAATTCCTAAAGGAATATTAGCAAGCGAAATGGAGCAATGTAGGAAAGGGATGCTAATTTACAATAAAGTATGACTTAACTCTGGAATGCTAAGGTGGGTTAACATTATTAACAGATTGAAAATTTTTCTTAATATTGCCTTTTCTCAAAATATTCAGGAAAATAGTTTCATGAAATTCAGCACGCATTTACAATAAAACATTGAGCAGGGGCTGGCACTGTGGCGTAGCAGGTAAAGCCACCGTCTGCAGTGCTGGCACCCCATGTGGATGCCGGTTTGAGTCCCGGCAGCTCCACTTCTGATCCAGCTTTCTCTCTGCTATGACCTGGGAAAGCAGTAGAAGATGGCCTAAGTCCCTGGGCCTCTGCACCTACGTGGGAGACCCGGAAGAAGCTCCTGGCTTCTGGCTTCGGATCAGCTCAGCTCCGGGTGTTGCAGCTATCTAGGGAGTGAATCAGCGGATGGAAGACCTCTCTCTCTCTGTAACTCCGCCTTTCAAATAAATAAATAAATCTTCTAAAAAAAAAAAAAATCTGAGCAAAGTCACACTACAAAGTAGTTTCCTTATAATGATTTTTTTTCCCATTGGTTCACCCCCCAGTGGCTGCTGTGGCAGGCGCACTGTGCTGATCCGAAGCCAGGAGCCAGGTGCTTCTCCTGGTCTCCCATGTGAGTGCAGGGCCCAAGGACTTGGGCCATCCTCCATTGTCTTCCTGGGCCATAGCAGAGAGCTGGACTAGAAGAGGAGCAACGGGGACAGAATCCAACGCCCCGACCGGGACTGGAACCCGCAGTGTCGGCGCTGCAGGTGGAGAATTAGCCTAGTGAGCTGCAGAGCCGGCCTCCTTACAATAATTAAAAAAAAATTTAAAAGGCTTACAAAAACATATTAAATTATATAATTTGAGAGTTTCTCTTTTGAGATTAGGAATGAGAAAAGGATGCCTACTATCACCAGTTTTTTGTTTTGTTTTTTGGTTTTTTTTTTTTTTTTTTGACAGGCAGAGTGGACAGTGAGAGAGAGAGAGACAGAGAGAAAGGTCTTCCTTTTGCTGTTGGTTCACCCTCCAATGGCCGCCACGGCCGGCGCGCTGCAGCCGGCGCACCACGCTGATCCGATGGCAGGAGCCAGGTACTTATCCTGGTCTCCCATGGGGTGCAGGGCCCAAGCACTTGGACCATCCTCCACTGCACTCCCTGGCCACAGCAGAGAGCTGGCCTGGAAGAGGGGCAACCGGGACAGAATTCAGCGCCCCAACCAGTACTAGAACCTGGTATGCTGGCGCCGCAAGGCGGAGGATTAGCCTAGTGAGCCGCAGCGCCGGCCAATCACCAGTTCTATCCAGCATTGTATGATTACTAGCTAGTCAAAAAGAAAAGAATACAAAGGATAATATTTGGAAGAGAAGAAATATTATATTTTTTTTCCAGATGATATGATTGTTTGCATGGAGTATCCAAAATAATATATATAAATTATAAGAATAAAAATTATGACAAAATTTTTATTAGAAAAAGATGAAGTGGGGCCGGTGCTGTGGCATAGCAGGTAAAACCACTGCCCGCAGTGCCAGCATCACATATGGGTGCCGGTTCAAGTCCCAGCTGCTCCACTTCCGATCCAGCTCTCTGCTATGGCCTGGGAAAGCAGTGGACGTTGGCCCAAAGTCCATGTGGGAGACCCAGAAGAAGCTCCTTGCACCTGGCTTTGGACTGGCTCAGCTCCGGCCCTTGCAGCCATTTTGGGAGTGAACTAGTGGATGGAAGACCTCTCTCTCTTTAACTCTGCCTTTCAAATAAATAAATAAATAAATAAATCCTTTAAAAATATAAGAAAAAGATGAAGTATATTTTATATATTTCAAATACTTAGAAAATGAAAAATTTAAAAGTTATCACTTATCAAAATTGACATTTTGAGATTTGATGATTATTTATAGTCCCTGTCTCTACTGCTGAATAATAGTATTTTTTTCTTCTTACTATTTGTTGAATTATTTACTTAGTGTAGTGTTAACCTTATAAATATAAAATAAACTGAAAGTGGATCTTTCTAAAAATTAAAAGAAAGAAAAGGAAAGAAAGGAAGAGGGAGGGTCAGAGCATGGGTGGGAGTGAGGGCAGGGTGGGTAGTATCACTATGCTCATAAATCTATTTATATGAAATATATGAAATTTGTTCACCTTAAAAGAAGTTACCACTTATAATCGTATAGAAAATATCAGTACCTAGGACTATGTCTAAGAAAGATGTATAAGAGAATTATAAAGAGACAAATTAAAGACCTAAATACAAACCTACACTTCACAAATTAGAAGATTCATATTTTAAAAGATTAAAACATTAAAATTCTGTACAAATTCATCTATGGATTCAATGTAATTCCAACTGAAATCTAGAAGGTCTGGTGTGAATATATGTGTAAGTTCATGTGAGTATCTGTGTGTATCTTAACAAACTGATTATAAAATTTATACAGAAAATCAAAAGGCCAAGAATAACGAAGATATCCTGGAATCAGAACAATGTGAAAACATTTGCTCTCTCTAATACTAATATTGATATAAAGCTAAAATTGCCAAGATGGTGTGGTATTGGCACAAGGACAGGCAGATTGAACAATGATGGAGCAGGATAGAGAGCTCAGAAATATATAACACACAGACACACAGACACACGCACAGACACATACAGATACATACACAGAGGTACATGCACGCATACAGACACACAGACACAGACAGAGACACACATAGACACAGATACACAGAAACACACATAGACACACACAGATGCACACACAGACACAGAGACACACACACTAATTTTTTTATGACCCAGGTGACAATATAAACCAATTTTCCTCACCAGAAAATTGAAAATCCAAATGGAAAAAAACACTATACAGAGAAATAAACTCCAATAGATTTAAGATCGGAATTCGAAAAGACAAAAGTAGGAGAATATGCTTATGACTTTGAGGGAGACAAAGATTTCTAAAATCAGGTTCCAAAACCTCTAACTGAAAAAGAAAGCAGGGGTGGGTGGATGTGTAGTCTAGTGGTTAATGCATCCATGTCCCACATCAGAGTTGCTGAGTTTGATACCTGGCTCTCACTCATGACTCCAGCTTTCTGCTAATGCAAACCCTGGGAGGCAGCAGTGGTGGCTCAAGTCGTTGGGTTTATACCACCCACAAAGGAGACCTGGCTTGAATTCCCATTCCCTGCTCAGCTGAGGCTGTTGAAGGCATTTGGGAAGTGAAGCAGCAGATGGGAGCTCACTCTCTCTCTTTCTCACTTTGTGTCTGTGTGCCTCAAATAAGCAAGTAAAAATAAAAAATATAGTAGTCAGGTGAAAATTAAAAGTTGAGTCATCGAAAGATGTATAAAGAGAATATAAATGTGAGCCACAGAGATGTTTGTAACACACACTTGAGAAAGGATTCATATGTAAAGAATTCCAACAGTCCTGAAAAAATTAAAATAACAGAAACCCCAAAACAATGCGAACAAAATCTTTTTTTTTTTTTTTTTAAATTTTTGACAGGCAGAGTGGACAGTGAGAGAGAGAGACAGAGAGAAAGGTCTTCCTTTTGCCGTTGGTTCACCCTCCAATGGCCGCCGCAGCGGGCGCGCTGGTGCACCGCGCTGATCTGATGGCAGGAGCCAGGTACTTATCCTGGTCTCCCATAGGGTGCAGGGCCCAAGCACTTGGGCCATCCTCCACTGCACTCCCTGGCCACAGCAGAGAGCTGGCCTGGAAGAGGGGCAACCGGGACAGAATCCGGCGCCCCGACCGGGACTAGAACCTGGCAAGGCGGAGGATTAGCCTAGTGAGCCGCGGCGCCAGCTAATGAACAAAATCTCGAATAGGCCTTTCACAGGATGGAAATTCAAGTGTCAAATAAACAAATAAATGAAGAGCAGTTCAACCTCATTTATAAACAGGCAAATACACATTAAAACTGCTAGAAATGAGCACTGTATACACACAATAAATTAGCATGTCTGATAGGGCAAAGGAAACCTCTAAACACTGCTGGTAGAAGTATGTAACTTCGGGAAAGAGGTGCAGTAATACGTATCTACGTCACAGTAATTCTCCTGTCTTCGCATGGAAGTCCACACTTGGTGACATCAGGACACATGCACAGGAAGGTTCACTGCTGCATTTCTTAAAAAGCAGAAACACCACCCAGCTCCGTTCATTCGTCTCGTGTTCAGATGAACTCTGAGTGTCTCAAATCACGTGCTCTGGTGCTCCCTGCTCAAAAGCAAATCTCCTTGGACAGAAGCTGCTCAAGTATCCAGAGTGGTCAGCTAATGAGACGCCACTTCCTTATTTTGCATTACTATTTTTTAAAAGAAATTTTGTAGTTTTTAAAAAATACTTATTTATTTATTTGATAAGGCAGAGTTACAGAGGGAGGGACACAGAGAGAGAGAGAGAGAGAGAGCGAGATCTTCCATCTGCTGGTTCACTCCTTAAGTGCCACAGTGGCCAGGGCAAATCCAGGAGGTTCTTCCTAGTCTCACAAGTGCAATAGCAAGGAGCTGGATTGGAAGTGGAGCAGCTGGGACACGAATTGGAGCCCATATGGGATGTGGGTGTTGCAGGTGGCAGCTTAACCCACTAAGCCACAACACTGGCTCTGCACTAATTTCTAAAGAGCAGAAACGTCAAATCCAAAAATACTAGAGATATGTAAAAATTATTAAATGCTTTATTAAATAGAGTAGAAATGAAGAAATTAAACCCTAACAGAAAAGTGCCTTGATGTCATTGGTCAATGTAGGTCAACAGGAAAAATATAGTAACTTGTCTTTTTGATATTACTCAAAGGAAATTCCTGACCAAGTTTGAATAAGCTTCTTATTTTTTCAGTAAAAATCCTTTTCCTCCCTGCCATTCTAAATTCAAACTCAATCTAATCTCTCAATCTCTCTCTCTCTCTCTGTTTCTCTCCCCCTCTCTCATGTCTTCATTTTATTTTGGAGGATTGGTGCAGCTTTCTGAAACTTCATTGATGGGAACAAATTCATTAGTTGTTGGAATTTTCTCAAAAGACATTCCACCCTGTTAGAAAGCTTAGGCATTTCATTTTCTTTTTGTGGGCAATCATTTTTTTCAGTTTTTTTGCGTGAAAAAAAAAAAAAAACTCAGTCATAGACAAATCCAATGAATACATAAGAAGGAACCAAGAAATCAGTGAAAAACTGGGGCCCTCCATGTGACACAGCAGGTTATATATAAGCTGCTGCCTGTAGTGCTGGCATCCCATATTGGAACACCAGTTTGAGTTCCAGCTGCTCCACTTCTGATCCAGCTCCCTGCTAATGCATGTGGGAAAGCAGCAGAAGATAGCTCAGGTAATTTTGGGCCTCTCTCATCATTGTGGGAGACCTGAATGGAGTTCCTGGCCTCTGGCTTAGGCTTGGCTCAGCCCTGGCTGTTGTGGTCATTTGGGGAATAAACCAAGGATGGAAGATAACTCTCTCTCTCTCTCTCTCTCTCTCTCTCAACTGCCTTTCAAAGAAATAAATCTAAAGGAAAAAAAAAACAAATAATGGAATTTGGTGCATTGGATTAGTTCAGGATTATGAAACATAAACTACTTACCATAAATAGAAAGGATTTGAGTCCTTTCACAGTATATTGTCCATTTAGTTGAGAAGCCAAAAAAGCTAAAGGCCTCTGGGAACTGTGGTCATCAATCTTGATGATGCCTAGTAATGATGATATAAGACAACACTGGGACAAATGCTGCTATGGCCAATGATTTGTACACCCAAGGTGGCCTTTTCAGCTTTTGGTTGGGACACTGGAATACCAAGAAGAGGACCCAGTACACTGTTTTGGGGTTGGTGGAAACAGAACGGTTCTCTGCCTGATGCTCTGCAGGTCTGTAACATTCTTTATATTGCCAAGCAAGAAACAGGCAAAGTGTCTTTAAGCCATAGGGGGAAAAACTTACAACATTTTCTTAGAAGAGATCACTAGACTGCAAAGAAAAAATGAAAAGCAGTGGCTAAACACCACAACATGGATGAATCTTGCAAACAGCTGATCATGAGAAGACAGGTGAGTGCTGCAGTGCAGGGGTAAACTGCCTCTTACAATGCCTGCTTCCCATCTTAGAGTGTGGGTTCTAGTCCCAGCTCTGCCACTTCTGGTCTAGCTTCCTGCCAATGCATCTGGGAAAGCAGCAGATAATGGGCCAAATGCCTGGGTCCCTACCACTCTCATGGGAGACCTGGATAGAGTTCCGTGCTCTTGGCTTAGCCCTGATTTTGTGTCATTTAAGGAGTAAACCAGCAGATGGAAAATCTCTCTCTGTCTCTCCCCCTTTCTCTGTCATTCTGCTTTTCAAATAAATAAAGAGAACTTTAAAAAGATATTCAGGCCAGCACTGCGGCTCAATAGGCTAATCCTCTGCCTGCGGTGCTGGCACATCGGGTTCTAGTCCCGGTCGGGGCGCTGGATTCTGTCCCGGTCATTCCTCTTCCTGTCCAGCTCTCTGCTGTGGCCCGGGAGTGCAGTGGAGGATGGCCCAAGTGCTTGGGCCCTGCACCCAAATGGGAGACCAGGAGAAGCACCTGGCTCCTGGCTTTGGATCAGCGCGGTGTGCCAGCCACAGCGGCCATTAGGGGGTGAACCAACAGAAAAGGAAGACCTTTCTTTGTCTCTCTCTCTCACTGTCCACTCTGCCTGTCCAGAAAAAAAAAAAAAGATATTCATAAAATGCACATATTGATTATACTTGAAAAATATTTTAAAGTAGGCAAATTGAACTGTATTCATGAGATTCAAACCTAGAGGGTAAAACTATAAAGTAAACCAAGAGTTTAATTCCAAAGAGTGCAGTTACTGTTGAGGGGGGAAGGTGAAGGGATTGTGATAGAAAAAAGGCATGTAGGGGCTGCTGGCTGCTGGTATCCTTCTATTTCTTGTTCTGGGTGGTGGCTACTTTGAAATTTACTTTCTTTTTTCTTTCTTTTTAAAATGTATTTGAAAGGTACAGTTACAGAGAGGCAGAGAGGAGAGAGAGGTCTTCCACCCACTGGTTTACTCCCCAAATAACTTTAATGGCAGGAGCTGGGACGATCCGAAGCCAGGAGCCAGGAGCTTCCTCCTGGTGCATGCAAGTGCAGGAGCTAAAGCACTTGGGCCATCATCCACTGCTTTCCCAGGCCATAGCAGAGAGCTGGATCAGAAGTAGAGCAGCTGGGCACTGCAGGCGGTGGCTTTACCTACTATGCCACAGAACAAGCCCCGATATTTACTTTCTAACAACTTGTGAAACAGTATATTTACATTTTATGTATTTTCTGAATGTTATATTTTACAACAAAAAGCAATAAATTAGTATTCTGGTTTCTTAATCAGTCTTGTAAGTCTGCCTGACACAAACTAGGGATTCAGTGTTTGGCCATCTGTCAGTGAATTTTAAAAAGTGAGCCATAAGTTTGCAAAGCTGAGGTTCTGAATGAGCCCAGATTGAGGAGAGATGTAATATGGAAGACAAGACTACACGTGGAAGAAAGACCTAGGCTTAAACGCTTTTAAATTCCTATTCTAGGGGCAGGTGTTGGGACAGTGGTTGAGTGCCACTTGAGAAGCTTGTATCCCACATTGGGGAGCTTGGTTAGAGTCCCAGATCCTCTGTTTCTGACCCAGCTTCCTGCCAACGCACACCTGGGGTAGCAACAAGTGACAGTTCAAGTAATTGGGTCTCTACCACCACATGGGAAACCAAGGTGGAGTTCCAGGCTTGGAATTTCAGCCTGACTGGCTGTTGGGGACATTTAGGGAGTGAACCAGTGGATGGAAGATCTCTGTCTCTGTCTCTCTGCCTTCCAAATAAAATGAAAACAAATAAAATGATTTAAAGGTTTAAAAATAAGTCCTTTTTTTTTTTAAAAAATATTTATTTATTTATTTGAATGTACACAGAGAGAAGGAGAGGCAGAGAGAGGGAGAGGTCTTCCAGCACTGGATCACTCCCCACGTGGCTGCAATGGCCGGAGATGAGCCAATCTGAAGCCGGGAGCCTGGAGCTTCTTCCGGGTCTTCCACATGGGTGCAGGGGTCCAAGGACTTTGGCCATCTTCTGCTACTTTCCCAGGCCATAGCAGAGAGCTGGATTGGAAGTGGAGTAGCTGGGACTTGAACTGGCGCCCATATGAGATGCCAGCACTGCAGGTGGCGGCTTTCTTTACCCGCTACACCACAGCACCAGTCCCCAGAATAAGTTGTTTTTTTTTTTTTTTTTTTTTTTTGACAGGCAGAGTGGACAGTGAGAGAGAGAGAGACAGAGAGGTCTTCCTTTTGCCGTTGGTTTACCCTCCAATGGCCGCCGCGGCCAGCATGCTGTGGCCGGCGCACCGTGCTGATCTGAAGGCAGGAGCCAGGTGCTTCTCCTGGTCTCCCATGGGGTGCAGGGCCCAAGGACTTGGGCCATCCTCCACTGCACTCCCTGGCCACAGCAGAGAGCGGCCTGGAAGAGGGGCAACCGGGACAGAATCCGGTGCCCCGACCAGGACTAGAACCTGGTGTGCTGGCGCTGCAAGGTGGAGGATTAGCCTATTGAACCGCGGCGCCGGCCAGAATAAGTTCTTACTCTACAGTTTGTTATATCAACTTTGCAGTTTCCTTATCTATTAAAGGTTGACCCTTTAGAGTTGAAGGGAGGTTTTTAAGACATAAAGTGAACAAACTGTTAATCAAATGTGACTCTACCTAGGTGCCTGATCTAAAGTGCTAGCCCAGAGGCTGATGTCTCATTGATGATAATTCACCTCACGAGGAGGGAGATTAAAAACAAACAAACAAAATGATCATTCAAAAACAATTTTTAGTGTTTATTTATTTATTTATTTTCATCTCCTTGAAAGGCAGAATCTCACATACACATTCACACACACACACAGAGATATAGAGAGAGAGTGAAAGAGGTCTTTTATTCAGTAGTTCACTCCCCCAAAGCTTGCTACCTCCCAGGATCCATTAGCATCCTAACTATTTAATATAAACTTATAGAATTGAGTAATTTTATTTATTTATTTTCATTTTATTTGAAAGACAGAGACAGAGAGAATGTTCATCCACTGGTTCACTCCCTAAATGTCTGCAACAGCCAGAGCTAGGCCAGGCCACAGCCAGGAGCCTGGAATTCCTTATGGGTCTCCCTCATGTGTGGCAAGGATACAAGAAACTTGATCCGTCACCTGTTGCTTCCTAGAGTGTGCATTAGCAGGAAGCTGGAATCAGAAGTAGAGCTGGGGAGCTGGTGCTGTGGTGTAGCGGGTGAAGCCGCTGTCTACTGTGCCAGCATCCTGTATGGGCACTGGTTCAAGTCCCAGCTGCTCCATTTCCAATCCAGCTCTCTGCTATGGTCTGGGAAAGCGGTAGAAGATGGTCCAAGTCTTTGAGCCCCTGCACCTGCGTGGGAGACCTGGAAGAAGCTCCAGGCTCCCGGCTTCAGATTGGCTCAGCTCCAGCCATTGCAGTCACCTGAGGAGTGAACCAGCGATGGAAGACCTCTCTCTCTCTTTCTCTCTCTCTCTGCCTCTGCCTCTCTGTAACTATGCCTTTCAAATAAATAAATAAATCTTAAAAAAAAAAAAAAGTAGAGCTGGGACTTGATCCTAGGCACTCCAATATGGGATGGCAGCTTCCCAAACAGTGGCTTAATCAGTGTGCCAAATGCTTGCCCCTGGTGAATAATTTTGAACATTTATGTGGCACATAAAATTTAGATGAATCTGCGTGACAGCTCTACATATATTATTTTTATGTATGTATATATGTGAGATGTATTGAGATAAGGAAAGTGAGAAAGAGAGCATACATTCTCATCCACTGGTTCACTCTCTATATGCCTATGATGGTCCTGGCCTGGACCAAAACTGGGAGCCAGGAACTCAATCCAGGTCTCCCCTGTGGGTAGCAGGAATTCAATTATTTGAGCCATCACTGCTGCCTCTCAGGGACTGCAGTAGCAAGAAACTGGAGTCAAGACCTAGAGCCAGGCATTGAACACAGGCCCTCTAATATGGGACACAGGTGTCTTAACTGGTATCTTACTGGGCTAAACGCCTACCCTCTACATAGATTATTTGAAAGTGAGTGTTTTGGGAGAGGTCCCCTTAACTTATAATGCTCTTGTGTTAGGAAAAATATCTTTGCCCTCCCATGAATATTATCACGGGCCGTTAATACTTAAAAGGATCAATAATAATAGATACCTCTGTTAGGGATCAATAAGTGATACACAACTAAGGCAGGACAACTAGTATTTTGGCTTAGTCATTGAAATTTATAGGTGCTAAAAATTTTAGATAATGAGTTCAAAAGATTGATTTATTTAAACATCATTTTAATGTTTATGTATTTATCTGAGAGGTGCAAGGAAGGAGAGAGAGAGAGACAGCACCCTGACCTGCTGGTCCACTCCCCAAACACCTGCGACAGCTGGGGCTTGACTGAGCATTAAGCTGGGAATCAGAAACTCCACCCAGGTCTCCCATGTGAGCAGCAGGAACCCAACTACTTGAGCTATCACCAGTGCTTCCCAGGCCTGCACTGACAGGAAGCTGGAGTCAGGAGCCACAGCCAGGTATCAAATCCGGGTGCTCTGACAAGGGATGTGGTCATCCTAACTGCTGGACCACATGCCAGCCCCAAGATCGCATAATTTAAAACCTTTTTCCATCTACAAGTTGATAGCACATACAGCCCTTAAACGGCAGAGAAATAACTGAGCTGTGTCCTTATTCAGTAGGGAATAATTGAAGGAGGTACCAGGTTCACGTGGCTCACCCATCTGTGGATCCTGCCATGAATGATAAAACTGAAGAATTTTGACTTGTTTGTTGCCAAGGCCAACTGAGGCCCACAATAAAGGATGTGCCCGCTGGAGTTACCTTAATGCTCTCTTCCTGCAGTAAACTATTATGCTGCTTCAAGTCCGAGTTCTTTCCTCGCTCATACTGAAGCTCTTTCTCAGCTGAGTTGCAAAGGATCTGGAGCCGGTGCAAATTCTGGCGAAGTTGCTGTACTTCCTCTTGCTGCTGGCATTTTAGTTTTTCTCCAGACAATGAATACTAAAGCAAACATTCAAAAAAAAAAGAAACCAGGGCAGTTTGAAAGATTATTGGTAAAATATGGGATCAAGCTGTCAGAATTATCAAAATGTCATTTTTTTTTCAAAGCATCTCTCTCTTTTAAATTATACTTTAGTTCTTTTTTGGTTACTTTAATTAATTAATTTGCAAGGCAGAGAGAGAGAGAGAGAGAGAGAGAGAGAGAGAATGCACTTTCATCCACTGTTGCACTCCCAAAATGCCTGCTGCGGCCCCAGGCCAGGGGTTTAAGCTGAGCCAATAATTCAATCCAGGTCTCTCATGTGGATGGCAGGAACCTAATCATTTGATCCATCACTGTTGCCTCCCAGATCTAAATTAGCAGGAAGCTGAAGTCAGGAGCAGTGCCGGATATGGAACCCAGGCACTCTGTTGTGGAAAACAAGTGTCTTAACCAGTCCTTAACAACCAGGCCAACTTCCTATCCCCAGGTTGTAAGTATTCACATGTAGATGTTTCTGCAGTTAGTTTATTTACAACACATTACTCTTTTACATTTATGGCTATTTGTTACATGTTCATATAACTGAACTCCTGTTATGGTGAGAATACCAGGGAAATCAAGTGAATAAAAGCAGTTAGGCATGGACAATCACCCTTCCTATTTTTCATATCAATTAATGGCAACAGAAGCACGGACACTTTCAGAATAAAACATTTTAAATGGGGAATTCAAAGAGTCACTATGCGAAATAAGTGTGAATGTATGTGTGTATGCGTGCACACACACATGTGGTATCTGCTGGCAAAAAGCAAGAAACTTTAGCAAAAGATCTTAAGTTCCTAGTTTTCCTCATCACTTTCCTTTTACTGCTTAGTAATTCTCTTCCAGCTATTACTCACCAACACTGTTTTTTTTAAGACCTATTTTTATTTATTTGAAAGGCAGAATGATAGAGAGACAGGGAGAGGCAGAGGTATTTTCCATCTGCTTGTAATTCCCCAAATGGCTGCAACAGCCATGACTGGGTCAGGGTGGAGTCAGGAACTCCATCCTGGTCTCCTACGTGGGTGGCAGGGCCTAAGTACTTGGGCCATTTTCCACTGTCTTCCCAGGCACATTAGCAGGAAGCTGGATAGGAAGCAGAGTAACTGGGACTCAAATCAACACTCTGATATGGGATGCTGGCATCAGAAGTGGCAGCTTAATCTGCTGTATCACACCACCAGCCCCAATGCTGTTTTTTATTTTATTTCTTTAAAGATTTATTTATTTATTTGAGGGGCAGAGTTACAGACAGAGAGAGGGAGAGCCAGAGAGAAAGGTTTTCCATCCGCTGTTTCACTCCCCAAATGGTCACAGTGGCTGGAGCCGAGCCAACTCAAAGCCTGGAGCCAGGAGCTTCTTCCAAGTCTTCCACGTGGGTGCAGAGGTCCAAGCATTGGGGCCATCTTTCACTGCTTTCCCAGGCTATTAGTAGGGAGCTGGATCAGAAATGGAGCAGCCAGGACTCGAATGAGCGCCCATATGGGATGCCAGGGCAACAAGTGGAGACTTAACCTACTATGCCACAGAGCCAGCCTCTGTTTTTTAAAATATTTATTTATTTGAGAGGTAGAGATAGATAGAGAGTTTAGTTTGTTGATTCACTCCCCAAATGCCTGCAAAGGCTAGGGCTGCACTGGGCAGCTTTGGCTGGGAGCTGCAAATACAATCCAGGTTTCCCATGCAGGTGGCAGGCACCCAATCACTTGAGCCATGGCTGCCTGGCTGCTGCCTTTCAGGGTCTACATGAGCAGGAGCTGGAGTCAGGAGCCTGGGGCTAGGTATCAATTCCAGGTACTCTAATGTGGGACATGGGCGTCTTAACTAGTGTGTGACTACTAGGCTAATTGTCCACCTCAAGACATGCTCTCAAGTATGAATAGTATATTCCATTGTATATAGTATATATACTTAATTTTCTTTATTCATTCATTGACAGGCATTTTTTTTGACAGGCAGAGTTAGACAGTGAGAGAGAGAGAGACAGAGAGAAAGGTCTACCTTTTCCATTGGTTCACCCCCCAAATGGCCGCCACTGCTGGCGCAGCCGATTCAAAGCCAGGAGCCAGGTGCTTCCTCCTGGTCTCCCATGCGGGTGCAGGGCCCAAGCACTTGAGCCATCCTCCACTGCCTTCCCAGGCCACAGCAGAGAGCTGGATTGGAAGGAGCAACCAGGACAGAATCCGGAGCCCCGACCGGGACTAGAACCTGGAGTGCGGGTGCCGCAGGAGGAGGATTAGCCTAGTGAGCCACGGCGCCGACTGATTGATAGGCATTTAAGTTTATTCTGTAGCTTGGCTTTTGTGAATAATGCTGCAATGAAATTGGAGTCAGGAATGTCTTTCAGATCCTTTGGATGCATACCCAGAAGTGGGATCATATGGCAATTCTAGTTTTAGGTTTTTGTTTTGTTTTGTTTTTTTGACAGGCAGAGTGGACAGTGAGAGAGAGAGACAGAGAAAAAGGTCTTCCTTTGCCGTTGGTTCACCCTCCAATGGCCGCTGTGGCTGGCGCGCTGCGGCCGGCGTACCGCTCTGATCCGAAGGCAGAAGCCAGGTGCTTCTCCTGGTCTCCCATGGGGTGCAGGGCCCAAGCACTTGGGCCATCCTCCACTGCACTCCCTGGCCACAGCAGAGAGCTGGCCTGGAAGAGGGGCAACCAGGACAGAATCCGGTGCCCCAACCAGGACTAGGACCCGGTGTGCCGGTGCCGCAAGGTGGAGGATTAGCCTATTGAGCCACAGTGCCGGCTAGTTTTAGGTTTTGAGGAATTTTCATAATTTTGGACATTAGTCCCTTATCAGATGCCTGCCTTGCAAATATTTTCTCCCAGTTATAGACTGCCTGTTTCCTTTGCTAATTGTTTTCTGTGCAGAAGCTTTTAGTTTTATGCTATTTTATTTGCCTATTTTTGTTTTCATTGCTTGAGTTTTTGGAATCAAATGGAAAAATCCATTCCCTGGATCAATGCCAGGTAGTTTTCCCACTTATGTTTTCTTCTAGTGGTTTTACAGTTTCAGGTGCTATGTGAAGTGTTAATAGCTTTAGGTCATATGGATTACCTTACACAGGGGACTTCAAAAAGTTCGTGGAAAATGGGATTTTAAAATGTGCATTTTCTGTGAATTTTCTGAAGACTCTTTGTACAGTTTTCCATAATGTCTATACTAATTTACATTCCCATTAGCAGTGTACAAGAGTTCTATTTTCTTCATATCCTTACCAATACTTATCTTTTGCCTTTTTGATAATAACCATTCTAACAGGTGTGACGTGATCATTGTGTGTGTGTGTTTTTTTTTTTCTATTTGAAAGGCAGAGAGACACAGAGTCAAACACAGACAGACAGACACACAGACAGAGCTCTTTCATCCACTAGTTTACTCCCCAGTGTCCACAATATTCAGGGCTGGGCCACGTCAGAGCCAGGAAGCAGGAACTCAATCTGGGTCACCCATGTGGGTGGCAGGGACCCAGGTACTTCAGCTGTTACCTGCTGCTTCCCAGCGGCCACATCATCAGGAAGCCAGAGTAAGGAGCTAGAGACAGCCATCAAACCCCGGGAGACTGAACTGTTCATCTACACATGCTCCTGTGATATTTTAAATTAATTATCACTGAAGAATTAATGCTCTTATTTTATCTAATTGCTTTGAAAATTTTGTTAATGTGAATTTATTCCTAAGACAGATCTGTTCCAGGTTTTGGAGGCTAGAAGCTTGAGCGCTAAACTCTTTTTTTTTTTTTTAATTTATTTTTTGACAGGCAGAGTTAGACAGTGAGAGAGAGAGAGAGAGAGAGAAAGGTCTTCCTTCCATTGGTTCACCCCCCAAAATGGCCGCTACAGCCAGGGTGTTGCAGCCTGTGTGCTGCACTGATCCAAAGCCAGGAGCCAGGTGCTTTTCCTGGTCTCCCATGTGGGTGCAGGGCCCAAGCACTTGGACCATCCTCCACTGCCTTCCCGGGCCACAGCAGAGAGCTGGACTGGAAGAGGAGCAACCAGGACAGAACCGGCGCCCCAACCAGGACTAGAACCCAGAATGCCGGCGCCGCAGGCAGAGGATTAGCCTAGTGAGCCATGGTGCCGGCCTTTGAGCGCTAAACTCTTGCTAAATTCACCAAGAAATCTCTAACACCTGGGGTTTCTGGGAGCCAGTTGGCAGTCTTCCTTAGGACACCAGCTTGAGTGAGAACTGTAAGCATTCTGTGAAGTTTGCAGCAAGTAGAAGCAAATGGCATAGCTATTAAATAAGCAGTAAGCTTATTTACTGCTTATTTAAGTGATAGAGCCTGAGTAAGCAGACTCAGGCTCTATCACTTCCTTAACATGGGCAAATAAGCTTCCCTTTCTGGAAAAATATGTAACTTTTCTAAAGCCTCAGTTTCCGTATCTACATAGAGGCAACAATAATATTCCTGCCTCATTGTACTGTTTGATACATAAGGATATTTAGTATAGTGCCTAGAGCATAGTAAATTATCAATAATGTTAGGAAAAAGAACCAGGAAACTAGGTTTTAGCCCATAAAATTAAGATAATCAATGCTGGTTCCAACTACTTCAAGAGTGTTATCTAGAAATCAGCTATCAGGCACCCTGTAATATTGTGGAGCAGCAGAAGTTAAGCCTCATATGTGATGCTACAAAATACTTATGACCAAAACAGCTCACATACTTACTTATAAAAGTGCTCTCAAAGTTCTTTTTCTATGTCTTTAACACTTATAAACATTAAACATTTGGTATCTGGTTCAGGCTGACGCTACTTAAATGTGTCCATTATGAGGGTAATGAAGACACAGCACACACAGAATAGCAGCTGGCCGACCATAGGAACAAAGACCAGGAAAGCCACACATACAAACACACACAGGCACAGACCAGATAAAAAGCAGAACATTCTACAGCCATCAGTTAGCCAAAGAATGCTACACATAGAAAGAGGTTCTGAAATCACCAATGTACAGCACACGGCAGAAAAAAATGTTTTAAAGAAGTAAATGAAGTATCCAACAGGGCTTTGGGAAATGTAAAGTTTTGGGAAATGTAAAGTTCAAATACAAATGTGTTATTTTTTCCCCATGAGGTCCAAATCTATCTAGTTTATTACTGTATAAGCCTTAATACAGGATCTGATATATCATAGATAGCCAATTAATATTGGTTTAATAAATGAATAAGAAAAATTTAATCTTCTTCCAATAATTCCTGGTCACTATTATGGGAAAAAATTTCTGAACTAGTGTTAGAATTCAGCAAAATCCTAAAAGACTGTGGGTTATATAGGAATATTTGCTCTTCTACAAAGTGCCTATTCTCCCAGTGTTCCATAGAATTTTTATATATTTCATAGTTTTTCACCTCCATTCTAGGTTTTGAGAAATTATTCTTCATTACAATGGAAAAGTGTAAATTAAAAGAAAATTAATAAATTAACCAAGTTATTACTTCTCATGCTCTAAATTGCATACTCTAAAGGCATGCTGATCATTTTAAGTTCCTAGGTAAACACTTCATAACCTTTGTGAGCTTTGTTATTTATAAGGCTGTGTGTTCAGCCTCAGCTCAAGCCTCTTCTGCTAGCCCAATACCCAACAAGGGGACTTTCTGGGAGTTGTAAAATTGATCTCTTCCTGAATATTTGATGTCACATTCCCTAATCCACAATGGCCGGAGTTGGGTCAATCCTAAGCCAGGAGCCAGGAACTACTTCCAGGTCTCTCACATGGGTGCAGGGCCCAAGGACTTGGGCCATCTTCTGCTGTTTTCCCAGGCGCATTAGCAGGGAGTTGCATGGGAAGTGAAGCAGCCGGGACTTGAACCAGTGACCTTATTGGATGCCAGCGCTGCAGGTGGCAGCATAACTCTCTTCTATGCCATAGCACCAGCCCCTCAAATATACCTTTGACTTCCCTTACTGTTACTCTTTTTATTTTTCCCAAATGTATACTTGAATCACTTTTCAAATGCAAATTATCAGATTTTTGAAGTTGGCTTTCTTATGAATACAAAGGCCTCCCTCTTGGGATCTCAAAATCAGTTCTAGAATATTTATGGACTGAAATCTTAACTTGTACAAGAGCCCATAAAAGTGAGACATAAGAAAGAATTTATGTGGCTTGTGGTCACTCCTATTATTTCTCTTACAAGTAGATTTTTAGCAAATAGCAAAAGCCATCTTTAAAATAGTTCTGTGTTTGTAGTCTTCTCCCCACTAAAATGAAGTACTTTGTATAGGAAGCTGCATATCAGGAATAGAAAAGGTAGCACCTATCCTGACATTCCCTATCCCACCTGCTCAGGGCAGACCTCAACAATCAATCAGCAATTTTTCCTTATGAGCTTAGATGGAGCTTAAGAATTCTTGATAATAAAGTACACCAACTGAGGTGGTAGTAGGTTAAGATGACTCTTGGAATGCCCACACCCCATATCCAGAGTGCCTGGGGTTGACTCCCAACACTGCTTCTGATTTCAGCTTCCTGCAAATGTACCCATGAGACACCAGAAGATGGTGAAAGTAGTTGGGTCCCTGTCACCCATATGGGAAACAGAGATGGAGTTCCTGGCTCCTGGTTTTCTCCTGGTCTAGCCCTAACTGTTGTAGGCATTTGAAGAATGAAACAGTTGATGGGTGAGATCTCTCTCTGTCACTCTGCCTTTCCAACAAAAGTTTGTAAAAATGCACATCAATGGATGGACTTAGTTCAGATTTTAATTGCTACTGTATTACGATTTATGCCATGATTATAATATCACTCAGTAAGTACATGTTAATGATGAGATTAAAAATGATGTTGGGAGGCCGGTGCTGCAGCTCACTAGGCTAATCCTCTGCCTTGCGGCGCTGGCACACCAGGTTCTAGTCCCAGTCAGGGTGCTGGATTCTGTCCTGGTTGCCCCTCTTCCAGGCCAGCTCTCTGCTGTGGCCAGGGAGTGCAGTGGAGGATGGCCCAAGCCCTTGGGCCCTGCATCCCATGGGAGACCAGGATAAGTACCTGGCTCCTGCCATCAGATCAGCACGGTGCGCCGGCCGCGGCGGCCATTGGAGGGTGAACCAACAGCAAAGGAAGACCTTTCTCTCTGTCTCTCTCTCTCACTGTCCACTCTGCTTGTAAAAAAAAAAAAAATGATGTTGGGATGGGCAATTAACCTAGCAGTGAAGACACTGATTAAGACGCCCTTGTTCTAAGACAGGACAGAAGCAGGACTCACTAAAATCAAGCTCCACCGGAAATGATATACATCCCCCTCCCACCTAATTATGCATCCAGCTCCAGTTCCAAACCAATCAAGAGCAAGGAGCATCCAGACCCTAACCACAAAAGACCCCTACTGCCCTATTAGAGACTTCAACCTGCACACATGTCCAGGATAGCCCAATGTGACTAAGTGATCTTCCTGGGTTGTTGGCAGTGAGCAACACCACCATTTTGAACATGTCATATAGAAAAATAAAACACATCAACCAACCAACAGTGCCTGCACAGGACACCAGGCAAGGTACAAACTTAAGTGTCATGTACCAGGGGTGACTGAGCAGACTAAAGTGCTGTTTGCTAAGGAGAAAAACCCCCACGCCCACCCATCCCCATAGAAACACCTGATCCACTCTTGTTGGGGAGCCCATCAGTGAAACTTCTGCCTACCATGCTGTCTCCCTTGTGCTTGTGCATAAACCCCCAATAAGCTTGTCTGGGTTGTATGTTGGTCTCTTGTCAATTTCGATTTGCAAGTGAGTCAAAGAACCTGTTTTTTTTTTTTTTTTTTTTTTTTTTTTTTACAGGCAGAGTGGACAGTGAGAGAGAGAGAGACAGAGAGAAAGGTCTTCCTTTGCTGTTGGTTCACCCTCCAATGGCTGCCAGGGCCGGCGCGCCGCGCTGATCCGATGGCAGGAGCCAGGTACTTATCCTGGTCTCCCATGGGATGCAGGGCCCAAGGGCTTGGGCCATCCTCCACTGCACTCCCTGGCCACAGCAGAGAGCTGGCCTGGAAGAGGGGCAACCAGGACAGAATCCGGCGCCCTGACCGGGACTAGAACCCGGTGTGCCGGTGCCGCAAGGCAGAGGATTAGCCTAGTGAGCCATGGCACCGGCCTAGAACCTGGTTTTGTAACAGCTGTATATGCAGATGCCTGGCTTGATGCCCAGCTTAGGGTCCTGTAATGCAGACTCTGGGAGACAGCAGGTTATGGCTCAAGTGATTGGTTCTTCCACTCACTGCACTGTATTCCTGACTCTCAGCTTCAGCAGCCCTGGTCCAGTCCTGGCTATTGTGGGCGTTTGGGGAGTGAACCAGCAAATAAGAGATCTTATTCTCTGTCTGTCTGTCTCTCTGTGTGTATCTCAAATAAATAAAAAAGTTTTAAAAAAGTGTACATTCACATCTAGTAGTAGGAAATGAACCCCATGTGAGCGTGTGTTTACAGCACCTACCTGGGCACTACTGTCATCTGAACTATCCCCAGAGCTCTGAGACTGCAGGAGGCTCTGATCGATATGGCTCAGCTCTTCTCTAAGCCTCACAACCTCCTCAGGCTTCACGGTCAAGGGCTGTTCTTCACCCTTCATCTCTCGATTCTGCTGGCAGTCCTCTTCCTTCTGCCTCTCTGCTGAGGCAGTGCCCTCCTCTCCTGATTCCTCTGGAGCTTCCTTCTGCTCACTTTCTCCTAATGTGGGACTTGGTGCAACAATAACAGTAAGAAACTATCAAAGTGCTTATTGGAGTAGCAGAACAGGGAGAAAATATCTTACAAGTCAGGATGGTACTACAAGCAAGATTTTCCAATGACTTCTCAGGTAGAGTAATATTATTATAAGTAACCTTAGAAACAGTGAGTTATATTTTTCACTCACAGACTTCTGTTTACCACAAACAATCACTTTAAATGAATTCTTTAACTTTTCAAAGTTTAGTATGACATTGGGCAAACATTATAAAGATTTTTTCTTAAAGAAATAACTCAACAGGAAGCCAGGCATTTTAGCAAGCACCAGGTCTGTAACAGGACAAACTCTCTGACCTAAGGGGCTTACAATTTAGTGAAAAAGAAAGACAGGTATGTATATGATTAGACTAAATGAGTAATAAGTACAATGATCCCTCAGTATCCTCGGAGGATTCGTCCCAGGACCCCTGCAGATTCCAACATCTGAGTGACTGATAGAAACTGGTGGAGTATTAGAATGACCTACACATATCCTTCCTTGTGCTTCAAACCATCTCTAGTATTACTTATAATAACCAATACAATGTAATTGTTATAGAAATAGTTGTTATACTATATTGTTTAGGGAATAATGACAAAGAAAAAAGTCTGTACATATGTTAGTAGAGCAATTTTCTTTTTAAAGCAACAGAGAGACAGACAGAGATACAGAGAGAGATCTGCCATCCACTGGTTCACTCCCAAAAGCCCATAACAGCTGAAGCTAGGCCAGGCCATAACAAGGAGCCAGGAACTCCAACCAGGTCTCCCACATGGGTGGCAGGGGCCCAATACCTTAGGCCATCATCTGCTGCATCTCAGGTTCATTAGCAAGAATCTGGATCAAAAGCACAGAGTAGCTGGACACGAAGTGGACACTCTGATATGGGATGTGTATGTCCCAAGCAGCAGCAGTTTAACCTGCTGTACAATGCCCACCTGGATGCAATTTTTAAAAAACATTTTTGAACCACCACTGAGTTGAGTCTATAGCTGAGGAGCCTCCAGATGCATAGGGCTGACGGTAATATGAGGCCTGACAGGTGAGTAGACACGAGCTAAATAAATGTAAAGGAAGTGTGTAAATATGAAGGTCTTCAAAAGTTCACGGGGAGCAGGTGTTTGGCACAGCAGTTAAGTTGCTGCTTGTGACACCCATATTCTGTATTGGAGTGCCTGTTTGGAGTCCCAGCTCCTCCACTGCAAATCCAGCTTCCTGCTAGTGCACCCTGGGAGGCAGCAGACGATGGCTCAAGTGCCTGGGTCCCTGCCACTCACATGTAAGACCCAGACTGAATCACGGGCTCCTGGCTTTGGCCACCCATGTGGGAGACCAGGATGCTGGCTTCAGCCTGGCTCCATGCTGGCTGTTGCAGTCATTTGGGGAGTGAACCTGTGGATGAAAGATCTCTCCCTCTGTCAGTCTCTATCTCTTTGTCATTCTTCCTTTTAAATAAATAAACACATCCTTAAAAGAAAAGAACAGCAGTCATAGATGACACCTGGATTTCTGCCTGGGGCAAATGGGCAAGACCAAGGTGGGGGAATGTGGATATGGAGCGGAGAGATGTCTGTGGGCAGAATCTGTGACATAAACACTGGGTTGGATGAAACAACCCAGGGAAAAGAGCAGAAGTTGGAGGAGGAGACAAAAACCATGCAAGGAACAAGCAGAGGAGCCTGAGGAGTCTGAGGAAGGAGGAAAAACGGGAGACTGTGAGCCTCAGAAACCAAGAGCAGGAAATGCGCCTTGCGTGGTTAGAGAATGTGGACGAAGAGTAGAGCAGACCAAATATGCCAAGACTCTGCGAATGATTGTACATGAGATTACTTTACAACAAAATAATACATTACAAAAAAGCCGAATGTACAGTTACAACAATGCTATTAAAACAGTGACTAAACTGAGACATGAAAATGACTATAAGATTAAAGATAATTACAACAAAATAATGCATTACAAAAAAGCTGAATGTACAATGTTTACGTTATTAAAACAGTGACTAAATTGAGACATGAAAATGGCTATGAGATTAAAGATAATTCAACCAGAAAGCGATATAAACACTAGTCATCAACATGAAGAATATTATCAAAGTAAAATCATCAGACAAAAAAACATGTATGTTTGCATATGCATACATATGAAGGATATTCAAAAGGTTCATGGAAGGGGCAGCCACCACTGGCACAGCGGGTCAAACCGCCCTTTTGGACGCCCACATCCCGTATTAGAGTGCCATTCGAGTTTTGGCTATTTTACTTCTGATATAGCTCCCTGCTGATGCACCTGGGAAGGTAGCAATTGATGGCCCAAGTACTTGAGTCACTGTCACCCATGTGAGAGACCCAGATAGAGTTCTTTGCTCCTGGATTTAGCCTGGCTCAGTCCTGGCTGTTGTGGCCATTTGGAGAGTGAATAAGCAGATGGAGGATCTCTTTCTCTGTCTCTCTCTTTGTCTGTCTCTGTCACTCTGCCTTTCAAGTAAATAACAAATCATAGAAAATGTGTGTATTATGAAAAAATGCATTAATTTCAAAATTTTTCACCAGAATAAACTCATCTTTTAATTCCATTTGTCTATGAACTTTCTGAAGTACCTGCATGCATACTATAGGAAAATGTACACTTGGAAAAATCTGGAAAGAAACAGGAAGAAAGACTGTATCTCAGGAGTGCTTTTTCCTTTTAACTTTCCTCTCTAATACACTATAGAAAATAATTAAACATTTTATTTTGGATTCAGCAGTTTTCAAAAGATAATATATCCAAATGATACAAAACAGCATGTAGTAGAGAAAAATACCTTAACTAATTTTTTAATAAAATAATAATGAATTTTACATCATTTATAACCCTTTTTCCTTTTCCTACTCCCAGTGGAAGCTAAATCACATTAAGAATGGGAAAGGGGTAAGCATTGTGACACAGTGGGTTAAACTGGATGCTCGTATGCCCTCCTCATGCATGTGGGAAGGCAGTGGAAGATGGCCCAAGTACTTAGGCCCCATGCCACCCAGATGGGAGATCAGGTAGAATCCCTGGCCTAGTCCAGAACTGCTATTGTGGCCATTTGGGGAGTGAAGCTCCTGCTTTCTTCCTCTGTCACTCTGCATTTTGATAAATAGATACATAGATAAGTAAATATTTTAAGAAAGACTGGGACAGGGGCTGGTGCTGTGACACAGTGGGTTAATGCCCTGGCCTGAAGCGCTGGCATCCCATATGGGCGCCGGTTCTAGTCTTGGCTGCTCTTCTTCCCATACAGCTCTCTGCTATGGCCTGGGAAAGCAGTAGAAGATGGCCCAAGTCCTTGGGCCCTTGCATCTACATGGGAGACCTGGAAAAAGCTCCAGGCTCCTGATTTCGGATTGGCGCAGCTCCGACCTTTGCGGCCATCTGGGGAGTGAACCAATGGATGGAAGACCTCTCTCTCTCTCTGTCTCTACCTCTCTCTGTAACTCCATCTTTCAAATGAATAAAATAAATGTTTAAAAAACAAAAGACTGGGACAATGTAAACATATACTTTATATGTTTAGAGATGGAAAAAGGATTTTTTCTTGTCAGAAGATGGAAATCCACCTTTCCTTATTTTTCTCACTAAGTGCAACTAAAAACTCTGAACATTACATATAAAACAAATATAAGAAGAATCTGAAAGGTGAAGAGAAGGTAGCAGACTAGCTATAGATTTTGAAACCTGAGGAATGATAATGGCTGGAAATTTCACAAGTTTTCTGTTTGCTTCATACTCAAATACGTCAGATTCAGAGCTTCAGAAGATAACAACCCAGACAACGCCAACAAGCACAGGCCAAAAACAAACAAACAACAACAAACAACAAACCCCCCAAATCCAGCTATCTTTAGCCAAACACAAGAAAAGGATACAAAGGAAGTGAGAGGACTTTAGTTTAACACCTACTTTCCTCCAGCAGGATACTTCACTGGCTGAGTTGGGAGCTTAGACTTCTACCCTCACCAGACCACTGGGTTGAAATCAGAGAAGCCCAAGCTGGGAGCAGGGACTTGAATCTCTGCCAGGCAGTGATGAGCTCTCCTACACTGCAGTGTCCATGCCCCATGTGGGGAGTCTAGCATTCTACTCCAAGCTGGAGTGCAGATGGGCATGTTACTCCCTTTCCACTGGGTGGTGTCAGAGGAAGCCAGGTGGAGAGTTGGCACAATGAGACCATTCCCACTACCCGCCTTGTGGTATCAGTGGAGCCCAAGTAGGGAGAAATAACAAAGCACCCTTCTCCCTCTCAGTCAGGTGGAGGAGGAATTCCCACCCTTACCAGCTGTAATAAGGACCCTTTTCTTCCTTGGGTGTCCATGGAGGCTGGGTGAGGCTATGACTTCTGCCCCTTCCGGGCAGTGTTGAGACAGCACTTACCTCCCCCAAACACCTCCCTTCATGGAGTAGCCCCTGAAAAAGATCAGCTCAACCAAAGGTCTAAGTAAGATATACAAAATATCCAAATTTCATTCTAAAATCACTCATCATACTCACCACAACAACCCAAAACAGGAACGTCTTGACTTGAATGAAGAAAGACAAGAACTGATGCCAAGACTGAGATGTTAGAATTTTCTAACAAAGCCGTAAGTCAGCCATTATAAATATATTTCATGAGGGATTATGAACATACTTGAAACAAAGTCTCAGAAAAGAAATAAAAAGTTTCAACAAAGAAATAAAATACATAAAAAAGAATCAAATGGAAATTTTAGGACTGAAAAATATAGTAACTAAAATTTTTAAAACTCAATGCCTGGGCCCACCAGCAGAACGCAAAGAATAGAGAAAACAACCAGTGACCTTGAAGATAGAGCATTTGGAATGACCTAATCTGAATAAGAGATAGAAAACAGAATGGAAAAAAAATGAATAGAGCCTCTGGGACCTGTGGGATTACAACAAAAGGTCTAGCACTTATCCCATCAAATCACAGAAAGAGAGGAGCATATAGGCATAGCTGAAAAGCACTTGTGGAAAGAGTGACTATAAAACTGTCCAAATGACATAAACATACAGATTCAAGAAGACGGGGATGGCCCTAAACAAGATAAACCTAAAGAAATTCATACCAAGCCACACAATAGTCAAACTTCTGAAAAAGTCCAGACAGAAAAATCTTGAAAGCAGTAAGAAATATTGTTTTACCTATAAGGGAAAACAATTAGAATGAGAATGGACATTCATCAGAAACTACAGAGGGGTGGGTGTTGTGGCAGTGGGTTAGCAGGGGGTTAAATCTCTGCTTGGGAAGCCAGCATCTCATATCTGAGCGTCTAGGGTCGAGTGCCACCTCTGCTTTTTGTAGGATGTATAAAGATAACAGAACAGATGAGTTTCTGTCAGAACTATATAACCTTTTCAAATAAAGAAAATTGAAAACTATTATAGTGGTTAGCATTGTGGCACAGGGCCAGTCTGAGTCCTGGCTGCTCTGCTTCCAATCCAGCTTCCTGCAAATTCACTGGGGAAAAGCAGTGAGTGACAGCCAAAGTACTTGGGCTCCTGTCACCACTGTGGGAGTTCTGAATGGAGTTCAGGGCTCCTGTCGTGTCTCTCCCGCTCTCTGTCACTATGCCTGTCAAATAAATAAATGAATGAAGCAATCTTTGGAACAAACAAACTACTATAGAAAGAAGGGGAAATTTGAGAGCCATGGTGGATCTCCAGACCCTTGCTAGCTACAAAGCATGTTCTCAGCTCCACGTCATTTTTGGCTGGTAGTTCACTTTTGCTGACCCCACTTTTATCCATAGAAATATGTATTTCTTTTAAAGAATATGCTCAGTTTGACTCTGGTTTCTAGTGTATATGTTGTCTCTTACACCTTTTGAAAGGAAAAATCCTGTGTTTTGGCGGGAGCATTTGGGGAATGAACCAGTGGATGGAAGATCCATCTCTCTCTCTGCCTCTCTCATTCCCTCCCTCCCTCCCTCTAACTCCCCCTTTTTAAATAAATAAATGAATCTTAACAGAAAAAGAAACCATAGAGGCCATAAGGAAGTGCTCAAGCCTGGAAAGAAAAGAAATGCCCACTGAGAATAGTCCTCCTTGTCTCCTCCATCAGTTCCCTTTTCTTACTTCTTTATCCAGCAGACTTTAGACTTCATTGCTTCCATCACTGTGTAAACAAAATGAACAACTCTCTTACCCCATTTTCCTTCCACCGTGCTGAAGTGGCAAAACTTTAACCTTGAGTAAATACCACTGTCTTTTCTTCCCTAAAAGTAAACTACTGAGCATTGCTAAGGATCATCACATGTTCTCAAAGATGGATGCCATATAACTTCAGGTTTTGTAGCCCAACTTGGCCTTCAATACCACCACCCTCCCCTGTTGCTATCTCTTCCATTTCCACATTGATTATTTCAAAGTTTTACAATTCTCTGCTGTTGCTATTCCTCTCTCACTTCCAGCAGGTATCTTTTCTTCCCACTTCAGAGAGCACAGAAACCACTGAGCGTGTCTTTTGATTTCTTCTTACGCTAAAAACTCACCTGCAGCTCCATTTATCCTCTATTATTCTTCCTGTTAAAATGGACAGGTATGCCCCCTCCCCCACCCCCGGCTAAGGCTGGCCCCTTTGCTGATACTCCGATACATCTATCAATTTGCAGATCCCCATAAGCATCTAAACACACTAGGTTCTGCTTATCGCAGCTCCATCTCCTTTTTTCTCCTTCACAACCAGACTTTTTGGGAAGCCTCGTCTACATTCACCATTCACGTTTCCATTCCCTACTTGTTCCTCAGTTCATTCCCACTCACTGCCCCATAGGCTGTCATTCAGAAAGCAATCTGTTTTTTTGCCTTCACTGGAACTACTCTTACTTCCTTACTGCTAAACTCAGTAGTCACTCCGTATTCCTTATTTCATGGACTTCGTGGCAGTACTTAATGTAACTCACCACTCCTTTGAAATACTCTTTAATCTGGCTTCTGTAACACACTCTCCTGATTTTTTCCCTACTTCTCTGACTGCTTTGTCTCGGTTACCTTTGATGTGTGTTCGAGGAGGATATTCTTTATGCCTCCTAGAGAGAGGTTTTCCTTAGGTTTCTGCCTACAGGTGCTTTTATCAAGCAACATACCGGTAACTTTTGTTACCATCTACTTGTAAAGGATTCCCAAATTTACCTCTTTTCCAGAGGTAAATTCCTGAGTTCCAAATCCTTAAATCCAATTGTGTGATGACTGTCTCCAGCTGGCTATTCTAACGACATTTCAAAGTCAGTGTGCCAAAAGCTACACTCCTTTTTCTCCTTCCTCAAAATTATTCTCTAACTCAGTGAATGACACCATCAAATCAAAAATTAAGTTATCCTTAACCTCTTTCCACAGCCAAATCACTGTCTACTATGCCTTCTTCCTCATTCTCCATACTCACCACTCCTTAAGTCCTATTGATTTTCTTCCTCTCAATTCCATGGACTTTGCTCTATCTCCACAAATATCATCATCTATCACCTAGATTACCCCCTAACTGCTACCTTCATTCTTTTTTTCTAAAGATATATTTATTTATTTGAAAGGCAGAGTTACAGAGAGGCAGAGGAGGAGAGAGAGGTTTTTCATCCACTGGTTCACTACCCAGATGACTGCAATGGCTGGAGCTGAGCCGATCTGAAGTCAGGAGCCAAAAGTTTCTTCCAGGTCTCTCACGCGGGTGCAGGGGCCCAAGGCCTTGGGCCATCTTCTACTGCTTTCCCAGACCATAGCAGAGAGAGCTGGATTGGAAGTGGAGCGGCGGGGTCTCAAACTGGCGCTGATATGGGATGCCGGCACTGCAGGCAGTGGCTTTACCTGCTACGCCACAGCGCCGGCCCCCTTCATTCTTTTTTTAATGTTTATTTATTTTCATGTACTTGAAAGAGTCACACACACACACACACACACACGCAGAGACAGAGAGAGAGAGACAGAGAAACTTCTACCCACTGCTTCATTCCCAAAATGGCCAGGATCAGGCCAATGCCAAATCCAGAAGCCAGGAACTTTATCCTCATCTCCCACATGAGTAGCAGGGGCCCAAGCACTTGAACCATAATCTGCTGCCTCTCAGAATGCCTCAGTAGGAACCTGGATTGGAAACAGAGTAGTTGGGAATAAAAGTGACACTCTGATATGGGATGCAGGCATCCCAAGTAGCAGCTTAACCTGCTGTGACACAATGCACATCTTGCTACCTTCATTCTTGCACCAACAATCTATTTTATAAAGAGCAGGCAGAGATTTTTTTAAAGAACAAATCTATTTTTGTCTTATCCGTGTTTCTAAAAGCTGCAGTAGTTTTCTATCACCTAAGTTTCCTACTCATGTCCTTTCACAACTGGGTCTTCACTCTCATCACCCCTTCCCCATTTCCTCTCTTCACATTCTATGCCACGGTTGGAACATTCAGCCCACAGGCTGTAGGAAGCCTGCAAAATCATTTGGTCTGGCTCTGCCACAACAACCACAGGCAGGACTCAGAATTCAATAAATCTATAGCAGGCCAATGTTTAAGTTGATAATTTTATATCACCATTGAGGTCAAGATTGAGGTCGACTTTTAGGACTTCAAATAAATGATGCTTTCTCTTGTACATGCCATCACCATCCCCCTGAAAGTTATTCTTCAGTCTTTTGCCTTGGCCTTTGATCAGTCATATTTCTTTTTTTAACTTTTATTTAGTAAATATAAATTTCCAAAGTACAGTTTATGGATTACAATGGCTCCCCCCCCCATAACTTTCCTCCCACTCGCACCCCTCCCATCTCCTGCTCCCTCTCCCATTCCATTTACATCAAGATTCATTTTCAATTATCTTTATATACAGAAGATCGATTTAGTATATGTTAAGTAAAGATTTCATCAGTTTGCACCCACACAGAAACACAAGGTGTAAAATACTGTTTGAGTACTAGTTATAGCATTACTTCACATTGGACACCACATTAAGGACAGATCCCACATGAGGAGTAAGTACACAGTGACTCCTGTTGTTGACTTAACAATTTGACACTCTTGTTTATGGCGTCAGTAATCTCCCTAGGCTCTAGTCATGAGTTGCCAAGGCTATGGAAGCCTTTTGAGTTCACCGACTTCGTTCTTATTCAGACAGGGTCATAGTCAAAGTGGAAGTTCTCTCCTCCCTTCAGAGAAAGGTACCTCCTTCTTTGATAGCCCCGGATCAGTCATATTTCAAGACTCATTCACTTTAAGACTAATTTTTGGTTCATTGGTCTGGGCCAGGGCCTGAGCTTTGTGTTCCTATATCGTCTAGTCTGCTTTGTTTCATTATCTTCCCCCAGCAGACTGTGTGGGCCAAAGAACAGCAACTGTGTCTTATTTTGTATCCTTATTATCTACCTACAGTACTCAGCACATGGTAGATGTGCAATTTATAGATGAATGTGATTGTATATGGACCTGAGTAAGTGCTGGCTGTGAAGGTGGACACAGGAAAGCACTACGAGTAAAGGAGAGAGAGTAGCATATGGCAGATGCACTGACTTCACACAGTCCTAGCTACAGGACGCAGTGTGAACCAAGTTGTGGAAACAGGCGCAGGAAGGAGTTCTTCAGAAGGAAGCCCAGTGTCTTACGGCAAGGCTCCTCGTCCCCGACGAAAGAAGGCCGCAGCCTTGCTCACTGTGGCAAGTATCCCTGCCAACTACCCCAATCAGTGGGGTGGATTTTTATCTGCTTTGATCATTGATGTCAACTCCTCCTCTGATAGAGCTTTAATTTGGACCATTTCATCTCCACTGTCATTTATCAAGATAAATGTCTTTTCATCTGTGGCTCATAAGTGGATTAATTAGCTTCCCATTTCATCTATTATAGAAATACCAGAACTGTATCACTTAAAAGTCATGTAATGTACCTTCCTAGTGCTCTCCTCCCCTACAGCAAACTACAGCTATGATCCAGCTTTGTGGCTTTTGTTCTTGCCACCATGATCATGTCTCTTTCCCCACCATCCCGCTAATATATTCTCCCCCACCATTCCGCTAATATATTCTTCCCCATCATCCCGCTAATATATTCTTCCTGCTTCTGACACTATATCTCTTGAGGGAGAATCCTGGACTGAGAGCTTACTCTAAAGTTTAAAGCAAATTTTAAGTGGGCATAAAATTCAGGGGCTCCAAGCTAGCAAACTAATCTCCTTCTAAAAACATTTACAAAGATACAAGTTTGGTTATTTCTAGACTGTATTTCCCCAATTTATTGATGAGTGCATCCTTTAGTAAGGCAGTTAAATAAAAATTGATATCTATCATTTCCTTTTGATTATTGACTTTTAGGCTTTTGTCCAAACATAATTTGATTGCATGTGCTTGTTTTTGTGCCAAAGCATAGCACTGCATTTGTTCAAAGCCTCAAAGATTTCTGTGAAAGATACTTTTTGTGAAAAAGCAAAAATATAACAGTTAGAAGACAAGATTATTTCCCCCATATTAAAAAGTGAAAGAGAAAGTTTTTCAAAATGTAGCTATCAGACACAATGTTAAATAAAAACAGCAAAAAACAACATCTCTGGAGGGTATGATCTTAGTTACATAAAAATATAAATATGTATGCATATAAAAAAGAAAGAAAAATTGAGATAATCCTAGTGAGAATTACAGGTTATGATTATCCTTTTATGTTTCTCCATGCTTTCTAAATTCTCTGTAAAAAGCGTATTTTTTTACAAAGAAAGAAAAAATGTTAAAAATGTTTAAAAAATATAATAACACATCAAAAGACAAACTCCTTAGAGATGGGTTATGACTAATTTTTTCCAGTCACATAATTTGGAATGAATATCAAATTCTTACAGTGATCAAGATAAATAAAATGAATCCTAAGTCATTGATAAGAGATTTTACTCTATTTACCAGAGTTCCTCTCTTTCTTCCTTTGGATTTTGAATCTCTATTTCCAAAATTGATAATTTAGACACAAGATCTTTACAGGTATTCTCACTTGTAATTAAATTTGCAGTTTTCCCCCCGAGAGTAAAATGATTTAAATTTTCAAATTCTTGTGAAAGCTTCAAGACCTGTAAAGTTAAGTAAAAAGACAAATATTCTATTTTGCATATTGTTATGTATAGCTGTGAAAAAAACTATACTGGTTATATTAAATGCTTAATTATTGCCTTAAATAGCATAAACTGATGTACTAATTGAAGTTTCATTCCAGGTTAATACTTTGTAGTTGTTATATAAATTAATCCATTTTTACTATAGGCATAAAAGTGTATACATTGGTGTTTTGAGTTTTATTTTACCGTTTAACAAGCAAAATGATGCTATCTGTAAAGTTCTACACTATTTCCACACTTCTTTGTTGTCAAGTTTCAAATGTACTTTGCTGACTCCTAAAAGCAAGAATGCACTGTTGTAAAAGAGAACATTAGAAAAACTGGATACACGCAAGACAGAACAACCGACTATTGAAAACACACGAACTAGTAAAGACTCCCAGACTATCTTAGTGGCTATCATAGTGGCTCTCAAACGTTAGCATATAAAAGCATCACCTGAGTAGTTTAGTAAGGGCACTGTTGCAGCCCCAACCCCAAGATTCCATCAGAGAAGTAGGGTGGGAGAAGAGATCCACCCTTGAAACGAGTCTCCCAGGGAATTCTGATGCAAGCTGATGCTCTCAGTCACTGCCTTGTGTGTGACTGGGAAAAGCATGTGTTCAGGTTTTGTTTGTTGTTTATTTGTTTTGTATAAATAGATTCTCAAGATTCTTTTCCTCAAAGGTTACTCTTTATACTTTCATATAAAATGAAAGACAACTTCCTTCAGGCAGTAGAAGGGATGGGTAGGACCTGGTCCTAGGAACAGCAGAGGGATCCCCATCAAAGCATTGCACTAAAGGAGGCAACAGCATTCCTAGCTCAGACCCTGAGTCTCTCTGGAAATGCAGTTTCTTTTGTAACTATGTATGATTTTAAGAACAGATTGGTTTACATTCTAAAGATCAATTTAATTTTATTTTACGAGTTCTTTAAATTTGGTTTCCTATGCCTTTTCAGTTCCCTGAAGAGAAACTGCAGTGTTCGATTGTGGTCTATAATCTCAAAAATCTCACACGGACTATAACCTTCGCTGGGGAGAAGGTTGGCTTTAACTGGGTCTTGGGGCACGGCATGATATAGATGGGTGAAGAAGAGACTATGAACAGCACATTCTAAGCTTGGGAGCAATGTAGTCAAAGGAACTAGCACAGAGTGAGTGAGAGTAATCTGTGGAGAAAGGAATAGAGGCTACAGGAGGAGAAGCTGAGGAAACAACGCGAGGCTGAGCGGAGGGATCAGATTATGAAAGGCCTCGAAAGACAACTTTCAAAATGAGCTGGCATTACTGTAAGCAAGAAAAAGGTTTCCAAAATGTGACTTAATCACTGATTCTCTGGTCATTGTGAAAAAAAAAGAGAAGTAAACATTACAGATAATAAATGTTCAGTTCTTCAGAAGTAAAGGATGGCAAACAGTGGAGTTTAAATTTGATGTGAAAACTGCTGAAGGTTTCTGAAGGGGATGGTGACAATAATACACTTCTGGGTATTCTGAATTTTTGCATGACAAGCTTGCTGAGTAGAGACTTTGTTCTTTATTGCAAGGAAAGTTAAAGTTACAGGATCTTCCATGACTTGGACATTGTGGAACAGGCCAGCTCTGTTCCACAGGTTTCTCCTTGTCAGGATGATATCTTAATGAATAACAGCTCAACCTAACAATCAGCCATGTTTAAATACTATAAAAATTAAACTGATCATTCCATTTTCTGATTGAGGGCTTGGGGTGGGATAGAAAGTGCATAGGCTGAGAATCACCAAGTAACTTGGCAGTGGGTTAGTATTGTTGGGCCTCAGAGTTCTCATGTATCAGCTGAAGGAGTTGACCTACATGATCTCAGCCCTTTCAGCTTGAACTTGGAGCCTGGGTATTGTGATCCAAACAAAAGACAGGCACTTCATCAAATACTTAAGACTCAACCTGTTTAGCCACACCTAGCAAACCAACCTTTAAGTCTAAACCATCCTCAGTTTCGTAGAGAAAATGGAATATAATGAATCAAATATTCAAAACAGGAACTTTTTAAGGGATAAAAGTTTGATGGGAAACAAAACACATATAGTCTCAAAAGTAATCTCCTGAACATGTACTAATTGCAAAGGTGGAGAAATCTATCAGACAGTGCCTTAACCTGAGTTGTGTTGTGAGGAGACATCAGACAAAGCCAGCTGAGAGACATTCTTCACAGTCAGTGGTCTATACCTGTTATGGCCTGCGTGCTTGTTTTCCCTCAAGATGTTGCAACCCTAACTCTCAGTGGTATGGGATTTGGAAGGGCTTTGAGAAATGATTAGGTCACAAGGGTAGACCCCTCACGAAGACATTAGCGCCATTTTAAGACAAAACAGGACAGAGCTTGCCTCCTCTGTCTCTGCCCTCAGCCCTCAGCCATGTGAGGGTGCAATGAGAAGATGACAGTGTGCAGAAAGGGAGTCCTACCAAACATGGGATCTGTTAGTACATTGGTCTTGGGTTCCCAGCCTCCACAACTGTGAGAAATAAATGCTGTTTAAGCCACTTGGTTTATGGCATTCTGTTATAGCTGCTCAGACTATGACCGTGCTCTTCAAAAATAGCAAGGTCATGAAAGACAAACACAGACTGAGGAACAGTTGGAGATTAAAGGAGCTTAGGACGTGGCAACTACATACAATTTATGATCCTGCATTAGGTATTCTACTAGAAAAAAACTGTTCATTTGTTAGAAAGTGGGGTAACTGGTAAATCTGAATCCAAGTTGTAGATGTAATAGAAATACTGTGTCACTGTTAATTTTATGATTTTTCAGATTTGTATTGTAGTAACATAAGGTATATTGCTATTTTTAGCAAACACACATGGAAATATTTACAGGTAAAGATTATACCTCTAGGTTACTTTCTAAGGGTTCACAGTGTGTGTGTGTGTGTGTGTGTGTGTGTGTGTGTAGGGAGAGACAATAATAAGGCAAACACTGCATCATGCTAACATTTAGAAGTGTGGAGGCTTATGGGAATTCTTTGTAATATTTTGGTAACTTTTGTATAAAGTGTGAAATTGTTTCAACATAAACAGGTTAAAAAACAAGGGAGAGAGTAGGATAGCTATATCTATATTACCAGGATAGTGATCTGGGTTTCTCGATCTTACATTATTACCTTATAGGATACATTATACTCTTCTCACTCCAGTCCCTCCTTTGTGTTAACTTTCCTGATGTTTCTCTGAAACACAAGTTCTTTCCTTGCACACAGTGATAACTCACTGTGTGACAAGGCCCCACAAGCTATGCTTAGTTGCAGGGTGTGCCCTACACATTCACCCTCCCAGGAAGTATTCTGGATCTTTCCCTCCTTACTGTCACATAATCCAGATCTCAATCCTTCAGCAACTTGCTACTTCGTTTCTAAACAACTGCAGATAGGATGAATTAGGCCTTGATCTAGCTCTTCATCTCATACATGACATTAAAATACAACCCAGCATATTTTAACTGTTGCTTTCAAACCTTCATTCCTTGCTACCATTTTAATCTAGATTGAAAGAGTGATTGAGGAAAGGAATTTTCAGCCAGGAGAAGATAACATAATAGGTAGGACTCTATAAATTACACCATAGGTAACCTCTTCATCTACCATTGGACTAACTCTGATCTGGTAGTCATTTTTAAGCTCAGGGAACAAATTTAGGTCAGGACATTTAAGCATTTTCCTAATTTTAAGCATAATCCCACTTCTCACTATAACAGAACTATACTTTTCTAAATTGAAGACATTTAAGTAAACTTTTCACATTGTAATATGTGCTCTAGCAATTAAGTTGTCATGAAGCTGATTTGAAGTTAAAAATTCACACATTAATTCTAAATACCAAGTACTGGTTGAAGTCTTAATATTTGTCCTGAAATACAAATATAACTTGACTTATGATCCACTTTATATGGCAATTTGTTCTATAATAATAAAAGAAGTTTTAATCTCCAAGTCATTTCTTATTGAAAATTATTTCATTCTATCCTACCCTCATTAAAATATATTAAATATTGAAAATTTAAATATTTAACAATTCAATCTCACCTTTGTTTCTAATTCAGAATTCTCTTTCTGTAGCAGGTCATACGCTGTTAAAAAATGGCCTCTGCTGTCTACTGCCCCTGGAAGACTTTGAATTTCATCATACAGGAATGTAAGTTCTGATTTTGATTTTTCTAATTCCTATTAAAAATGAAGATAATTTTTAGAATAAGACTATTTTTTTATTTTTATTTTTTGACAGACAGAGTGGACAGTGAGAGAGAGACAGAGAGAAAGGTCTTCCTTTGCCGTTGGTTCACCCTCCAATGGCCGCCGCGGCCAGCACACCGTGCTGATCCAATGGCAGGAGCCAGGTACTTCTCCTGGTCTCCCATGGGGTGCAGGGCCCAAGCACCTGTGCCATCCTCCATTGCACTCCCTGGCCACAGCAGAGAGCTGGCCTGGAAGAGGGGCAACCGGGACAGAATCCGGTGCCCCGACCGGGACTAGAACCCGGTGTGCTGGCGCTGCAAGGCGGAGGATTAGCCTAGTGAGCCGCGGCGCTGGCTGAGACTATTTCTTCATACAAAGTATAATATTTCTAAAAGTCTTAAAATGGTTCTGATAATGTTTTGTTAAAAAATTTTAATTAACCTTAGCATTCTGTTTCTCTGATCCACAGGTTGAAAGACTGGGTTTCTAGTGTCATTCCTACATTAAGCAAGGTTTGTATAGAGGTAAACTCTTCAGAGACTCCTGTATTAAATGGTTATTATCTGTTTTGAAATGTATTTTAAAAACTACCTTTAACAGAATAATGTGTTATGTGGTTTTCCTTTAATCTTGTGACAATCTTAGCAATGGATTATTGAAACTAAGGCCCGGGGAACTTAAATGACCCACTTAGGTTCACAAAGCCAGGAAGAGGCAAAGCTGAGATTGCAGACCCATGTCTATCTGACTTTAGACTTTGTGCTTTTAAATACAAATTATACTGCCTTATTTAACAGTGTATACCCAGTGACTAGTCCTCTGATTTTCCGTTCATATCCATGAGATGATTTTCATCTTAAGTCAGATGAAGATTTTCATCAAATTTTTACATTGATCATATGGACTATACAGTGGAAGATTAGGGTCTGAGAGTCAGACTGTGGTGTCCAATGAAGGGAACAGGTTACATAAAATTTACTTTAGAAGAACAGCTACTTGGTACTTCCCCAAAACCTTGAAGTCAGAGAGGGAGTGTGCTAATAAGCACTCAACAAAAAGGCAAGATGATAAGGGAGTGTCTTCCCAACACCACAGGAAGGGCAAGTGGTATCAATTTCCTATCTCATTTCATTAGGATGGGATCTGGGACATTATACTGGCTGCCACCCATCCTGCAAACTGATTCAGTATCACTGTGCTCTACACTGGACTTCCACAAACTCACTTCCATGCTTCTCTTCAAAGTATAGATTGATTGTGTCCTAATAGATCTTTCCAATATGAGGTTAAAACAAGAGACAAATACATGAGTCTATGAACACCGTAACAATCACCTGCTATTTGCAGGATTCTTTGACTAGTGCTGGAACTCAGCTTGGGGAAGCAACAGAACTACCTACTCCATTATTGTTACTAGAGGTACACATTCTATAGTGCCATGGACTGAATTGTGGCCACCCCCTTTGTGTGCTGAAGCCCTAATCCCCAATATCAAGGAGGTGATAAAGGTCAAATGAGAATGTAAGGGTGAGTCTCTGACTTGATAGGCTTGGTGCTTTTATAAAAAAGGAAGACACCAGAGCTTCTTCTGTCTCCATCATGTGAGCATAGATCGAGAAGGCAGCTGTCTGCAAGCCAGGAAGAAAGGCCCTCCATAGGAAGTGAATTGTTCCGCAGCTTGAGCTGAGATTTCCCAGCCTCCAAAACTGTATGAAAATTAATATCTGTTATTTTAGCTACTGAGTCTATAGTACCACTTATGGCACCATAGGCTAAGATATATAGTTATAATTTATTTTAAAATAGAAGATAATGTGAAATTCCCAAGTTAGGATTATTATAAGAGAAAAAAAACATCTTGAATGGCAGTACCTCACTTTTAACTTTCAAAGCCTTCTGTATGGAATTAAGACTGCATGCTAATTGCTTTCTCTTCTTTTTCTCTTTTGATAAATCACTTTCAAATATTTCAATTTTTTCTTGGCTCATATTAAATATCTGTAAAAAGCATTTTACACAATTAATTCTACATACAATAGCAGTGTTTCCTATAAATTCTGATAATAACATTTTTCTGCCTAACTCAATTATAAAGTCACCCAGGAAATATGAACTGAGGAAAACTAGGTCAGGGTACCATTGCTCCTAACATGTATTTTTCTCAACAAGCCTGTTCATGCAATGTACAATGTAGTAATACTCATTCTTCCTACATTATAGCCATCACAGAAGGAATAAAATATGATTTTGAAAGTATTTTATAAATTCTAGGTACCTATAAATATAAGGTGTTGTTCAAATCTATCCAAATTAAGTGATAATAATCATCGGAGTAATAATGGTGGCAGCTACTACTTATCAAGAGCTTCCTATATGTTAGATGCTACGGTACATGCTTTACATGAATTATCTCATTTTGTTTTCCCAGGACTCCTATGAGACTGGAATTACTATTACATTCTTTTTCAGAAGAGATAGGCAAGGCTTAGATAACTTAGATAACGTGACCAAGGTCACACAGTCAGTAAGGGGATTCAAATCCAAGTCTAACTTAAAAGTCCTTTTAATATCTACTCTATTCAATTTTGTCAAAGTGTGTTTTCTCTTTTACAAAAATCTGTTAAGGCCGGCGCCGCGGCTCACTAGGCTAATCCTCTGCCTTGCAGCGCCGGCACACCGGGTTCTAGTCCCGGTTGCCCCTCTTCCAGGCCAGCTCTCTGCTGTGGCCAGGGAGTGCAGTGGAGGATGGCCCAAGTACTTGGGCCCTGCACCCCATGGGAGACCAGGATAAGTACCTGGCTCCTGCCATCAGATCAGCGCGGTGCACCAGCTGTAGTGTGCCGGCCGCAGCGGCCATTGGAGGGTGAACCAACGGCAAAGGAAGACCTTTCTCTCTGTCTCTCTCTCTCACTCTCCACTCTGCCTGTCCAAAAAAAAAAAAAAAATTCTGTTAAGAACTGATTCCTTCCATCCAAAACAGACGGAAGGATTAAGTTCTAGTGTTGTAAAGCACAGTGAGGTGACTGTAGTTCACAATAACCTAGTCTATACTTTATGAATAATTGGAAGAGGGGAGCTTGGAGGTTCTAACTAGAGAGTAATAATAAAGAGAGGCAAATGCCCATCACCCTGATTTAATCAACATACATTGTTGCAGGTAACCGAACGCCACACTGTACCCCCATAAACATGTGTAACTATGTGCTAACCAAAAAATATGTTTTAAGTTTAAGGAGATGGAAATGCTAACTAAATCAATCTGATCATTACACATGTATACTTGTAGCGAATTATCATACTGAACCCAAAAATTATGTACAGTTAAAAACATTTTTAACATACCAAGTAATTAAATTGAAATAAAAATGCAGCTTAGTGAGCAAACTGTGAGAATGGGGACAATTTCCTTGATGACTACCTTGTCATCAAGCAAGCTGTGGACACTGCTCCATGGTGAAAGCACACCTGCCCAGGAAACTAACTGCATGTTAGATTTGGCCAATTAGGAAACAGCATGCAACTGATTCATGTGTACTCTGGAAGCTGGGCAGTGAAGAATGGTGTGACAGCAGGAAGCCCTACCAGTTCTGTACTACTAGCTAACAACAGAGAGACCAGAGCAGTTGCTTCACTTTTAGACCTGGTTTCCTCATGTGTAAAATAGGGATAATGATGCCTGAATCTCTCTCTCTTTTTCTCTCTCTCTCCATGGACACCCCATTCATAGAACAAGTTCTATTATATTATTATCAGATTGTCCTAATTTTTCACTCTTAAATCTTGACAGACTAGTTTATCTGAAAGACATCTTTAGTGGCTCCTTTCTAACTGACTGCTGGGAATGCCTTGGAAAGGGCATTCTGTAACTACTGATCACAATCTTAGAATGTAGAGTTACCATTTCTGGATGTGTGCTTTCTCCTTTTGCCCATTTTCAGTAATTCTTAAGCATCCTTATGGAGTTTACCTTACCTGTATTAGAAAATGTAGCAGAATATTGTCTTTTTAATATCTTACCTCATTCAGATCTTGTGCTTTAATTGTCTCTTGACCTTTCATACTGGTTCTTTTCTGTCTTCCTATAATATTGATAACTTGGGCTCTAAGATGGAAATCTTAATCCAAATAAATCATTAGTTATAATACATACACACATTATTTGAAAAAAAAAAATAAGCTACATTCCTTAAGCATCCCTCCCTGAGGGATATACCTATACCCATGAGGTCTCTTCCGAACAGCAGGTTCACCTCCTATCTGGTCCTGGAGCCTTTGGAGATTTGCTTTATTACGGATGTGAGCCTTTGCTGTTGTTTGGCAGCTGAACTGAAGGGAATAAGCATTAGAAACTACACTACAGAACTCTGACTGTTCTGAGTTAATCAAACTTATTAAAACTTTTTACTTATTAAAACTTTCTCATGTTTAACATCCATAAAATAGGACGTAATCCCAAAATGATGAATTGGGAATAATGGGGAATGCTAAGAGAAAAATGAATGCTAAGATTCAGGTACGACTTTCACAGTTCTTCCTGTCCAGCTATATGGACCATAAGCCTAATGAGAATTGTATTGACTTGACAACATTGTACATGGATGTGAAGAAGGATGACATATATTTTTTTCTAGGATGAATCTTTTCCCCTTCATCAGCCACCACCTCTGCTGAATGTTTCTGCAAATCTACATATGACATGCTGAGGCATTCAACACTCAAGGCAAGAATTTTCTTAGCTGTCTTATACCACGTGAGATGCCTCAGAACACGGTAGAGGAAGCACTTCAGCTCTTAAAAACTCTTCAATTCCTTTGTGTTTTCACAGTGTAAGGATGTCATGTGCAGTGGGCACTAGCACAGCATGCTGATTTGATGCCCATGTCATATCAGAGTGCCTGGGGTCAAGTCCCAGCTCTGCTTCTGATTCCACCTTCCTGCTAACATGCACCATGGGAGGCAGCAGGTGATGGCTACCCAAGTGGGATACCTGGATTGAATTTCCTGGCCCTCAGCTTCAGCCTGGTCCAGGTCTATCCTCTGCAGACATTTAGGGAGTGAACCAGCGGATGATCAATCTCTCTCTGCCTCTCAAATAAATAAATAAACAACCTTTTAAAAAAGAATGTTATGTGCTCGCTTTGGCAGCACATATACTAAAATTGAACGATAAAAAGAATGTTATGTATTTTAATGCTATAATTTAAAAAAGATAGCTTTCCCAAATAAGATATATTTGAAATGTGTAATAATTTGCAACATATTGAATACAATAATGTATTCAGGCATTTATATACCTCCTGAGATCACCAACCAAATTTAAAATAGAAAAACACAGGAAAGGTTCAGGAAGTAATATGAGAAATGGACAATGAGCTATAAAGCTTTCCAGGGAGCTGAGAGGAGCCTACCTCACCTGTAGCCAGCAGTAAACAGGAGATGCAGTGCTTTGTTTCAGATTGCCCAATTAGCCACCAAGGACTGGAGAACAACGGTTTAACAGTTCAGAATTTTCCACATTTGGTGTTCTACTACCTGGAAGGTGGGGATCTCCAGTGCTCTGAACTAAACTGTGACTCCCAGGCACCATCTGATGAGTTTTACTGCCAACCCTGTGCACGCTTACTCAGGATGTGCACAGCCAACTGAGACTATGTACAGAATAGAACACTGCCCAGTCATCACTCTATGGGAGGTAGTTTATGTGCTCAGTGCTGGTCATGCAATGGTCCCTGTGGGTTATAATAAATCCCCTCTACATGTCTACACAAGAGGTAGTATAGTGCAGAAAATGAGCACTAGGGCCAGGTAAACCTGGATCAATTCCTGAATCTGATTCTTTCTCTGGTCAAGTTCCCTTAAGCTCTCACAAATGTGAGTGTGAAATGGCAACACTCCTAAATACCTTGGGAGGACTGCTCCAGGGATTCATGAGAGGATGTTTGTAAGGCAAATAGAGCAGACCTTGGCACATTACAGATGCTCAGCATGCTGTGGCTATCATGATTCCTGCCAGACACCTGGCACTCCTTCCATTCTAAGCATTTCTCTGAGAACATGTGTAACAACAGCACCAAGAGGCCCCACTGAGTGGTAAGTCTGCAGGCCAAGATGGGTCAGGAACACAGTTCTATCTCAAGGAGTCTGCTTGATAGAAAGGAGTGCTGTTCTACACTATTCTTCCTTTTTAAGACACAGGGATCCCTTGGCCGGCGCTGCGGCTCAATAGGCTAATCCTCGGCACCGGCACACTGGGTTCTAGTCCCAGTCGAGGCGCCGGATTCTGTCCCGGTTGCTCCTCTTCCAGGCCAGCTCTCTGCTGTGGCCCGGGAGTGCAGTGGAGGATGGCCCAAGTCCTTGGGCCCTGCACCCCATGGGAGACCGGGAGAGACACCTGGCTCCTGGCTTCAGATTAGCGCGGTGTGCCGGCCGCAGAGGCCACTGGGGGGTGAACCAACGGTAAAGGAAGACCTTTCTCTCTGTCTCTCTCTCTCACTCACTGTCCACTCTGCCTGTCAAAAAAAAAAAAAAAAAAAAAAAAAGACACAGGGATCCCCTCTTCCTTTTATTTTCAAAGGAATTATTAGGGGAAACACTGTACTAAGTACCCAGAAGTGGAGGCTCCTCTGATTGGTGGGGAGGTAGAAGACCAAGAGATTTTCATCTTTGATGCAATATCAAGGATACCTGGAAACAGCTTAAAAACAAAAACATGGGTCTTGTTCAAGTTGAGCTCTCATATTTATGAATTTGTGATTTTTAAAAAGATTTATTTATTTATTTATTTGGAAGGTGGGGTTACAGAAAGGGAGGGGGCAGAGGCAGAGAGACAGAAGTTTGTATCTGCTGGTTCACTCCCCAAACGGCTACAACAGCCAGGCTGAAGCCAGGAGTCAGAAGCCAGGAGCCAGGAGCTTCTTCCAGGTCTCCCACGTGGATGCAGGGCTGAAGCCCTTGGCCATCTTCCGCTGCCTTCCCAGGTGCATTAGCAGGGAGCTAGATCAGAAGTGGAACAGCAGGGACTCGAACCAGCATCCATATGCCATGCCAGCTCGGCAGGCAGCAGCTTAACTTGCTATGCCACAGTGCTAGCCCTGAATTTGTAATCTTACTTTCCTCATTTGTAAAGCTACACGAATAATATCTACCTCCTAGAATTTGTTAATGATAAATGAGTTAGTCAGTCCTTTAGCAGAGTCATTGCAACATTGCAAACACTTAAACATTAGTGCCTATCTGCTTTAGACAGTGTTCTCCAGATAACCAGAACCAACGGGATCATACATGGGGTGGGAGTGTGTGTGTCGGGGGGAGATGAAGAATTGGCTCATGTAATTACGGAGGCTGAGCAGACAACAGAAAACAAATGACCCAGCTCAAACAGGCAGAGAGAGTAAACTCCCTTGTTCCATCTTTTTGTGCTATTCAGGCCCTCTGCTGATTCTGTGATGCCCCCTTAAATTTGGAATCTGTATCGCAATCTGCTACAGACTCAAAGACTAATCTCTTCTGGAGATGCCCTCACTGACACACCCAGAAATAAAGTTTAACTAGATGTCTGGTATCCTGTGTTCCAATCAAACTGACACATGAAAGTAAACATCACATCATCATTTGACTTCCTTTTGGTGAGAAACAGAAGGGAAAGTCGTTAGCAATCAGGAAGGAATGACCGCAGGAGGCACCCCAGAGCCATGGCAAAGCTGAAGATCCGCACTGAGGACAGCACGGAACCACGTCAGATCTGGGAACGCGCTCTTGGGAAAGGGCTGTGCTTCTTGCCTGCTGATGACAGCACTCGGGTCACTCACTTCTGCTAGGAACTAGCCTTCAGTTACCCGTTATTATTGATATCACCATGGCCTGGTTGCCAGACACAATCCAGGAAGCTCAAGGCTTTTTCTTCATGAATGATTAAAAGAGAACACTGAAGATAAAACCCCATTCAGTTATCTCCTCTTTATTGAGGAAATGACTTTGAAAGATCATTTAACTCTGACTACTGTTTACTGATCGCCTTCTCTGGTAAACATCTTTACAGAGAAGAAACATGCACTTGCAATGTTCCTCATCACTCACTCCAGCTGTCTCTACCTGGGATGAAGAGAAAGGATCTTCAGAGGCAATATGAAGCTTCATTTTACTATTTGGGAAATCCACACATATTTCAAGTCTTGATGTCAAGGAAAAGAAAACTGGTTTACACCACAGCAGAGAGGATTATTAGACATAGGAAAAATAATTATAATACTGCGTGTTAAACATTAGAGAAAAGTGGGGCAGGTATTTAGCACAGCAGTTAAGACACCATTTGGGGCATCCACAACCCATATCTGAATGCCTGAGTTCAAGATCTGGATCTACTCCTGATCTCAGCTTCCTGCTAATGATCGGAGGCAGCAAGTGATGGCTGCAGTAGCTGGGTCCCTGCCACCCATGGAGGAGACCCAGATTGAGCTCCCAGATCGTATCTTGGGCCTGGGCCAGTTATGGTTGTAGGCACTTGGGGAGTAAACAAGAAGATGGGAGATCTCTCTGTCTCTGACTTATAAATAAATAAAAATCAAGTAAGTGGGGTTGGCATTGTGGTACAGAGGGTTGAGGCCTCTTGCAATGCTGGCATCCCATACTAGAGCACTGCTTCAAGTCCCAGCTGCTCTCCTTCTGACCCAGCTTCCTGCTAATGTACTTGGGAAAGCAGTGGAAGATGGCACAAGTACTTGGATCCCTGCCACCCACATGGAGGACAGCAAGAGCTCCTGACTCCTGGCTCCTGCCTGGTCCAGCCCTGGCTGGTGCAGCTATCTGGGGAATGAACCAGTGGACAGAAGATTCCTCTTTCTCTCTCCCTCTCTCTCTCTCTCACCCTCCAGCTATTATCATGTCCTTTGTTCTTGACTGGTCTACTTTTGCATTAACTGGCCCCCTTCCCCCTCCTGGTAGCCATAGCTTTGATTGTGCTCTGTCTTTAGAATCATCTGGTAAAGCCATGCTCCATCTCTTATTACAATTCTTTGAAAAAAAAAATGCTTTGGGATCTGGCATAAAATCTTGGATCTGGTATAAAATTTCCATCATAAGCTATGTTCTTCTCTGTAGCTGATCTGGGCACAAACCTTGGTACTCAGCAAGCAGAAATTTTGCCCAACTTGTGTTTATTTGAAAGGCAGAATGACACAGAGAGGGAAAGACAGAGAGAGACAAAGAGATCTTCCATCTGCTGTTCACTCCCCAAGTAGCCAAGATGGCTGGGGCTGGCCAGGCCAAAGCCAGGAGCTTGGAGCTTCATCTGGGTCTCCCATGTGGGTGGCAGGGACCCAAGCACGTGGGCCATCATCTGCTGGATCAGAAGTGGAGCAGCTGGGACTCAAACCATCACCCATATGGCATAGCAGGCACTTTAGCTTGCTATGCCATGACTCTGGCACCAGAAATTCATTCTTGAAAAAAAAAAATACACCTCAACCTTCCTACAGAAAAACAGGCAATGAACAAGAAAAACAAGTCACTGAAAAAGAAATAAAGTGGCATGAGGAAAAAATGAGGATGACACTTTCATCATTACAAGCAGAAAAGTAGAAAATAAATAAATGCTCTGGGACATTTGATAAGAAACATCAGAAGACTTTATCGATGGGGTGGGGTGGGGCGGATTAGGTGAGCACGGCAAGTTCCAGGGATTTCTGATGGAAAGCACTTTCCAGAATGTGCTAACATGAAGGGAATCCTCTGCAGAGTACAGCAGTCTTGCAAAACTGAGTGGATAGATAAAGGAGGCCAGGGAGGCAACATGTCAGAAATGTGTGGGGCAGTCTACCAGAGAAAAGGCAGCCACAGAGAAGGAACAGCAGAAGTCTGCACATGGTCTTCCAAGTTTTTCCTGAACACTAAGCTACATGAGAGTATGGCAAAACTCCACAAAGACAGGCAAAGAACAACGGGAAATTTCTAAGAATTCTCAGAGATCAACAGGGTTAGGAAATGTTTCAGTTCCGACAAGCCAGATTAGAGGGTCTTCATTGAGCACCTAGGGTCACACCTTAAAAGGAGCCCTATTCAACTATTCTAGCCCTAGAATACAGGTTACTTTAAATTTGCCTTAAGAAAGCTTAAGGGGGCCGGCACTGTGGCTTAGTGGGTGCTTGCATCCCATATGGATGCCAGTTCATGTCCCGGCTGCTCCCTGCTATGGCTTGGAAAGCAGTGGAAGATGGCCCAATTCCTTGGGCCCCTACCCTGGCATGGGATGACCAGAGGAAGCTCCTGGCTCCTGGCTTCGGATCAGCCCAGCTCTGGCCATTGCAGCCATTTAGGGAGTGAACCAGAGGATGGGAGACCTCTCTCTCTCTCTCTCTCTCTCTCTCTCTCTCTGCATTTCCTTCTCTCTCTGTATAACTCTGACTTTCAAATAAATAAATAAATCTTAAAAAAAGCTGAAGAACAATCCAGCTATTCAGAAAGCAATGTACTCAAGTGTTAAAACAAAGCTCAATACTTTTTTTTTTTTTTGACAGGCAGAGTGGACAATGAGAGAGACAGAGAGAAAGGTCTTCCTTTTCTGTTGGTTCACCCCCCCAATGGCCTCTGCAGCCAGCGCGCCGTGGCCGGTGCACCGCGCTGATCCGAAGCCAAGAGCCAGGTGCTTCTCTTGGTCTCCCATGCAGGTGCAGGGCCCAAGGACTCGGGCCATCCTCCACTGCACTCCCGGGCCACAAAAGAGAGCTGGACTGGAAGAGGAGCAACCAGGACAGAATCTGGCTCACCAACCGGGACTAGAACCCGGTGTGTCGGCGCTGCAAGGCGGAGGATTAGCCTGTTGAGCTGCGGCGCCAGCCAAGGTTCAATACTATTTTAGCAAGACAATAAATTCAGTCCTTGATAACATCAAATTCATAATATCCAACATCCAGTAAAAAATTACCAGACCAGGCCAGCACTGTTGCTTAGTGGGTAAAACTATGACCTAAGATGCTGGTGTCCCATATGGGTGCTGGTTCACATCCTGGCTACTCTACTTCCAATCCAGATCCTTGTTAATGTGCTTGGGAAAGCAACAGAAGATGGCCCAAGTACTTGGGCCTCTACCACCCACATGAGAGACCTGGATGAAGCTCCTAGCTCCTAGTTTCAACCTGGCCCAGCCCTAGCCATTGCTGCCATCTGAGGAGTGAACCAGTGGATGGAAGATCTCTCTCTTTGTCTCTCTCCCTTTCTCTCTGTAATTCTGACTTTCAAATAAATAAATAAATCTTTATTTAAAGAACTACTAGATCCACAAAGAAATAAGAAATTGTGACCTTAGTAGGAAAGAAGTATCAATCAACAGAAATAGGCCCAGAAATGACAGTGGATCTTTTTAGAGATATAATTAATTTTTAAAATGGAAGATATATATATAGTATATATATTTAAAGATTTATTCTATTCATTTGAAAGGAAGAGTTTCAGGGAGAAAGAGAAAGAGAGTGAACGAGTGAGAGAGAGAGATCAAAAAAGATCTTCCATCCTCTGGTTCACTCCCCAAATGGCTACAAAGGCCAGGGATGGGCCAGACATATTGGAGTGCCTGGATTTGAGTCCTGATTTGGCTTCCTATTCCCGAAGCTTCTTCCAGGTCCCCCATGTGGGTGTAGGGGCCCAAGCACTTGTGCCATTTTCCACTACTTTCCCAGGCACATTGGCAGGGAGTTGGATCAGAAGTGGAACAGCTAGGACTCAAAAGGCTTTAGCCATTAGGCCACAATGCTGGCTCTGGGAAATATTTCTTTTTTTTTTTTAACTTTTATTTAATAAATATAAATTTCCAAAGTACAGCTTATGGATTACAATGGCTTCCCCCCCATAACGTCCCTCCCACCCGCAACCTTCCCCTTTCCCACTCCCTCTCCCCTTCCATTCACATCAAGATTCATTTTTGATTCTCTTTATATACAGAAGATCAGTTTAGCATACATTAAATAAAGAGGTGGAGGTGGAGGGATCGGCAGCCAACCCAGGAGGGACCAGCAGCAAACCCGGGAAGGACCGAGCAGACAAAAGAACAGCGCAGGGTCCTGTGTCGTTCCTCCACGAAGAGGGGGAGCGACACCCCCTGAGTTCACTGACTCTGATAATATTTATACAAGGCCATGGTCAAAGTGGAAGTTCTCTCCTCCCTTCAGAGAAAGGTACCTCCTTCTTTGATGACCCATTCTTTCCACTGGGATCTCACTCGCGGAGATCTTTCATTTAGGTTTTTTGTTTGTTTGTTTGTTTTTTTGTTTGTTTTTGTTTTTTTTTTCACCCAGAGTGTCTTGGCTTTCCATGCCTGAAATACTCTCATGGGCTTTTCAGCCGGATTCTGGGAAATATTTCTAAAAATGACTAACAGAGTTTCTAGAGATGGAAAATTCAGTATGTGAAATGAGTAATTCACTGGATGGAATTGGAAGCATAATAGACATGACAGAAAAAAGTGAATGACTTGAAGGTACAATGATAGAAGTGATCAAACTGAAACAAAGGGAGAGAAACTGGGAACAAGTGAACAGAACCTTGAATATCATACCAAAAGATGTAGTGCATATGTAGTGGAAGTCACAGAAGCAGGGTAACAAACATTTTTTGGAAAAAATAATAACAAGAAGTGGACACTGTGGCACAGTCAGTTACGTTGCTGTTCGGGCCACCCAAATCCCATATTTGAGTGTTGGTTCAAATGCAGGATAGTTTGCTTCTGATCTAGCTGCCCGCTAATCCATCTGGAAGGTAGCGAATAATGGCCCAAATACTTGGTTCCTTGCCACCCACATCAGAGACCCAGGTGGAGTTCCTGGATCCTGTCATCAGCCAGTTCCAACCCTGGCTATTTTAGTCAATTGAGCCATGAACTGGTGGATAGAAGATTCTCTCTCCCTCCCCCCACCCCCCGTCTCTTTCTCCCTATCTGTCACTCTGCCTTTCAAATAAATAATATTTAAAAAATGACTAAAATTTTTCTGCATTTGATAAAAACTATAAACCTACAGAACCAAGAAACTCAAATACTTCTAAGCAAGGTAAATAGTAATAAAACCAAGGCAAATTATAATAAAACTACTGAAAAAATGCTGCAAATGCCAGAAAAAAAAAAAGAAACAGCATGCATAAACAAAATTGACTACAGATTTGTCAAAAACCATGAAAGCAAGTAGACAAAGGAGTGGTATCTATAAAGTAATGAAAGAAAAATGTCAACTTAAAATTCTGTATCTTGGCAAAATATTCTCCAAGAATGAAGACAAGAGGAAGATGACAGAGAGGAAGCATCAGACATCTGTCTTCCCAAATGGACAATAATACCACTGGTGGAATCTGCCTGATGTAGCTATTCTGGCACTCTGGAATCTATTGAAGGTTTGCAATGTTTAGAGGAGCTTTTTTTTTATGACAAATTGATGTTAACTTTAATTTAGCTCTCAGCTCAGCAGCAGCTATCCATCCTCTATCCCTTAGTCCCATGAGGGAGCATGCATGAGTTCCTTGAGTGACTTGCATTTAACCTGGAGGAGCCAGGATGGACAACAAGGACCCTGTCCTTCAAGTACTGGGGATCTGTGTTCTGATGCATGATTGCTGCTTCTCCTTTTGTAGGCGACAACACTGAGCTGGGCAGTCATTTTGCACCTTCACATCCAACCTGACTGACATCCAGGGAATTTAAAGGACCTCCAGCCTTTTTGGCTTCCCTTTCATTTTTCTCTTTTTCCCTTCTGAGAAGCCAGACACTAAAGAGTAGGAGATCCAAAAGCAACTGCAATGCAGGGGAAAGTAGAAAATCATCACCTATGCCAAAGGGAAGAAACATGCTCAGTAAAGACCCAATTTATACCTCCAGTTAATCCTACGGCAATCAGCCGGCGCCGTGGCTCAATAGGCTAATCCTCCACCTTGCGGCGCCGGCACACCGGGTTCTAGTCCCGGTTGGGGCGCCGGATTCTGTCCCGGTTGCCCCTCTTCCAGGCCAGCTCTCTGCTATGGCCAGGGAGTGCAGTGGAGGATGGCCCAGGTGCTTGGGCCCTGCACCCCATGGGAGACCAGGAAAAGCACCTGGCTCCTGGCTCCTGCCAGGATCAGCGCGGTGCGCCGGCTGCAGCGGCGGCCATTGGAGGGTGAACCAACGGCAAAGGAAGACCTTTCTCTCTCTGTCTCTCTCTCTCACTGTCCACTCTGCCTGTCAAAAAAAAAAAAAAAAAAAAAAATCCTACGGCAATCAAAAGCAAAACAGGGGAGGGTATCTGACATAGAGGTTGAGAGTCCACATCCTATATTGGAGTGCCTGTGTTTGAGTTCTGATTCAGCTTCCTACTCCAGCTTCCTACTAGTATGCACCCTAGAAGATTGCAGGTGATGATGGCTTACGTGGTTGGGTTCTGCCACCCACACAGAGACCCAGACTGAGTTCCAGGCTCCTGCTTTGGCGTGGCCCAACCCCAGCTATTTGGAGACTCTTGGGAGTGAACCAGCCAATGTAGTCTCTGTCTGTGTCTCTCAGTCTTTTTGCACCTCAAATTAAAAAAAAAAAACTTTTCAAAAACAAAACCAAATGAAAACAAAAAACAGCAAACGCTGAGGAAGATAAGGAATCTGATTCCAGTGTTACCACGATATTGTATTCATTCTTTATAAAGATTTATTTTATTTATTTGAAAGACAGAGATAAAGAGAGAGGTAGAGACACAGAGAGAGGTCTTCCATCTGCTGGTTCACTCCCCAGATGGCCGCATCAGCCAAAGCTGTGCTGATCTGAAGCCAGGAGCCAGGAGCTTCTTCCAGGTCTCCCTCGTGGGTGCAGGGGCTCAAGGACTTGAGCCATCCTCCACTGCTTTCCCAGTCCATAGCAGAGAGCTGGATCTGAAGAGGAGCAGTCGGGACTAGAACCAGCGCCCAAATGGGATGCCAGTGCTTCAAGCCAGGGCTTTAACTTGCTGTGCCACAGTGCCTGCCACCGTGATATTGTATTCAAAAGTCCAATTTTCAACAACCCTAAGAAAACACAAGGCATACAAAGAAACAGGGACATAGATGGCTTATTCAAAAGGAAAACAAACAGAAACTGTCCCTGAAAAAGATTCTATGGCAAAGACTTAAAAACAGCTGTATTATAGATGCTCAGAGAGGGGCTGGTGCTGTGATGTAGCAGGAAAAGCTGCCGCCTGCAGTGTCGGCATCCCGTATGGGTACCAGTTTGAGTCCCAGCTGCTCCACTTCTGATCAGCTCTCTACAATGGCCTGGGAAAGCAGTAGAAGATGGCCCAAGTTCTTGGGCCCCCACACCTGCATGGGAAGACCTGGAGGAAGCTCCTGGCTCCTGGCTTCAGATTGGTGCTCTGGCCACTGCAGCCAATTGGGGAGTGAACCATCGGATGGAAGACCCCCCCCTCTCTCTCTCCGCCTCTCCTCTCTCTGTGTAACTCTGACTTTCAAATAAATAAATAAATCTTTTTTTTAAAAGATGCTCAGAGAACTAAAGGAGACATGGGTGAAGTCAAGAAAATGATCTTTGAGCAAAACAGAAATATTAGTAAAGAGGGGCAGGAATTTGGTCCAGTGGTTAAGATATTGGATTCTATTGTCCTGTACTGGAGTGCCTGGGTTTAATTCCTGGCTCCTGCCCCTGATTCTAGTTTCTTGCTAATGCAGGTCCTAGGAGCTGACAGTATTAGCCTTAATGGTTGAGTTCCTGCCACCCATGTGAGAAACCTGAATTAAATCCCTGGCTCCCAATTTTGGCCTGACTGAGGTCACTGTAGGCATTTGGGGGGTGAACCAGTGGATGGTAACAAACACACACACACACGTACACACACTCACTCTCTCTCTCTCTCTCCCTCTCAAATACACAAAAAATTTAAATTTATTTTTAAAAATGTTTTAGGAATATCAATAACACTTTTTAAAAGACTTATTTATTTATTTAAGAAGCTGAGTTACAGAAAGAGACAGATAGACAGAGAGAGGTCTTCCATGCACTGGTTCACTTCCCAAATGGCTGCAGTGGCTGGAGCTGGGCCAGTCTGAAGCAGGAGCTTCTTCTGGGTCTTCCTCATGGGTACAGGGGCCCAAGCACTTGGGCCATCTTCTGCTGCTTTCTTAGGCCATTAGCAGGGAACTGGATTGGAAGTGGAGCATCTGGGATTTGAACTGGCACCCATATGTGATGCCAGCACCACAGGCAAAGGCTTAACTTACTATTCCACAGTGCTGGTTCCAATAAAAATATTTTTAGAAAACAGAAAACAAAAAGCAATTTTAGAGCTAAAAAGTACAATAACTAAAATAAAAATTCACTAGATAGAATCAAAGGTAAATGTGAGCAGGCAAAAGATTCAGATTAAAGATAGGACAACTGAAATTACTGAGTTTGAGGAACAAATGGGGAAACTTAATAAAAGTGAATAGTATCCAAGGCACCTATGGGACACTATCAAGTGGACCAACATACACATTGGGGGAGTTCCAGAAGAATGGTCAGAGAAAGAGGCAGAGAGATATTATTTGAAGAAATAATGGCTAAAAACTATCTAAATTTTATGAAAGGCATGAATATAAACATCCAAGAAGCTTAACAAATTCCAAATAAGATGAACTTAAAGAGAACCATGAGATGCATTATAATCAAATTATCAAGCCAAAGACAAGGAGAAAACCTTGAGAGCAGCAAGAACGATGTAGTAAAACTGTCCTTCAAAAGTGAGGGAGAAATTAAGGTATTCTCAGTTAAACAAAAACTAAGGGAGTTTATTATCATTACATGACAATAAACAGTAAAGGATTCCTGTGAAAACGAAAGGAGAGTAGGGGGTTGGTGCTGTGGCATAGTGGGTAAAACCGTTGCCTGCAGTGCCAGCATCCCAGCCCAGTTCAAGTCCCAGCTGCTCCACTTCCAATCCAGCTCTCTGCAATGGCCTGGGAAAGCAGTAGAAGATGGCCCAAGTTCTTGGGCCTCCACACCTGCATGGGAAGACCTGGAGGAAGCTCCTGGCTCCTAGCTTCAGATTGGCGCAGCTCTGGCCATTGCAGCCAATTGGGGAGTGAACCAGTGGATGGAAGACCTCTCTGTCTCTCTGCCTCTCCTTTTCTGTGTAATTCTGACTTTCAAGTAAATAAATACATCTTTTTAAAAAGAAAAAAAGAAAGGAGAGTATATACTAACCAAAGTCCTATGAAATGAATAAAATTCTCAGTAAAGGTAAACATATTGGCAATTATAAAATCTAGTATTATGTTTTTAATAATAATACATCCAAGTATTATTATTGGAGTGCTTGAGCTTGGGTCCTGCTTCTGCTCTCCATTTTAGCTTGGGCCCCTGTAACCCACGTGGAAGACCAGGATAGACTTCCTGGCTCCTGGCTTCAGCCTGGCCTAGCTTTGGCTGTCATGGGCATTCAGGGAGTGAATGAACAGGTGAGAGATATCTCTGTCTCTCCTTCTCTTCTTTTTTTCTGTTTCTCTGCCTTTCAAATGAATAAAGTAAATAATAAATAAATGTTCTTAGAAATTATGAAAAAGAACTAGAAAAAGAACAAAATAAACCCAAAACTAGAAGAAAGGAAATAATATCAATTATATGAAAGATAATAAAAAAGAAAATAAAATAATAGGAAAAATAAACAAAATCAAAAGTTTGTTCTTTGAAAAGATCAACAAAATTGACAAACCTTTAACTATGTTGACTAAAAAAAAAGATAAGACTCAAATTGATTATACCAGAAATGAAAGTGAGAACATTACTACATATTCTACAGAACTAAAAGTGATTGTAAGAGAGCACTATGAGCAATTGTATGCCAACAAATTGGACAACTGACATGAAATAGACAAAATCCCAGAAACACAAGACCTACCACAACTAAATCACAAAGAAATAGAAAATCTGACAAGGCTAAGAAGGAGACTGAATAGGTAACCAAAAACTCCCAACAAAGATATCCCCAGATATGATGACTTCACTGTGAATTCTACTAACATTTAAAGAAATAATGCCACTCCTCATTTTCTGAAACAATTGAAGCGGGGGAGGGAGGTCTACTTCTTAACACATTCTAAGAGACCAGCATTACCTTGAAAGCAAAGCCAGATAGACGCCACAAAATGGGGGCATTTGGCCCAGCAGTTTAGTTGGCAGTTGGGACACTTGCATCCCATATTGGAGTGCCTGGGTTTGAGTCCTGGCTCCGCTCCTGATTCCAGCTTGATATGATAATGCGCATGCTGGGAGACAGCACGTTACATAAGTTGGGTCCTTACTACTCACAGAGGAGACCCAGTCCTGACTTCAACCTGGTCTAGCCCAGGCCATTGTGGGCATTTGGGGAGTGAATCATTCATTGGTTGGGAGTTTTTCTCTTTGTTTCTCCGTATGTCTCTCTGTCTCCCAAATAAATAAATTTAAAAAGATACCACAAGAAAACTACAAAACAGTATCCCTATGAACACTGATGAAAAAAAATCTTCAATGATATATTAACAAACTGAATTCTGCAGTCTAAAGGACTGTAAATCATATCCAAAAAGAATTTATTACTAGAATCAAAGATGGTTTAGCATACAAAACTCAATCAATGTAATATACAATATTAGCAGAATGAAACCACACAATCATATCAATTGATGCAGAAAATGCATCAATTTCCTTTCATGAAATTTTCCTTTCATGAAAAAAAATACTCAACAAACTTAGAACAGAAGGAAACTACCTCAACTTAAGAAAATCCATATGTGAAAAACCCACAGTGAGCATTGTCCTTAAGGATGAAAGACTGAAAAATTTTCCTCTAAGATCAGGCAAAGATGTCCACAGCTAACATTTCTATTCGACACACTACTAGAATTATTAGGAAAAGCAATTAGACAAGAAATAAAAGGCATTCAACTTGGAAAGTAAGAAATAAAATTAGTTCTGTTTGCATATGATATAATCTTGAATGTAGACACCCTAAAGATTTCATTAAAAAACTTTTATTTTTTTTTAAGATTGATTGATTTATTTGAAAGGAAGGGAGACAGAGAGTGAGTGAGCTTTCATCTGCTGGTTTACTCCCCAAATGGCTGCAACAGCCAGGGTGGCCAGGTAGAAGCCAGGAGCCAGGAACTTCATCCAGCTCTCCCATGTGGGCAGCAAAGACTCAAGTACTTGGGCTATCATTTGCTATCTCCCCAATGTATTAGTAGGGAGCTAGATGGGAAGCAAAGTAGGTGGGACTTGAACCAGCACTCTGGTATGGGATGTGGTTGTCCCAAGTGGTGGCTTATCTCACTGCACCACAGTGCTCATCTCCCCCACTTCCCCAAAAGACCTTTTAGAACTTAAAAAAATCAAGCATAGCAGCAGCATGCGAAGTCAATACACAGAACTCAGCTGCATTTCTAGGGGGAATGTTTTTTCTGTCAAGGGGCATTTGGATGTTTATAACATCATTTGTGGGCCATACAAAATTATCAACTTAAAAATTAGGCTGCTATAGATTTACTGAATTTGGAGTCCTGCTTGTGATTACTTTGGCTAGGCCAGACCAAATGATTTTGTAGGCCTTACATGGCCCACGGGCCAAACATTCCCCATCCCTGCTGTACACTAACAATGAGCGATCTGAAAAGGAAATTAAGAAAGCAATTTCACTTAACAATAGTATCAAAGACAATAAAATACTCAGGAATTAATGGTGAAAGACTTGTACAATGGAAACTACAAAACATGCTGAAAAAAATTAAAGAAGATAGGAATAAATATGGATTAAAAGATTTAATATTGTTAAAACATCAACACTGCCCAAAGCTGTCTATGGATTCAATGCAATACTTACCAAAATCCCAATGCTTTCTAAGTAGAAAAATCTGACCTAAAATTCATATGAAATCTCAAAGGAGCCCCAAATATCCAAAAACAATTGAGAAAAAAAATTTGGAGGATGCATATTTCATTATCTTAAAACTTAATTTAAAGCTGCAGTATCAAAAATAGTGTGGTACTATATGGCCTGGGAAAGCAGTATAAGATGGCCCAAGTCCTTGGACATCTGAAACCACAAGGGAAGACCCAGAAGAAGCTCCTGGCTCCTGGCTTTGGATCAGTACAGATCCAGCCATTGCAGCCAAATGGGGAGTGAACCAGCAGATTGAAGACCTCTCTTTTCATCTCTGCCTCTCCTCTCTCTGTGTAACTCTGACTTTCAAATAAATAAATCTTTTAAAATATAGTGTGGTACTGGCATAAAAATATATACCCAGGGAATAAAACAGACAGTCTAAAAATAAGTCCTTGCATGCACAGTCAAATAATTTTCAACAAGGGTGCCAAAGCATTCATTCAATGGATAAAGGAAACAAATGATGATTGGAAACAACATCTACATGAAAATAATGAAGTTGAGCCCTTGCCTTATATCATAGATGAAAATTAACTCAAAGTGGATTAAAAAAAATCTGGAAGGGATAAAATTGTGAAACTAAAACACTTAAGAAAAAAACTTAAGGGAAAAGTTTCATGATGTTATATTTGATGATGGTTTCTTGGATATGACATCAAAGACACAGACAGCACCAAATGAAATAAACAAATTTACTTCATGAAAATTAAAAGTGTTTAGGGGTCAGCGCTGTGGTGTAGCAGGTAAAGCTGGCGCTGTGGTGTAGCAGGTAAAGCCGCCACCTGCACTGTCAGTATCCCATATGGGTGACAGTTCGAGTCCCAGCTGCTCCAATTCTGATCCAGCTCTCTGCTATGGCCTGGGAAAGCAGAACAAGATGGTCCAAGTCCTTGGGCCCCTGTACCCATGTGGGAAGATCCAGAGGAAGCTCCTGGCTCCTGGCTTCAGATCAGCACAGCTCTGGCCATTGCAGCCAACTGGGGAGTGAACCAGCAGATGGAAGACCTCTCTCTCTGCCTCTCCTCCTTTCTCTGTGTTACTCTGACTTTCAAATAAATAAATAAATAAATCTATCTTTTATTTTTATTTATTTATTTTTTTTGACAGGCAGAGTGGACAGTGAGAGAGAGAGAGAGAAAGAGAGAAAGGTCTTCCTTTTGCCATTGGTTCATCCTCCGATGGCCGCCGCAGCCGGCGTGCTGCGGCCGGCGCATCATGCTGATCCAAAGCCAGGAGCCAGGTGCTTTTCCTGGTCTCCCATGCGGGTGCAGGGCCCAAGGACTTGGGCCATCCTCTACTGCACTCCCGGGCCATAGCAGAGAGCTGGCCCAGAAGAGGGGCAACCGGGACACAATCCGGTGCCCCGACCGGGACTAGAACCCAGAGTGCTGGCGCTGCAAGGTGGAGGATTAGCCTATTGAGCCACAGTGCTGGCCTCAATCTATCTTTAAAAAAAGAAAACTAGAAGTGTTTAAATATCAAGATAACACTATCAGGTCAGGCGTTGTGATATAGTGGGTTATGCTAGTTTGAGTCTAAGCTGTTCCACTTCTGATTCAGATTCCTATGTGCGTGATCCAATGCCTGGCCAGAAGACTGCCTGCCTAGCCTATGCAGGAGGTCAAGAGGGCATGGCACACCATGCCTCTAGGGGAAAACCCTGGTTGAGGACTCAGCACACTGAGATCCACCCATGACCCGACTGCTGACGGGTGGTAGTGACCCCAGGCACATTTCCCCCACCCCACTTCCTGTTGAAGGGCCTTGTACTAGGTAAATGGCTCCTGAGTGTGGCCAAGACCTATAAGACCATCAGGAAGGCTATGTAGGCTCCATGACCTTCAAGCTAATTGGAGAAGAGTAGAGGTGCCAGTATCTGCTTTATCCTATAGAATTAGTGTTGCACTGAGCTAGCTACTCCCCTTTGCCTGCCCTATAAAAGCTTGTGCCTGGTTGTTTTTTTTAAGTGATTAAAACATGAATTATTTATTTCTGGGATTTATCAATTATCTTGACCCCAATTAACTGTGGATAAGAGAGGACTACTCTATGTGAAGAATCTAGTTTGTAAAAGTCTAAGAAGGATACAGGGCTATTAATACAAATCCTCTTGCTAGGATCCTGCCATTGGGAAGAGAGAAGCTCTCTTTGCCCATACTCAGAACAAGGGAGAACAGGGCAAGAGCCACAGGAGGGAACAAAGTGCTGTGGGGTCTCAACGGAGAACCAGGTTGGGACAGGCTATTCCTTACAAAGCTGTTTAAAGCTCATTACTGAGTTGTGGGAAAAATCAGCATGATCAGAAGAAGCCAGAGAACTGCATACATTTTTATGATGCCAATTTAGTGAAAATTCAATTCTTGATGTAACAATAAACAGTCTCTAAGTCTTTGACAAACAGGGACAGGTGAATCAACACATACAGAGCCATGTAGTTTTAGGGCTAACTGTTATGTAAAATTTTTACTTAAAATATATCTAGTCACTTTTGGTAAGCTAGGCACTATAGGAGATAAGAAGGGCATAAAATGTGGTCCCTGTCATTGGTAGGTTATATCCTATGAAGATCAAAGACATCAAGTAAAGGTAAGTGTGTCCACTGCCACCCTCTACCCTGCTCTTTGGTGAGGACGACTGCAGCAGCTGCAGTGTTAGACTGTCCATCATTCTACCGAACGGCGCACAACATAGCCTTTTCCTAAAGACTCCTTTCTTCAAGGCTTCAGGCCAATTGTGAGTCTCAGAGTAAGTGGCCAGGACATCAAATACTTGGTTGATGGCCAGTATCTCTGAATGATAGTTTTTCCGATTCTTGCATCTGACCATGAATTCCTGTATTTTCAAGCAGGCTGTCTTGACAGAGTGTTCCCAAGCCTTTTGAAATATTACTTTCTTCTGAATACTTTCATCCACAAGTCCATTAAGGATGTAAACTTTGTTTAGAGTAACATCTTCAAAAGCATGTTCTGAGTCAGGAGTCAGGTAAACTAGGGTTTCCAAAGGAAATAAGTTAAAGTAGTTTTCTTCTGTTATGTCTAGCAGGTAACCAGCAAATCCATCATTCATCCGCAAACACTCTTTATAGAGGGGCTGTCTGTTGTAAACTCAGTGAGGTAGACCCAAAATGGCCTGTCAGCCTTCTCGTTTGAACCATACAACCTTCAGATCTGTCCAGCCAGTCTACTCAGTTGCTTCTTTGACATATGGTGGGTCATACTCAAATCAATACAATCTTGGTCCTTGGGTTAAGGCTCTCAGAAAACGTGCTGGGGCAGATGTCTGGAGTTTCTGCATGATTGGCTTTTCTTTCTTTTTCTTCTTTTACTCTTCTTTGCTGCAACGATTTTTTCCCAACGCCTCTGTTTCCTCTGGACATTTTTTGAGCACTATGATGCACTGCCTGTGGGTAGGGTCTCTCTCTCACTGCACTTGCATCCCATGTCAATCTGCAGAAGCTGGGAGCTTTCAGAGATTCCATCTTCACATGTGTCTTCCAGGATGCCTTCCTGCTCCTGCAGAACAGCTGACTTTGTCTTCTGAGCACTCCCTTCAAATTTCCACTCCATGTACTTAGTCCCCGGTCCTGATGCCATCACCTCATGCCATGCCTGACTGTTAATAAACGGACATGTTCACTGAAACTGTCTCTGGTACTTCTTGTCAAAGGACGCTGTCGCCCCACCATCTCAAAAGTGTGGGCCTTGCAGGACAAGCCCACATTTCTGCTGATGCACTTGGGAAGCAGGAAATCATGGCTTGAGTCCCTGCTACCCACATGAGAAACCTGGTGGAGTTCCTGGTTCTTGGCTTCAGCATGGCCCAGGCCTAGCTGTTGTGAGCATTTGTGGAATGAACCAGTAGATGGAAGATCTTTCTTTTTTTCTCCCTCTTTTTCTGTCACTTAGTCTTTCAAACAAAAAAATAAATATATCTTTGAAATAAATCATAAAACCCAGAAGAAGGAAACAACTGACTTTCAACATGTTTCTGGAATAACTGGATATACAATTGAAAATAAATGAAACATAACCCTTATTTCACAGTATATACAATTATCTGAAATACATCAAAAGACTAAATCAGGAAGCTAAAATTGTAAATTTTTTAGAAGAAAGGATAAGAAACATCTTCTGTGCCTTTATGGTAGACAAACACTTCTTAGTCTTTTATATCTTATTGCAAAATTATAAAGGAAAATATTGATGAATTGTCCTCAAATTTTTAACCTCTATTCTTCATAAAATACTTTTAAGAAAATGAAAAGACATGACACAGACTGGGAGAAATCATTTGTAATACAAGTCTTCAACAAGTTCATGGAAAACACATGTTGTGAAAAAACTATGTGTGGATTTCAAATTTTTTGCACCCAAATAAGCCAATCTTTTAATTCCACTTTCCACAAACTTCTTGAAGACCTCTTGTACATAACCTAACAAAGGACTGGAATGCAAGATACATAAGGAATTTCTCCAATTCAATATAAGGAATGCATGTGACCCAATTAAAACTGAGCATAAGATTTGAACAGATGCTCTGTAAAAGCATAACACAGATGGCCAATGAACACATTAAAACATATTCATTGTCATCAGAAACACTCAAAAGGCAATTAAAACCACAGTGAGATACCGCCAACAGGTCTACTAAATGGACATTAGTGCCCGCTTCAGTCTGTCTTAGGTTGGACTGCTTTGCCCACTAGTTCAGAGACTAATCATGCAGAAGTAACTAGAGGCTGTACACATAAAGGCCTTCACCTCAGTCATTCTCTACCATATTTTATTATGTCTGGTATGGTTCCAACTACACCCAGGCCCCAGGATTGGCTGATTCTACAAACCAACTGTATGTGATCATTTAAAATGCTCAAATTGGTTGTATATTTGTAATGTTCTTGTGTGTGTGTGTCTGTGTGTAAAGCAAAAATCCACTATATTATTGAGTTAATTGCTCTTTGTGGGGAAGAAGTGAACAGAAACACATCTTCTGTACTTCAACTTCTTCTACTCTAACTGGTTGTGCAATAACAAAAAAAAAAAAAAAAAAAAAAAAAAAAAGAAGAAGAAGAAGAAGAAAGAAAAAAAAAGCAGTCCAGTAAAAAGACAGCAAATGTTTAGCATCAATTGGTCTAGTATACTCTATAAAAATGCAACTCACCAAAAAATTAGAAATCAGAAGGAAGAGAACTTAAAATACCTGTACTCTCTGTTCAGCACCTGCAGCTTTTCCAGGGGAGTGGTTTCCAAGTTGTTTATTCTCTTGAGATTCACACATCGCTCCTTTAAGTCTTTCAACCTTTAATACAAAAGTAAGCAGTTTGTAGACTTCCTAATTTTTGTTTGATGACAATATTGTTTTGTTTTAAAATACACAGTACATGAATACATTCTTCTTGCAAAATTTCAACAACACATAGCTACAAAATAAAAAGTGCATTTTCCCCCATGTAACAATTCTTTTCTTCCTCAAAGTAACACTGCTTGGATACACCCTTCCAGAACTCACCCCCCTCCCTCTCTTTCTGTCTCTCTCTCTCTCTTTCTCGCACACACACACATATATATACACACACACACAAAATACAATCATACGTGTGTTAGATACATAAATTTATCAATAATAAGACAACTTGAGTAATCTCCATTGTTTTATTTATCCTTTTCTATAATTGCATTTTACAGCATTACTTATTTAGCATTTTAATAATTTAATAACATTTTTTATTTGAGAGATATTTCTCTCATCCTCTGGTTCATTTTCCAAATGCCCACAACAGCCAGGGCAGGGCTAGACCAAAGCCAGGAGACAGGAACTCAATCTGAGACTCTTATGTGGTGCATTACCTGCTACCTTTCAGGGTGTTCATTAGCAGAAAGTTGGAATCAGAAGTGGAGTCAGGACTTGAACCCAGTCACTCCAACACGGGATGCAACTATCCCAAGTAGCACCTTAACCACGTAATGCCAAACACTGCCTCCCATTTTAAACATTTTTAAGTTCATGGTTCAGTGGTAACGATCAGATTCGCATTGTTGAACAAGCATCACCACTATCCATCTCCAGAACTTTTTTTTTCCTTTTTGGTAAAGATTTACTGTAGTTATTTGAAAGGTGGAGTTATAGACTGAGAGGAAGATACAGAGAGAAATCTTCCATATGTTGGTTCACTCTCCAAATGGCTGTAATAGCCAGGGCTGGGCCAGGACAAAATCAGGAGCCTGAAACTCCAACCAGGTCTCTCATGAAGATGGCAGGGGCTCAAGTACTTGGACCATCTTCTGTTGCTTTCCCAGGTGCATTATCAGGGAGCTGGATTGGAAGTGGAACACCAGGGACTTGAATGACTCATATAGGATGCCAGTGTTGGATGCAGAGACTCAACCCATTGCACCAAAATACTGCCCTCCCCCTCAGAACTCTTTTCATTTTGCATTGAAACTCTATACTCGTTAAAAAATAACTCCACATTATTCTCTCCCGTAGGCCCTGGCAACCATGATTCTACTCCCTGTGTCTATGATTTTGACTGTCCTAAGTGCCTAATATAAATGGAATCATACAGGATTCGTCCTTTTGTGAGTGTGTTATTTCATTTGGAATAGTGTCTTCAAATACATTCAGAGGGTAGGGGATGGGAGCCCAGTGCTGTGGTACAGTGGGTAAAGGCATCCACCTGCAGTGCTGGCATCCCAATGGGCACCAGTTCGAGTCCTGGCTGCTCCACTTCCAATCCAGCTCTCTGCTATGGATTGGAAAGCAGTAGAAGATAGCCCAAGTCCTTGGGCCCCTGCACCCACATGGGAAGACCTGGAGGAAGCTCTAGGCTCCTGGCTTAGGATTAGCTCAGCTCCGGCCATTGTGGCCATTTGGGGATTGAACCAGCAATTGGAAGACTTCTCTCTCTCTCTCTCTCTCTCTCTCTCTCTCTCTCTCTGCCTCTCTGTAACTTTGTCTTTCAAATGAATAAAAACGGACTCTATGGGAAACGGTGACTTGATCAGCATAGTCCTGACTGTTAATGAACAACTTAATACATTATCCCTCTTAGTAGTTTTTTTGTCTGTTCTACTTAATATGACTGGTTTAATTCTGTAATTAATACACAGTTATTCTTAAGTGTTAAAAATTAACTGAAATGAGATCCCTGTTAAACATAAGAGTGGGAATAAGAGAGGGAAGAGATGTATAATTTGGGACATGCTCAAGCTGACTTGCCCCAAATGGTAGACTTAAAAACATACCAGGGGATTCCAATTCAATCCCATCAAGGTGGCATGTACCAATGCCATCTCACTAGTCCAAGTGATCAATTTCAGTTCACAATTGATCATAATGAAAGGACTAAGAGTCAAAGGGAGCACATAAACAAGTCTAGTACCTGCTAACACTAACCGATGGAATAAATAAAGGGGAGAGTGATCCAACATGGGAAGTGAGATACTCAGCAGACTCATAGAATGGCAGATGTCCTAAATAGCACTCTGGCCTCAGAATCAGCCCTAAAGGCATTCGGATCTGGCTGAAAAGCCCATGAGAGTATTTCAGGCATGGAAAGCCAAGACACTCTGGCAAAAGATCTCTGCGAGTGAGATCCCAGTGGAAAGAACAGGTCTTCAAAGAAGGAGGTACCTTTCTCTGAAGGGAGGAGAGAACCTCCACTTTGACTATGACCTTGTCTAAACAAGATAAGAATCGGAGAACTCAGAGGGCTTCCATAGCCTTGGAAACTCATGACCGGAGCATAGGGAGACTACTGATGCCATAGACAGGAGTGTCAATTGGTAAAGTCAACAACAGGAGTCACTGTGCACTTACTCCTCATGTAGGATCTCTGTCCTTAATGTGCTGTGTATTGAGATTTAATGCTATAACGAGTACTCAAACAATATATTTCACTTTGTGTTTCTATGGGGGTGCAAACTGTTGAAATCTTTACTTAATGCATACTAAACTGATCCTCTGTAAAAAAAAAAAAAAAAAAAATTATCAATTCCCAACTTGACTCTCACTGGGATTAAACATGACAATAGGTCTGCTCTGATTTCATCATCATTTAAAAAAATCATCTATTATTTTTCACTTTATGTTTCTGTGTGGGAGCAAACTGTTGAAATCCATACTTAATGTATACTAAGCTGATCTTCTGTATATTAAGATAATCGAAAATGAATCTTGATGTGAATGGAAGGGGAGAGGGAGTGGGAAAGGGGAGGGTAGTGGGTGGGAGGGACGGTATGTGGGGGAAGCCATTGTAATCCATAAATCGTACTTTGGAAATTTATATTCATTAAATAAAAGTTAAAAAAAAAAGAAAAAAAATAAAATAAAAAAATTCACCCATGTTATAGCATGTGTCAGAATTCCTGTATTTTCAAGATTGAATAATATTCCATTGTATATATACTGTATTTTGCTCATCTATCGATCCATCTATCAATGGATGCTTGAGTTGCTGCCATCTTTGGCTATTGTGAATAATGCTGTTATGAATGTGGGTAAATACACATATCTTTGAGTCTCTGTTATAAAATCTTTTGGATATATACACAGAAGTGGGATTGTGAGATCACATGACAATTTACTTTTGAAAGAATTGTCATACTGTTTTTCACAGTGGCTGTAGTACTTTATATTCCAACCAGCAATGCCCAGAGGTTCCAATTTTTCCACATTTTTATCTGTATTTGTTATTTTCTATAGTTTTGATAATAGTCATTCTAATGAGTACTTATTCATTCTTGCAATAAAATCTCTTGTGCACCTAGTATTATGCCAAGCATTCTGTTTGACACTAGAGATAAAATTGTGAAATGAGTATGAACTAAAATAAATAAACTTCCAAATTCTGGAAGTATATATTAAAATCAATAAATTGCTAAGGAGAAATAGTTTAAAAACTAGGATACAACTAAAGATTTATATCAGAAATGTCAAACTTAATCCTATTAGAGCAAATATGTTAACTACAAACTATTTTCTAGATCCTTACTAAAAGGAAAAAAAATACTAGATTTATACTTAAACATTAATCTTACTGCTTAGCACAAGTGTTAAAATGTATAAAATATAAATATTGATATAATGCATGTAAGGCCAAAGTTGGCATCTAACTGGAATGTTACAGTCACCAGGATCAGATCTCACTAATGGCCAACTCAAGCACTATCTACATTGTTCAAGCTACTGATTGTTTTTGTATACATATTTAAGGACTAAATCAAATACAATATTGTTATTGTTTACACATTCTAAGGATTAAATCAAACTTACCATTTCCCCAAGCACCTTTTTTTCTGAGTCAAGTGATCGAACCCGATTTCTTAAAGTCAGTATTTCCTCATCCAGTCTCTGATTATGTTCTTTTGCTTTCTGTAGGTCAATTGCATCTAAAATAGAGAGAACACAGTTTACATGGCTGGATCAAAGCCTTAGTTTGGGGTAGGGCTAGTCCTGCTCCCTTGTCAGTCCCACCATGTGTCTGTATGGGGCTCTCTCCACAGGACAGTGGCTAGACTCTCTAGTCCCAGAATTTTCTACCAAACTGTTGAAGCAGAACAGAAAGCTTTGTATTTTTTTAAATAAGGTTTCTTCTCCTCCTCCTTCTTCGTTTTTAAAGATTTATTTATTTATTTGAAAGGTGGAGTTACAGAGGCAGAGAGACAGAGGTCTTCCATCTGCTATTACACTCCCCAGGTGGCCACAAAGGCTGGAGCTGTGCCTATCCAAAGCCCGGAGCCAGGAGCTTCTTCCATGTCTCCCACATGGGTTCAGAGGCCCAAGGACTTAGGCCATCTTCTACTGCTTTCCCAGGCCATAGCAGTGAGCTGGACTGGAAGTGGAGCAGTTGGGACTCAAACCAGCACTCATATGGGATGCCAGCACTGAATATGGGGGCTTTACCCACTATGCCACAGCACCAGCCCCAAGTTTTGTATTTCTTACACTATACTAATGTGCTGGACATTCTGAGTATAGGTTTCCAGTAACACAGACCCTTCTTGGGCCTGGAATTCTAAACAATTGAGCCTACCTTCTAAAAGCTAAACCATCAAGAAAGTCATCTTCCTAGCTTGCTTTCCATTCTGCCTCTTTTATATACCTGTTGGACACTTCTCTTCCACTCATCAACAATAAGACCTTCATAAGATCACACCTAAGAGCAGGGAGTGAATTTTCGAGTTAAATAAAGTTGAGTATTTAAAACCATTTTTCTGGGGCCGGCGCTGTGGTGCACTAGGTTAATCCTCCGCCTGTGGCACCGGCATCCCATATGGGTGCCGGTTCTAGTCCTGGTTGCTCCTCTTCCAATCCAGCTCTCTGCTGTGGCCTGGGAAAGCAGCAGAAGATGGCCCAAGTGCTTGGGCCCCTGCACCCACATTGGGGACCTGGAAGAAGCTCCTGGCTCCTGGCTTTGGATCGACACAGCTCTGGCTGTTGCAGCCATTTGGAGAGTGAACCAATGGAAGGAAGACCTTTCTCTCTCTCTCTCTGTCGGTAACTCTACCTGTCAATCAAATAAATAAAATCTTTAAAAAAATTAAACCATCTTTCTGTCTGCACCACTGCCCATAATATCATTGCTCTCTCTCAACTCAGCACTTCATGTTAAGACCTGTACTTTCCAAGTTATCATTTCAATAATATAAACTTGCTACTTGCTGCCTATAACTTTCCTGAAATTGTACATCATGCTCTATTTTTCTCTTGCACAGCCTATTGGCAGAAGGACATTGAACCTCTCACCCTTAATCTTGTTCTCCTGCACAGTCTTGGCTCCCTGAAGATGCCCAGTCCTGCAGATCACAATGAGACCCTTTGTGGCCAGCAGGTGCATCCCTGTGGATGTGAAGGGCTGACTCGTGTGCTGAGGGCTGCTCCCTCTGAGGGGGTCTCCACAGGGCTCATGACCACACCCACACACATGGCCAGCAGTTCTTTGATTTATACTCGTGGTAGGCACGGCTAGCCTTTAGAATGAGTTTGCCAATCCAACCACCTCCAGCGACCACAGCAACCACAGCTCTGTGGGCAAGAGATGAGCTTGGAGCCTGAAGGCAGCTTCATGCAGGTCATCTTAGTCTCAGGGTTGTGGGAAGTGATGGTGACATAGGGTCCTCAGGCTTCCTCTCCAGGCAGCACACAATCTTGCCCTTGGGCATGGTGCCTATGGGGAGAACATTACCAGTGTGGAGCTGGGCCTTCTGCTGCAGCACCTGAACTGGCTGTGTGCATGCTCATGGTGGTGAAGGGGAGCTGCTTCTGCCTCTTAAACCTGTGCAGATCCCACAAGAACACTTGCGAGCAGGGCACTGCAGCCAGGGTGGTGGATGAATGTCCCTCACGAAGCTCTCTCTGTAGCCTTGCTGCCAGGCAAAGTCCACCACACCTGGGGTGCCCCTGTGATGCTGCACATGCTGGGTAGGGCAGAACAAGTGCTCTTTCTTTACCCATGAATCACACAGCCAAAGGAAGGGCCTGCTCATGAGCATGGACCAAAACAGCCTAGCAAGTTCTCCCTAGCATTTTCAAAAAGATCTATGTATCTATGTAACTATCTATCCATCCATCTATCCATCTATCCATCTATCCATCCATCCATCCACCCATCCACTGGTTCATTCCCCAAATGAACAGCCTGGGCTGGGCCAGGCAGAAGCCAGAAGCCAGAAACTCCATCTGGGTCCCCCTTGTGAGTGGCAGGGACCCAAGTGCTTGGGCTGTCTTCCTCTGCCTTCCCATGTACATTAGCAGGGAGCTTATCAGAAGCCAAGCAGCTGGATTCTAACCCACACTCTGATATGGGATGCCAGTGTGGCAAGCAATGAGGTTGGGCACCACAACAACAGCCCCAAAGTGGAAATTTTTATTCAATCTTTAACTGACACCTTGTCACAAAATAATATTGTTAAGATTTGGTTAATTTTCTTCAAAAAATTTTATATGCATATACTAATATACAGAAAAATGTTGGATTAAAAATTCTTAACAAGGGAGGCAGGTACATTTTTTTTAAAAGATTTATTTATTTATTTGAAAGTCAGAGTTACACAGAGAAGGAGAGACAGAGAGAGAGAGGTCTCCCACCCACTGGTTCACTCCCCAATTGGCCACAATGGCTGAAGCTGTGCTGATCCAAAGCCAGGAGCCAGGAGCTTCTTCCAGGTCTCCCATGAAGGTGCAGGGGCCCAAGGACCTGGGGCATTTTCCACTGCTTTCCCAGACCATAGAAGAGAGCTAGACTGGAAGTGGAGCAGGCAGGACCTGAACTGGCATCCATATGGGATGCCAGCACTGCAGGTGGTGGCTTTACCCACTAAGCCACAGCACCACCTGAGGGAGGCATTTAACCCACAGATTAAGACACCCATATCCCATGTCCTAGTGCCTGGGTTTAATTCTTGGCTCCTAATGCCTGGGTTGAATCCTTTGCTCTATCTCCTGACCCTAGTTTTCTGTTAGTGTAGACCCTGGTAAGCAGCAGGTAGTGGCTCAAATAATTGGGTTTCTGCCACCTACGTGGAAGACCTGGATTGAGTTCCTGGCTTCTGGGCATTTAGATAATGAACAAGTGGAAGAGCTTGCTCTCTCTCTCTCTCTCTGCCTCTCAAATAAATAAATACTTTTAAATATATATATATATATATATATATATATATATATATATAGTATTTAGCAAGTGGTAAAACATGAACCTCATCTATAAGAATATCCCTTTAGAGCAGAGTCCCAGAGAATACCTTGCTGTGCCAATTATTATTTATTCAGTGGCTGAGTTGGCCAGGACTAGAAGGAGCTGCAACAGCTGGGGCAGATGGAGGACTTAGAAGACTCAGGGAATCAATTACTTACACACAATTATTCTAGTGTCTTTACAACTTTTCTGCCATACCAGTGTATACCAGTTTATAATAGTTCCATGGGTCTTATCCCTGCCCCTATCACACATCACAAATATAAAAATCCAAATGTTATTATATCGCAAGTTGATTTAGTCACTTAATAATATATCACAGTCATGTATTCACATGAGCATACATAGCTGTTAGTCTTACTAACAGGTGCAAGGTATTAACCATGCAGTCACTGATTCAACCAAGTGACTTGTTGGTAAGCAATTGTTGGTAAGCAACCAAGTTGGATTGTTGGTAAGTACATCTTATTTAATTTTACTACCTAATAAGTTAGTTCTAATTCTCTGTGTTTTCACAGGTGCTTCTATGTTCTTTAAGGATACTATAATGTCATTGAATGGTTTTGGTATTGGACTAATGCTTGTCACTTAGAAAGTTGACAAATATTGGCTCTGGGATATGAAAAGAACAAAGGACCCTGTTTCCAGGGGTATGACTGATAGAAATTTTCAGTGATGAAATGAAAACACAACAGACTCCATAGAACAAGAGGAGAGAAGACAGAGACACCACTGCAGCTAGCTGTGCAGTGCAGCTGGCAGCCAGCTAGGAACCACCATTTTTTTTATTATTTTATAGAAAGCTTTTATTTAATAAATATAAATTTCATAGGTACAACTTTTGGATTACAGCAGTTCTTTCTCTCATACCCACCATCCTATCCCCAAGCAGTCCCATCTCCTGCTCCCTCTCCCATTCCATTCTTCATCAAGATTCATTTTCAATTATCCATATATACAGAAGATCAACTCCATACTGAGTAAAGATTTCAACACTTTGCACCCACACAGACACAAAAAGTCCAAAGTACTGCTTGAAGATTGGTTTTACCATTAATTCTCATAGTACAACTCATTAAAGACAGAGGTCCTACATTGGGAGCAAGTGCAAAGTGACTCCTTTATTGATTTAACAATTGACACTCTTATTTATGACGTAAGTGATCACCTGAGGCACTTGTCATGAGCTGCCAAGGCTATGGAAGCCTCTTGAGTACACAAACTCTGTCATTATTTAGACAAGGTCATCATCAAAGTGGAAGTTCTTGTTATGCCCGGTTCAGTCATCCCCAAAGACCACCAAGGAGCCGATACTGCTGTAAAGCACATGAGAGTTTTATTGCAGGTCCGGGCCTGGTCTCTCAATCAACACCGACGCAGCGGGTCTGAATTGAGAGCCCCGACCCTTCAGTTAACAGGGTTTTTATAGGGTTTTCAGAGACATTTTATACATCATGGTACCATTTAGCAAATCATCTCATCCTGCGGGAAATTCAAAGGACATCTCCTAGAACTGATTAGTGCATCCAGTGGCGGGAACGGACCTACTAAAGGTGGTTGGATGGCTTTGGGGTTGATGCCTTTTGAATTGATTGGCCGAAGCATAGGGTCCGAGCTGATGGGGTGTACGTGCTGAACTGAACTGCAGGGTCTCAGGTAGCTATCAATCACCTTATCTGCCCTGCGAAGACACCAGAAACTCTAGGTATTTCTCTATTATCTGTTAATTGGCTATTGCTAGGAGAGTTTATCACAAGGGGAGTTCATTTATTTACTTTTAGGAGCTTCTGGCTCAGGGTTCAGGGCCTGGTCAGGCCCAAGTTACAAGATGGAGGCCTAATTTAAAATAGTTGCACCTTGATCCAGGCTCAGGTCTCACATTCTCTCCTCTCTTCAGAGAAAGTTACCTCCTTCTTTGACGGCCCCTTCTTTCCACCAGGATCTCACTCACAGAGATCTTTCATGTAGATCATTTTTTGCCACAGTGTCTTGGCTTTCCATTCATGAAGTGCCCTCATGGGCTTTTTAGCCAGATCTGAATGCCTTAAAGGCTGATTCTGAGGCCAGAGTGCTGTTTAGGGCATTTGTCATTCTGTAAGTTTGCTGTGTGGCCTGCTTCCCATGTTGGATCATTCTCTCCTTTTTAATTCTATCTATTATTATTAGCACACACTTGGTCTTATTTATGTGAACCCTTTGACACTTATTCCTATCTTTATGATCAGTTATGAACGTGAACTGATCACTTTAACTAGTAAGATGGCATTGGTACTTGCCAACTTAATGGGATTTGGAGTCCCATGACAAATTTTTAGCTTTACCCTTAGGGGTAAATCTGAGGGAATGTGTGCCAAACTGTATATCTCCTCCCTCTCTTATTCCCACTCTTATTTTTTTACTGGGATCAATTTTCAATTGGATTCAAACAACTAAGAATAATTCTGTATTAATTAAGGAGTTCAACCAATGGTATTAAGTAGAAAAAGAAAATACCAAAAAGAATAAAATGGTAAGCTGTTCCTCAACAGTCAGGACAAGGGCTGATCAAGTCATTGTTTCTCTCTCTCTCTCTCTCTCTCTCTCTTTTTTTTTTTTTTTGGACAGGCAGAGTTAGACAGTGAGAGAGAGAGACAGGTCTTCCTTTTTTCCATTGGTTCACCCCCCAAGTGGCTGCTACAGCTGGCGCATTGCGGCCGGCGCGCTGCACCAATCTGAAGCTGGAAGCCAGGTGCTTTCCCCTGGTCTCCCATGTGGGTGCAGGGCCCAAGGACCTGGGCCATCCTCTACTGACTCCTGGGCCACAGCAGAGAGCTGGACTGGAAGAAGAGCAACCAGAACAGAATCCAGCGCCCCAACCAGGACTAGAACCCAGAGTGCTGGCGCCGCAGGCGGAGGATTAGCCTAGTGAGCCACAGCGCTGGCCCAAGTCATTGTTTCTCATAGTGTCAGTTTCACTTCCACAGGTTTCCTTTTAGGTGTTCAGTTAGTTGTCACAGATCAGGGAGAACATATGATATTTGTCCTTTTGGGACTGTTTTTTTTTTTTAAACTTTTATTTAATGCATATAAATTTCCAAAGTACGACTTATGGATTACAATGGCTTCCCCCACATACCGTCCCTCCCACCCACAACCCTCCCCTTTCCCACTCCCTCTCCCCTTCCATTCACATCAAGATTCATTTTCGATTATCTTAATATACAGAAGATCAGCTTAGTATACATTAAGTATGGATTTCAACAGTTTGCTCCCACACAGAAACATAAAGTGAAAAATAATAGATGATTTTTTTAAATGATGATGAAATCAGAGCAGACCTATTGTCATGTTTAATCCCAGTGAGAGTCAAGTTGGGAATTGATAATTTTTTTTTTTTTTTTTACAGAGGATCAGTTTAGTATGCATTAAGTAAAGATTTCAACAGTTTGCACCCCCATAGAAACACAAAGTGAAATATATTGTTTGAGTACTCGTTATAGCATTAAATCTCAATACACAGCACATTAAGGATAGAGATCCTACATGAGGAGTAAGTGCACAGTGACTCCTGTTGTTGACTTTACCAATTGACACTCCTGTCTATGGCATCAGTAATCTCCCTATGCTCCGGTCATGAGTTTCCAAGGCTATGGAAGCCCTCTGAGTTCTCCGACTCTTATCTTGTTTAGACAAGGTCATAGTCAAAGTGGAGGTTCTCTCCTCCCTTCAGAGAAAGGTACCTCCTTCTTTGAAGACCTGTTCTTTCCACTGGGATCTCACTCGCAGAGATCTTTTGCCAGAGTGTCTTGGCTTTCCATGCCTGAAATACTCTCATGGGCTTTTCAGCCAGCTCCGAATGCCTTTAGGGCTGATTCTGAGGCCAGAGTGCTATTTAGGACATCTGCCATTCTATGAGTCTGCTGAGTATCTCACTTCCCATGTTGGATCACTCTCCCCTTTATTTACTCCATCAGTTAGCGTTAGCAGGTACTAGACTTGTCTATGTGCTCCCTTTGACTCCCAGTCCCTTCACCATGACCAAATGTGAACTGAAACTGATCACCTGGAACAGTGAGATGGCATTGGTACATGCCACCTCGATGGGATTGAATTGGAATCCCCTGGTATGCTTCCAACTCCACCACTTGGGGCAAGTCAGCCTGAGCATGTCCCAAATTATACATCTCTTCCCTCTCCCATTCCCACCACCATGTTCAACAGGGCTCACATTTCAGTTAATTTTCAACACTTAAGAATAACTGTGCATCAATTACAGATCTAAACCAGTCATATTAAGTAGAACAGATAAAAAAACTACTAAGAGGGATAATGTATTTAGTTGTTCATTAACAGTCAGGGCTATGCTGATCAAGCCACCATTTCCCATAGTGTCCACCTCACTCCAACAGGTTTCCCTCTTGGTGTTCAGTCAGTCGTCACCGATCAGGGAGAACATATGGTATTTGTCCTTTTGGGACTGGCTTATTTCACTCAGCATGATGTGTTCCAGATTCCTCCATTTTGTTGCAAATGACTGGATTTCGTTGTTTCTTACTGCGGTATAGTATTCTAAAGAGTACATATCCCAGGGACATATCCCAGGGACTGTTTTATTTCACTCATCATGATGCTTTCCAGATTCCTCCATTTAGTTGCAAATGACCGGATTTCCTTTTTTTTTTTTTTTACCACTGTGTAGTATTCCACAGAGTACATAACCCATCATTTCTTTATCCAGTCTTCTGTTGATGGACATTTAGGTTGATTGCTTGTCTTAGCTATTGTGAATTGAGCTGCAATAAACATGGAGGTGCAGATAGCTCTTTTATTTGCCAATTTAATTTCCCTTGGGTAAATTCCAAGGAGTGGGATGGCTGGGTTGTATGGTAGATCTATATTCAGATTTCTGAGGTATCTCCAAACTGTCTTCCATAGTGGCTTTATCAGTCTGCATTCCCACCATCAGTGGATTAGTGTGCCTTTTTCCCCACATCCTCGCCAGCATCTGTTGTTAGTTGATTTGTGTATGTAAGCCATTCTAATCGGAGTGAGGTGAAACCTCATTGTGGTTTTGATTTGCATTTCCCTGATGGCTGGTGATCCTGAACATTTTTTCATGTGTCTGTTGGCCATTTGGATTTCCTCTTTTGAAAAATGTCTGTTTAAGTTCTTGGCCCATCTCTTAAGTGGGTTGTCTGTTTTGTTGTTGTGGAGTTTCTTGATCTGTTTGTAGATTCTGGTCATTAATCCTTTATCAGTTGCATAATTTGCAAATAATTTCTCCCATTCTGTCGGTTGCCTCTTCACTTTCCTGTTTCTTTTGCAGTATAGAAGCTTCTCAATTTGATGTAATCCCAGTTGTTAATTTTGGCTTTGGCTGCCTGTGCTTCTGGGGTCTTTTCCAAGAAGTCTTTGCCTATGCCAGTATCTTGCTGGGTTTCTCTGATGTTCTTTAATAATTTGATGGTGTCGGGTCATAGATTTAGATCTTTAATCCATGTTGAGTGGATTTTTGTGTAAGGTGTAAGGTAGGGATCTTGCTTCATACTTCTGCATGTGGAAATACAGTTTTCCCAGCACCATTTGTTGAATAGACTGTCCTTGCTCCAGGAATTGGGTTTAGCTCCTTGATCAAATATACGTTGGTTTTAGATGTGTGGATTGATTTCTGGTGTTTCTATTCTGTTCCATTGGTCTATCCATCTGTTTTTGTACCAGTACCAGGCTATTTTGATTATAACTGCCCTGTTGTGTCGTTCCCCCTCTTCGTGGAGGAGCGACACTAGACCCTGCCTAGGTTTCCTATCCGAGTCACGGCACCATTATGTCGCTCCCCCTCTTCATGGAGGAACGACACTAAACCCTGCCTAGGCTTCCTATCCGAGTCACGGCACCATTATGTCGCTCCCCCTCTTCGCGGAGGAACGACACAGGACCCTGCGTTGTTCTTTTGTCTGCTCGGCCCTCCCCGGGTTTGCTGCTGGTTCTTCCCGGGTTGGCTATCGTCCCTTCCACCTCCGTGGAAGGGCGGTTCCCCCTGCCACTTTCCCCACTTCCACGGGGGAGCGGCACACCGCCGGCCGGCTCTCTCGGGGGCTGCTCAGGTGTTTCTTCAGATAGATGTTCCTGGTGCATGTTGTCTCTCTCCTCCTTTATAGTCCTCTTCCACCAATCCCAACTCTGCTACCCACAACGCCGAGTACTCTGCTCTCCTCCAATCAGGAGCAGGTCCTGCTGTTTATTGGTTGAACTGGAGGCAGCTGTGTAGAAGCTGTTTCCTCCTCTCCCAGCGCCATATTGTGGGAGAGCAGATGCATAGAATAAGTCTTAATTCCAGTAACTTAGTCTAGTCCAAGTTGCTCCCCACACTGTTGTATGACTTGAAATCTGATATTGTGATGCCTCTGGCTTTGTTTTTGTTGTATAAGATTGCTTTAGCTATTCGAGGTCTCCTGTGCCTCCACATGAATTTCAGCATCACTTTTTCCAGATCTGAGAAGAATGTCTTAGGTATTTTGATTCATATTGCACTGAATTTGTAAATTGCTTTTGGAAGAATGGACATTTTGATGATATTGATTCTTCCAATCCATGAGCATGGAAGATTTTTCCATTTTTTGGTATCCTCTTCTATTTCTTTAAAGTTTTTTAATTGTCATCATAGAGATCTTTGATATCCTTGGTTAAATTTATTTGAAGGTATTTGATTTTTTTTTGTAGCTATTCTGAATGGGATTGATCTTAGAAGTTCTTTCTCAGGTGTGACATTGTCTATCTATAAAAAAGCTGTTGATTTTTGTGTATTGATTTTATATCCTGTTACTTTTACCAAATTCTTCTATGAGTTCCAATTGTTTCTTAGTGGAGTTCTTTGGATGCCCTAAATAAAGAATCATGTTGTCTGCAAATAGAGATAGTTTGACTTCTTTCTTCCCAATTTATATCCCTTTGATTTCTTTTTCTTGCCTAATAACTCTGGCTAAAACTTCCAGTACTATATTGAATAGCAATGGTGAGAGTGGGCATCTCTGGTACCAGATCTCAGTGGGATTGTTCCAAATTTTCTCCATTCAATATGATGCTGGCCATGGGTTTGTCATAAATTGTCTTGGTTGTGTTGAGGAATGTTCCTTCTATACCCAATTTGCTTGGAGTTTTCATCATGAAAGGGTGTTGTACTTTATCAAGTGCTTTCTCTGTATGTATTGAGATAATCATATGGTTTTTGTTCAGCAGTTTGTTAATGTGATGTATCACATTGATAGATTTGCAAACGTTGAACCATCCCTGCATAACAGAGATAAATCCCACTTGGTCTGGGTAGATTATCTTTCTTATGTGTTGTTGGATTCTATTGAGGATCCACCATCTTACATGTCAAAGCAGGAAGAAATGGCTGTGTGCTGCACCACTCAGAGTTTCAGCTGAGAGGGAATTCCACAGTCAGCCCCTGACTTTTATTTCAGTCTGGGGAGTTGACTGGGAGTTCAGCAACTGCCAGGCTTCGAGCAGGGAAGCCAGCTTGCTTCCTTCCCCTCCCCAGCTCCCACAGAGCATCATACTTAAAAAGTCGGGCAGTCAGGAGGAGACATCATATTCTTAGAGAGAAGTGAAAGGAGTCTGCTGCAACCTGGGCCCCTGCTGATGTTGCCTCAAGGAGAACCTTGCACACCACACTGACTTTGAGTCCGGCCTGAAGTACTAGTTGGGGGTAGGGTGACCACCTCACCTTGTGAAAGGAGAGCACACTGCCTGCTTCCCATTCTCCCTACAAAGGGCTCTGGGCAACAAGCAGGAAGGAGGCACCATCTTGATAAGGCGAGTGTAGGCAGCAGTGGCTCATGTACATGTAAGTAAGTAGGGGATTTTATCTGAGGGATAAATCCACAGTCCCTATTGACTTTGAGTCTGGTCTGGAGGGCTGTCAGGGGGCAGGGATCCCACTGCAGCCTGTGAGGCGCTCCCCTCCCCTAACTTTATCACAGGTGACCATACTCAAACTGCCAAGGTGGAAAATCGACATGCAGCAGGCTCTGGGACACCTTCATTCTCCCCTTGGGGCTGAGAGTGGATCCCTCTGCCCTGTGACTGTGGGAGCACTACACACTATGACTGTGGGAATTCTATGATTGCAAGATAGGGTGTGGGCTGTACCTGAGTCTCTGGGATATCACTGTGTCTGGTTTCAGTGGCTCTAAGTTCTCTGAGTGCTAGGGGTGGGTCATTGCAGAGGGTTCTGTGGTCACACTGAAGATCACACAGATCCTTTGTATGGTTCACGTGTCTGCATGGGTGGGGTGTGTAGCCACTGTGGGTTCACCCAGGCATTGATCACCTTGGCAGAGAGGAGGTGAGGCAGTGGTCACACCAGCTGTTATCATACCCTCCCCCTCCCCACTGCTGCAATAGAGGTGATCTATCATTCTCAACATGGGTGTCACCCTAGACCCTTCTACCACTCCTGAGCACTGACTGGAGTTCCCTGGCCCCACCCAGTACATGCCTCTGAATATCCACGAAAGGAGCAGACACTCCACTAAGCCACAGAAGCATATTTCAAAGATAAAAACCATCAGAGGGGAAAACCAACAAGTGGTTCTATAAATGCCTAAAAATAAACATAGAAATATAAGAAACATGAACAAGGAAGACACTAGGACTCCCCCCAAAGGAACACAGCAACACTTCAATATTGGAATATGAAGATGCAGAGATTGATGAAATGCCTGAAAAGGAATTCAAAAGAATGATAGTAAGATTACTCAAAAACAATGAGAAGCAAATTCATGAGTTAAAGAAATCCATACATGACATGGATGAAAAATTTTGCTGATAGATAGAGATATTGAAGAGAAATCAACTTGAAATATTAGGAACGAAGAATTCAATATATCAAATAAAAAATACCATGGAAAGCTTTAATAGACTTGATGAGGCAGAAGAAAGAATATACAAGTTGGAAGACATATCTTTGTCAATATCTCAGACAAAAAAAGAAGAAAAACTGAAAACAGTGCTTGAGACTTATGGGATACTATTCAACAACCTAGCATATGGGTCTTAGGAGTTACTGAAGGTGTGGAAAGTGTGAATGGATTAAAAGGATGAAATAATTGTAGAAAACTTCCCTGGGTTGGAGAAATAAAGGGAAATCCAAGTACAGGAAGCACATAGAATTCGTAGTAGACATGACCAGAAAAGATCTTCACCATGACATATTATAGTAAAGTTTTCAACAGTAAAACATAAAGAAAAGAATCTGGCCGGCGCTGCGGCTCACTAGGCTAATCCTCCGTCTTGCGGCACCGGCACACCAGGTTCTAGTCCCAGTCAGGGCGCCGGATTCTGTCCCGGTTGCCCCTCTTCCAGGCCAGCTCTCTGCTGTGGCCAGGGAGTGCAGTGGAGGATGGCACAGGTCCTTGGGCCCTGCACCCCATGGGAGACCAGGATAAGTACCTGGCTCCTGCCATTGGATCAGCGTGGTGTGCCGGCCGCAGCGCGCCGGCTGCGGCGGCCATTGGAGGGTGAACCAACGGCAAAAGAAAGACCTTTCTCTCTGTCTCTCTCTCTCACTGTCCACTCTGCCTGTCAAAAAAAAAAAAAAAAAGATTCTAAAATATATACAAGAGAAATACCAGATGACCTTAAGAGGATCTCCAATTAGACTGACAGCTGATTTCTCATTGGAAACCCTAAAAGCTTAGAGGGAATGGAGAAACATAGTTGAACTCCTAAAAGAAAAAACTGTCAACCTAGAATACTGTACCTAGAAAAGCTCTCGTGTATAAATGAAGGTGAAATAAAGACCTTCCATAACAAAATGAAATTGAGGGGGCTGGCGCGGCAGCATAGTGGGTAAAGCTACTGCCTGCAGTGTCAGCATCCTATATGGGTGACGTTTTGAGTCCCAGCTGCTCCACTTCCTATCCAGCTCTCTGCTATGGCCTGTGAAAGCAGTAGAAAATGGCCCAAGACCTTGGGCCCCTGCACCCACATGGGAGACTCGGAAGAAACTCCTGGCTGCAGGCTTCAGATGGGCGCAGCTCCGACTGTTGCAGCTAATTGGGGAATGAACCCTGGATGGAAGAACTCCCTCTCTCTCTCTTTCTCTCTCTCTCTCTGCCTCTCCTCTTTCTGTGGAACTCTGTCAAATAAAATAAATAAATCTTTTTAAAAAATAAGAAATTGAAAGAATTTGTCACCATTTGTCCAGCCTTACAAATGATACTTAAGAATATGCTACACATAGAAACAAAGAAAGATAGTCATCATTATGAAAGAATGTGAAGGCAGAAAATTTCCTAGTGAAAGTACTAAGGAGGGGCGAGTGCTGTGGCACAGCAGGTAAAGCTGCCACCTACAGTGCTAGCATTCCACATGGGCACCGGTTCGAGTCCTGGCTGCTCTACTTCCAATCCAGCTCACTGCTATGGCCTGGGAAAGCAGCAGAAGATGGTCCAATTCCAATTCCTTGGGCCCCTGCACCCACATGGGAGATCCAGAAGAAGCTCCTGGTTCCTGGCTTCAGGTCAGCCCATCTCTGGCTGTTGAGGTCATTTGAGGAGTCAACCAGTGTATGGAAGACATCTTTGCCTCTCTGTAACTCTGCCTTTTGAATACATAAATAAAATTTTTATTAAAGAAAAATACTAAAGAAATCCAAAGTAAACAATAGGAATGTTAAGGGAAAAATTGTAGAGCCAAGTCATTACTTATCAATATCTTTGAATGTAAATGGTCTAAACTCTCCAATTAAAAGATATAGACTGGCTGAATGGATTGAAAAATAAGACCCACCTATTTGCTGCCTACAAGAAACACACCTCACCAACAAAGATACACACAGACTGAAAGTGAAAGGATGAAAAAAAAGATATTCCATGCAAATGGAAATTTAAAAAGAATAGGAATAGCCATCCTAATGTCAGATGAAACAGACTTTAACACAAAAACTGTTAAAAGAGACAAAGAAGAGCATTATGTAATTATTAAGGGAACAATTTAATAGGAAGATGTGACTATAGTAAATATATATGCATCCAATGCCAGGGTGCCTGGCTATTTAAAACCAATGTTAATGGATCTAAAGGGAGACATAGACTCTAATACAGTAATAATGGAGGACTTCAACCCTCCACTTTTATAAATAGGCAAATCAATTAGACAAAAATCAACAGAGAAACAACAGAGGTAATCTACACTAGGGACCAAATGGACTTAGTTGGTATCTATAGAACATTTTATTCCACAGCTGAAGAATACACATTCTTTTCATGAGTGCATGGAACTTTCTCTAGGATAGACCATATGTGAGGTCATAAGACAAGTCTCAACAAATTCAAGAAAATTGAAATCATATCATGCATCTTTTGTGACCACAATGGAATGAAGTTGAAAATTAACAACTTAAGAAACTCTAGGAAAAATGCAAGCACATGGAGACTGAACAACATGCTCCTGAATAAACAGTAGGTCATAGAAGAAATCAAAAGGGAAATAAAAAAAATTCCTGGAAGTGATTGAAGATGACAACACAATATATCAAAATTTATGGGATACAGCAAAAGTAGTATTAAGAGGGAAGTTTATAGCAATTGGTGCCTACATCAAGAAATTGGAAAGGCATCAAAGAAACAATCTAACAATGAATCTCAAGGACCTAGAAAAAATAACAAGTCTAAAATTAGAAGGAGGAAAGAAAAAATTAAAGAATAAATAAACAAAATTGGACCTCAAAAATATGAACGATTAGTGAAATGAAATGAAGAGGTGGTTTTTAAAAAAATAAACAAAATTGATACACTGTCAGCCTAACTAATCAAAAAAAAGGTATAAGACCCAAATTAATAAATCAAAGAAGAAAAAGGAGATGTTACAATAGATACCACAGAAATAAAAGAATCATCAGGATATACTACAAACAGCTTTATGAAAACAAAAGGGAAAATCCAGAAGAAATGGATAGATTTCTGGACACATACAATCTACTAAAATTGAGTCATGAAGACACAGAAAACATAAATAGACCAATAACCAAGACAAAAATTGAATCAGTAATAAAGACCCCCCCCCCCAAAAAAAAAAGCCCAGGCCTGGATGGTTTCACTGCTGAATTCTTTTGTTTGTTTGTTTGTTTTAAATTTATATTTATTCATATAAAAGTCAGAGTTACACAAAGAAAGAAGGAGAGGCAGAGAGAGAGAGAGAGGTCTTCTATCTGCTGGTTCACTCCCCAGTTGGCCGCAATGACCGGAGCTGTTCTGATCTGAAGCCAGGATCCAGGAGCTTCTTCTGGGTCTCCCATACTGGTGTAGGGGACCAAGGACTTGGGCCATCTTCTACTGCTTTCCCAGGCCATAGTGGAAAGCTGGATCAGAAGTGGAGCAGCCGGAACTTGAACCGGCGCCCATATGGGATGTCAGCACTTCAGGCAGCAGCTTTACCCACTACACCACAGCGCCAGCCCCTCACTGCTGAATTATACAAAATCTTTTTTTTTTTTTTTACAGGCAGAGTGGACAGTGAGAGAGAGAGACAGAGAGAAAGGTCTTCCTTTGCCGTTGGTTCACCCTCCAATGGCCGCCACGGCCAGCGCTGCTGTGGCCTGCGCACTGCGCTGATCCGATGGCAGGAGCCAGGTACTTTTCCTGGTCTCCCATGGGGTGCAGGGCCCAAGCACCTGGGCCATCCTCCACTGCACTCCCGGGCCACAGCAGAGAGCTGGCCTGGAAGAGGGGCAACTGGGACAGAATTCGGCGCCCCAACAGGGACTAGAACCCAGTATGCCGGCGCTGCTAGGCGGAGGATTAGCCTAGTGAGCCACGGCGCCAGCCTACAAAATCTTTAAAGAACTAGTTCCAATTCTTCTCAGACTATTCAAAACAATTAAAAGGGAGAGAATCCTCCCAAACTCTTTTTATGAGGCCAGCATCACCTTAATTCCAAAACAAGAAACAGATATGGAAAAAAAAAAAAAAAACAGAACAACAGAACTATAGACCAATATCCCTGAGAAATACAGATATAAAAATCTACAACAGATTACTAGGTAATCAGATCCAGCAAGAGCACTCATCAGGGCCAATGTGATTTATTTCTTATATGCGGGGATGGTTCAACATATGCAATTAATAAATTTGATATATTGCATTAACTGAAGAATAAAAACAATATGATTATCTCAATAGATGCACATTTGATAAAATATAACACTCTTTCGTGATAAAAAAAAATCTTAAGCAAATTGGGGATTGAAGGAACATTTCTCAGCACAACCAAGGCAATATATGATAAAAACATAGCCAGCATCATATTGGGGAAAAGTCAGAAACATTTCCACTAAGATTCAGAACCAGACAAGGATTTACACTCTCACCACTGTTATTTAAGATAGTTTTTAAAAAATATTTTTCCTTGTTCATGATGTTTCTCACTTTTTAAAAAAGATTTATTTATTTATTTTAAAGTCAGAATTACACAGAAAGACAAGGAGAGCCAGATATATATAGAGAGGGGTCTTCCATCTGCTGGTTCACTCCCCAAATGGCCATAATGGCCAGAGCTGCGCCGACCCAAAGCTAGGAGCCAGGAGCTTCTTTCTGAGTCTCCCACGTGGGTGCAAGGGCCCAAGGACTTGGGCCATCTTCTACTGCTTTCCCAGGCCATGGCAGAGAGCTGGATTAGAAGTGGAACAGGGTCTTGAACTGGCACCCAGATGGTATGCTGGCACTATAGGCAACTTTACCTGCTAAGCCAAAGCGCTGGTCCCTTAATATAGTTTTAGCCACAGCCATTAGGCAAGGAAAAGTAAAAGAACTCAAAGGGATAGAAATTGGAAAGGAGAAAGTCAAATTATCCCTGCTTGCTGATGACATGATCCTATTTATAAGAAAGTCAAAAGTCTTCACCAAGAGACTATTGGAATTTTTTTTTTTGACAGGCAGAGTGGACAGTGAGAGAGAGAGACAGAGAGAAAGGTCTTCCTTTGCCATTGGTTCACCCTCCAATGGCCGCCGCGGCCGGCGCGCTGTGGCCGGCGCACCGCACTGATCCGATGGCAGGAGCCAGGAGCCAGGTGCTTTTCCTGGTCTCCCATGGGGTGCAGGGCCCAAGCACCTGGGCCATCCTCCACTGCACTCCCTGGCCACAGCAGAGGGCTGGCCTGGAAGAGGGGCAACCGGGACAGAATCCGGCGCCCCGACCGGGATTAGAACCCGGTGTGCCGGCGCCGCAAGGCGGAGGATTAGGCTAGTGAGCCGCGGTGCCGGCCCGAGACTATTGGAATTTATAAGAGAGTTTTTGATAAAGTTGCAGGACATAAAATCAACACACAAAAATAACTAGCCTTTGTATACAAAGAATGCCATGGCTGAGAAAAAAAGAAAAAAAGATCATTATGATTCACAATAGCTATAACAATTTTAAATACCTTGGAATAAATTTAACTAAGGACATGAAAGAGTTCTGCAATGAAAATTACAAAAAATTAAACAAAGAAATAGAAGGTGACACACCCACACAAAAATTGAAAAATCTTCCATGTTCATGGACTGGAAGAATTAATATCATCAAAATGTCCATACTACCCAAAATAATTTACAGATTCGATGCACTCCCAATCAAAATCCCAAAGACATTCTCTCAAATCTAGAAAAAACAATGCTAAATATCATATGGAAACACAAGAAATCCTGAACAAATAAAGAAATCTTAAACAACAAAACAAAGCTGGTGGCATCACAATACCAGATTTAAAGACAAACTACAGGGCAGTTATAATGAAAATAGCCAGGCAGTGGCATAAAAATAGCATGCATACCAATGGAACAGAATAGAAACTCTAGAAATTAATCCACACATCTCCAACCAATTAATCATTGACAAACAAGCTAAAATTAATCCCTGCAGAAAGGACAGTCTCTTAAAAAATGGTGCTGAAAAAATTGGATCTTCATTGGCAAAAGTATGAAACAAGACCCCTACATTACATCTTATATAAAAATCAATTCTTCATGGATAAAGGACCTAAATCTATGACCTGACACCATCAAATTAGTGGATGAATACATCAGGGAAACTCTGCAAGACATTGGCATAGGCAAAGAATTCTTACAAAAGACCCCAAAAGCACAAGTAATAAAAGCAAAAATAGACAAGTGAAATTACACCAGAATAAGAACCTTCTGCACTGCAAAGGAAACACTCAACAAAATGAAGAGGCAACTGATAGAATGGGAGAAAATATTTGCAAACTATGCAACTGAAAAAGGATTAATATTCAGAATTTTTTAAAGAGCTCAAGAAACTCAACAATCACAAAACAAATGGCCCAGTCATGAAATGGGCAAAGGACATGAACAGGCATTTTTCAAAAGATGAAATTCAAATGGCCAGCAGTCACATGAAAATATGCTCAGGATTGCTAGCCATCAGGGAAATGAAAATCAAAACTACACTGAGGTTTCACTTCACCCTACTTAGAGTGGTTATCATCCAAAAATAAAAAAGCAATAAACACTGATGAGGACAAGTGGAAAAAGTTCATCTTTTTTTTTTTTTTTTTATTATTTTGACAGGCAGAGTGGACAGTGAGAGAGAGAGACAGAGAGAAAGGTCTTCCTTTGCCGTTGGTTCACCCTCCAATGGCCGCCGCGGCCGGCGCGCTGCGGCTGGCGCAGCGCGCTGATCCGATGGCAGGAGCCAGGAGCCAGGTGCTTTTCCTGGTCTCCCATGGGGTGCAGGGCCCAAGCACCTGGGCCATCCTCCACTGCACTCCCTGGCCACAGCAGAGGGCTGGCCTGGAAGAGGGGCAACCGGGACAGAATCCGGCGCCCCGACCGGGACTAGAACCCGGTGTGCCGGCGCCGCTAGGCGGAGGATTAGCCTAGTGAGCCCCGGCGCCGGCCCAAAAGTTCATCTTATACACTGTTGGTGGGAATGTAAACTAGTACAACCATTATGGAAGACAGTATGGAGATTCCTCAGAAATCTGAAAATAGATCTACCATCTATCTATCTCACTCCTGGGAATTTACCCAAAGGAAATGAAATCAGTATATGAAAGATTTATCTGTTGCAATGACTTTGAATAGCTCTTGGCATGACTGTTGAGGAACATTTCTTTTGTTGTTGCTGTTTTGTGTGTGTGTGTGTGTGTGTGTATGTGCAAATTGTTGAACTCTTTACTTAGTATAGAGTTGGTTTTCTGTGTATAAAGTTAATAAAAAAGGGATCTTAGTGGAGAATGAGACTGGAGATGCAAGAGGGGGAGGAGATGTGGAGAGTGGGTAGGAGGGCGGGTATAGTGGGAAGAATCACTATATTCCTAAAGTTGTACTTATGATGCATGAAGTTTGTATTCCTTAAATAAAGGGTTTCTTTGGGGGAAAATAAAATAAAATTTTAAAAAATAAAAAATAGAAAGATTTATCTGTACCTCGATGTTCATTGCAGCTTAAGTGACAATAGCTAAGATATGGAATCAACCCAGATGTCCATCAACTGATAAAGAAAATGTGGTATATATATACTATGGAATACTTCTCAGCTGTAAAAAGAAAAATATCCTCTCTTTTGCAAAAAACTGGATGTGAATATAAATGCTTATGCTTAGAGAAATAAACCAGTCCTAAAAAGAAAAATATTGTATGTTTTACCTGATTTGTGGTAACTAATATACACAGCACAAAAAATGCAATGTACATGAGTGAAATTGACATTTTGAGATTTGATTATTATTTATAGCCCTTGTTTATACTCTTGAGGATCAATGGTTTTTCTACTTACTACTTGTTGAATTCTTTATTTGGTAGAGGGGTAAGCTGGTGATTATAAAATAAACTGAAAGTATATCACTGTTGGCCGGCGCCGTGGCTCAACAGGCTAATCCTCTGCCTTGCGGCGCCGGCACACCGGGTTCTAGTCCCGGTTGGGGTGCTGGATTCTGTCCCGGTTGCCCCTCTTCCAGGCCAGCTCCCTGCTGTGGCCCGGGAGTGCAGTGGAGGATGGCCCAAGTGCTTGGGCCCTGCACCTGCATGGGAGACCAGGAAAAGCACCTGGCTCCTGGCTTCGGATCAGTGCGATGCGCCGGCCGCAGTACACCGGCCGCCACGGCCATTTGAGGGTGAACCAAGGGCAAAAGGAAGACCTTTCTCTCTGTCTCTCTGTCTCACTGTCCACTCTGCCTGTCCAAAAAAAAAAAAAAAAAAAAGTATATCACTGCAAAAATTAAAAGAAAAAATAAGAAAGGAAGGAGGGTGGAGTGTGGACAGGAGGGAAGATAGGGTGGGAAGTATCATCATGCTCTTAAATCTGTATAAATGAAATACATGAAATTTGTTCACGGAATATAAATAAAAAATTTAAGGTAAAAAAATATAAAAAACAGGAATATTAAGAAAAATGAAAGTTAAGAAATATTCAATTTTCTGGAGCTTATATAAAACGATGTTATTTATTCTTTGAGCATCTGTTAGAATTTGCTCATAGTGAATTTAGTGAAGCTGTCTGAGCCTAGGATTTTCTTTGTGGGAAGATTTTGAACTACAAGTTCAATTTCCTTATTACCATTAGGGCCATCTCTTTGTATGAGTAAGGTTTGGTAGTTTGTGTTTTACAAAGAATGTGTTCATGTCGTTCAGATCATCACATTTAATGGCATAATGTTATTCATCATTTCTATTATTATCTTTTTAATGTGTAGAAATATTCTCTCTGTTATGTCTGACACTGGCAATTTGTGAATTTATATCTTCTGTTTTTTTCAAGATCAGTCTAGTCAGAGGCTTATCCAATGTTATTGATCATTGTGAAGAACCAGCTCTTGGTTCTACAGATTTACTCCACTGTGGTTCTATTTTGTGTCTTATTCATTCTAACTCTTATTTTTGATAACTTGTCCCTTCTGCTTGCTAAAGGTTTAATTTGCTTTTCTTATTCTGAATTGTTAATGTGTAAGCCTAGATTATTTTAAGTCCTTTTTTGATGTCTGGTAGAAACATCAAATACTATAAGTTCCCTCTAAACACTGATTAAATTGCATCCCACAAATGTTGATATTGCTGTTTTTTATTTTCTTCAATTCAAAATACTTTCTAATGTAACTTGTAATATTTTTTCTCTGAAGACATGGGCTTTTCAGAAGTATGTTGTTTAACTGCCAAATATTTGGAGATTTTTTCAATATATTTCTGCTACTGGTTTTTAGCTTATTTCCATTATGGTCAGAGAACATAATTTGTATGACTTTAGTTCTGCACAGCAATTTTGTCCTATGGCTCAGGGTGGCCTCTCTCGGTGAAAGTTCCACGGGTACATGAAAAAAGTGTGCATTCTGGTAGAATTTTCTATGCATATCAACTAGGTCTTTTTTTTTTTTTTAACAGGCAGAGTGGACAGTGAGAGACAGAGCGACAGAGAGAAAGGTCTTCCTTTTGCCGTTGGTTCACCCTCCAATGGCCGCCACGGCCAGCGCACCGTGCTGATCCAAAGATAGGAGCCAGGTGCTTCTCCTGGTCTCCCATGGGGTGCAGGGCCCAAGCACCTGGGCCATCCTCCACTGCACTCCCGGGCCACAGCAGAGAGCTGGCCTGGAAGAGGGGCAACCGGGACAGAATCTGGCACCCCGACCGGGACTAGAACCCGGTGTGCCGGCGCTGCTAGGCGGAGGATTAGCCTATTGAGCCACGGCGCCAGCCTCAACTAGGTCTTGTTGGTAACATTTTCAGTCTTCTCTATCCTAATTTTTTCTGTTTGCTCCATTGATTGCTAAGAAAGCAATATTCATTTTATAATTATATTCATATATCTTTGAAAAGGAGAGCACATCTAATTTTAGAATTATTTAAAGCTGATAAACACATTTTAAATGACTTGTATAGCTGTTATTGTTACAACACTCAAATAGCTAGTAGCATTTCTATGTAGTCAAGCTAGGGTCAAATACATTAATTCAGCAATGATCCCAAACCTATTGGCTTTGCAGTAAACAAATATATGTGAAGTATGGTTAAATGCATATATGCTGTCTTGCTCTCAGTGGTTCTAGTAAAATATGTACTGTTGGTGTTCATGACAGGTTTTGGAATTAGCCAAATAGGAATCCAAATGCCAGTCCTGATACTTAATGATTGGAGAGCTCATTTAATGTTGCTAAGACTCAGTTTCTTTATGAAATGGGAATAATAATACTCACTACTTAGAGTTGTTGTGACAATTAGAGATAATGCAGTGAAGACCCTGGCATAGTACTTGTCACTTAATAAACAAATGGTAGAAGTAATAGCAATAGTAATATTAGCAGTAGTAATCACTATTTCAGGTATTAAATATTATTTAATGTTATTACATTATTGCTTAATTTATTATCATTACTTCTGCTAGAATAACTCACCATTTTCTTTCAGTTTTATCAAATTTTCTTTCAGTTTCTCAATTTCTAGATGAGCCTTCTCAAGTGCAGAATCTAAAAGAAAAAAATATCTGCGTAAGAAGCAAATGATTAGTACAGCAATCTCAGTTCAAATAACTCTATCTTTGGGGCATTACCTTTCTTTTTTGAAAAAAAAAATTTTTATTTAATGAATGCATTTTTTGGTGGGCGTCGCAGCTCACTAGGCTAATCCTCCGCCTGCGGCGCCGGCACCCCGGGTTCTAGTCCAATTTGGGGTGCCGGTTCTGTCCTGGTTGCTCCTCTTCCAGTCCAGCTTTCTGCTGTGGCCCGGGAAGGCAGTGAAGGATGGCCCAAGTGCTTGGGCCCTGCACCTGCATGGGAGACCAGGAGGAAGCACCTGGCTCCTGGCTTTGGATCGGCACGGCGCGCCAGCCGTGGCAGCCATTTGGGGGATGAATGCATTTTTCATAGGTACAACTTTAGGTTACCTACCCTCCTATCCCAACTCCCATCCCACCTACTCCCTCTCCCATCACCTTCCTCATTATGGTTCATTTTTAGTTTAATTTTATATACAGAAGACCAACTCTGGGACATTACCTTTCATCTGACTAACTGTCCTTGGAGTTTCTGCATAAATGCTATCTCCTCTAGCAGGGTAGGTTCTATGTATGAATATACATATAGAGTGCATATATACACAAGCTAAGATGGCGAAGGTACAATTAGGTATCAGAATTTTATGAAATACGCAGTCTATTTTGACTAAAACATCATTATGCAAGCACATGACTATACTCAGAATTTTCCCAATGTCTGCTAGAGAGAGGGAGAAGGATGGGGAGGGGGGAGAGAATTTCAGGACACAGCTTTTGGTGCTGTTGGAGAATTGTATGAGGGTGGCAGAAGTCATTGGAGTTGATCGAATTTGAGGTGTCTAATCCAGATCTTACCCCTCTGCCTCCTGACATCTCCTAATCACCAGTGTATGACTAGTGGGTCACCAATACTGTCAGGATGGAAAATCTCCTAGAGGCAAGGAGCTAATGTGAATCTTACAAGAGATCACTCCTCTTTCTCTCCTTCTCTCCTCCCTCCCTCCCTCCCTCCCTCCCTCCTTTCTTTCTCGTTCTTTCTCTTTCTCTCTCTCTGTCTCTCTCTCTCCCTCCCTCCCTCCCTCCCTCCCTCCCTCCTCCTCCTCCTCCTCTTCTTTTCTTTCTTTTCTTTCTTTCTTTCTTTCTTTCTTTCTTTCTTTCTTTCTAGGCAGAATGAGTGAGAGAGAAACGTCTTCCTTCTGCTGGTTCACCCCTGCAAATGGCCACCACAGCCAGCGCTGCACTGATCTGAAGCCAGGAGCCAGGTGCTTCCTCCTGGTCTCCCATGCAGGTGCAGGGCCCAAGCACCTGGGCCATCCTCCAATGCACTCCCAGGCCACAGCAGAAAGCTGGACTGGAAGAGGAGCAACCAGGACAGAACTGGCACCCCAACCAGGACTAGAACCCAGAGTGGTGGCGCAGCCAGCCAAGAGATCACTCCTAACCAGGGTGAGTCTATCAGCACAATTGTGCATTACAAATTACACCCAAATTATAATTACACCCAAACACTCAGTTTTTTCAAGCAAATTCCAATTTAACCTATCAGTTTCACCTAAAATTATTCTCCTAAATATAGCAATAGTACTGCTACTGCTGCTACCACCAGTAGCAGTTATTAATATCAGAGATATATTTAGTTGGTGACATGTGTTTACTTTATAGTCATATGAGGTTTTTTTTTTTTAAACTATTTATTTGAATGAGAGAGAGAGAAAGAGAGAGAGAATCTTCTATCTATTAGTTCATTTCCTAGAGCCTACAACAGCCAGGGCCTGGCCAAAGTCAGGTGCCAAGAATGAAATCTGAGTCTCCCACATGGATTGCAGAGACCCAAGTACTTCAGTGATCATCTTAGCAGGAAGCTGGATCAGAAAGGGAAGCAGAACTAGATCCCAGTCAGTGTGATATGGGATGTGGGCATCCCAAGCAGCAGCTTAACCTGTGGTGCCACAATGCCTGCCCCTAATCTCAGATATGTCAATCATGATGACAAATCTCTAAAACAGATATTAATATGCTCATTTTATAGATGAGACAAGAAAGGCTCAGAAAAGTAAAGCAACTTATCCAATGTCACACAGCTAGTAAATGCCATGGTTGGAATGTAAGACTAGGTTTGCTTTCACTGGGCCTGAGATGTGAGAACAGCTTCTGTTATACTCAAAGAATGGTTTTCCAACATATTCTTCCTTAGAAGAAGGAGAGTGATGTTAGGCAGAAAGGATGTTACAGAAAGCGAGAATGGTATGAGTAAGGAAAGGAAGAAGAACAGAGCAAAGAAGGGGAGGCTGAAGAGACTGCTTAGTGTTGTGGGAACTATATGTAGTCGAATACTGCTTGTGTCTACAGTGCCAGGGGTTAGGACAAGCGTGAGATCCGAGCAGGAGAGACAGGCAGGCGCCAAACCACAAAAGCCTTATTTACTACACAGGAGAGTTCAGGATTTATTACCCAAGCCAGCGGCCTCCAAACTGAACAGGAACTTCAGGTATTCTGAAATATTTGATTTCATTTCCATTTTAAGATAGCTATTTTCATGGTAACAGACAAAACTGAATATATTGTACACCAAATTTAAACAGTTTCAGAGACCATCAGACTCATTAACTTGTGTTGCCAGGTTAGCTTCTTCTGTTGCATTTGTGAAGATATTTAAAACTCGTAGCTCCATTTACTTTTTTTAAAAAAAGATTTGTTTATTTTAAAGTCAGAGTTACACACAAAGAGAAGGAGAAGAGAGAGAGAGAGAGAGAGAGAGAGAGAGAGAGAGAGAGAGAGAGAGATCTTCCATCTGCTGGTTCACTCCCCAGATGCAACAGCTGGAGCTGCATTGATCTGAAGCCAGGAGCCAGGAGCTTCTTCCAGGTGTCCCACGTAGGGGCAGGGGCCCAAGGACTTGGGCCATTTTCTACTGCTTTCCCAGGCCATAGCCAAGAGCTGGATCAGATGTGGAGTAGTTGGGTCTCGAACCAGCGCCCATATGGGATGCCGGTGCTTCAGGCCAGGGCGTTAACCTGCTGCGCCACAGTGGTGTCCCCTCCCACCATTTTTTTTCTCTAAAGATTTATTTATTTATTTATTTATTTATTTGAAAGGCAGAGTTTCAGAGAGGCAGAGGCAGAGAGAGAGAGAGGTCTTCTATCCGCTAGTTCACTCTCCAATTGGCCACAATGGACAGAGCTGGGCTGATGCAAAGCCAGGAGCCAGGAGCTTCCTCTGGGTTTCCCACATGTGTGCAGGAGCCTAAGCACTTGGCCCATCTTCTTCTGTTTTCTCAGGCCATAGCAGAGAGCTGGATCAGAAGTGGAGCAACCAGGACTTGAACCAGCATCCATATGGGATTCCAGCACTTCAGGTGGCGGCTTTACCCACTATGCCACAGCGTCAGCCCCCATCATCTGGCTTTTAACAACAATCAACTCACAGCAAATCTTGTTTCACTTACACCCTTTACATATTGTATTAGTTTTCTAACATTGTATAACAAATTACCACAAACTCAGTAGATTAAAACATCATCCGAGGGTTAGTTCACAGTTCTCCCTCAAGTTAAATCCCTCTCACACTTCAAATCTGTGCCAGGAAAAGGCCAACCCATTTAAGGGCCCATCTGATTAGATCAGACTCACCAAAGATAATTTTCCTTCAGACCAGCCTATTTGTGATAACTGTACTTGCACAATCTCTTCACAGCAGCATCTCCATTGCATTTGGCTGCATACTTGGAAAAAGTTGTGTGTATACCAGCAGTGAACTATGACAACCCATGCGAAATGCTGTGTACCCAGGCGTTCATTAGACACTCAGTGCTCAAGGTGTTTACTGGGGGCTGCTCACATCTGCACTTTCTGCCTAGTGTGTGCCCAAATCCCAGCCTTTCAGAAGGAAAGCAAATCACAGTGTTTGTACAAACAATTTGAGCACAGTGAACCATAATTATCAATTAGGGAATGATGGAAACTCTCCCAAAACCCAAGTTTCCAGATGTTAGTCAAGGACTAACCTTACAAGTAGGACTTCCTTAGGGACAGCAGTGTTAGGCATGGTATGTTAACTATTTTCTGCAGATAGCTACATTATATTTTGTTTATTCAGTCAACCAATTGATGGATAAGTGAGTTGTCTAACTGTTGGCTACTGTGAATAATAGTCTTAGTAACATTCACAGGAAAGTCTTTGTGTGGACAAATGCTTTCATTTTTCCTTGGCAGATCCCTAGAAATGAAATTACTGGGTCATGTGGTAATTTCACTTTTAATATTTTGAGAAATCATCAAATCATTTTCCAAAGTGTCTAACTATTTTACATTCCTACCAGGATTGTATCAGAGTTGCAATTTCTCCACATCCTTGCTAACTCTTACCTTTGTCAATCTTTCTTTATTATAAGCCATTCCAGTGAGTATGAAATAGTATCTCATAGTGGTTTTGTTTGCACTTTCCTAACAACTAAAAGTGTTGTGCATCTTTTTTTAAAAAATGACAAATAAGCATTATATATATTTATGAAGTACAATGTGATGTTTTGATATGTCTGTCTTAACTTTGTTTTGTTCTGCTATAACAGAATACCTGAAACTGGGTAATTTATAATCAACAGAAATGTATTTGGCTCATGGTTCTGGAGGTTGAGAAGTCCAAATTGAGGTGCCACATGTGGCGAAGGCCTTCATCCCATGGTGGATGGCAGGAAAGTAGCCATGCAAGACAGAATAAGAGAACGGGGCCAAACTCATCTTTTTATCAGGAACCCACTCCTGCAATAACTAACGCACTCCCATGATAATGGCATTAACCCATTCATCAGGGCAGAGCCCTCATGACCTAACCACCTCTTAATGGTCCTCCCTCTCAACACTGTTGCCCTGGGGATAAAGATTCCAACACACAAATTCTGAAGGATGCATTCAAGCTAAAACATTTTAGATTGTGATATGAATATACCAAATGAATTAACATATCCAGCACCTCACATACATGTATCAATTTTTGTGATAGAAAGTGTTGAGCATCTTCTCATGTGCCTATTGGTCATTCACATAAACTCTGCCATTTTTAAACTGGGCTATCTTCTTATCATTAAGTGGTAAGATTCCTTATATATTCTGGATATATTTTTTCTCCCAATCTGTGGGTTGGTCTCTTGGGATACTGGGACTTTTGGGGGGTGCTTTTTGGTAGGTATGTTATGTTTATGCTTCAATAAAGATTTCTGAACATCATACAAAATGAGACTGCTTATCAGACTTTTACGTGCTCATCTTGAAAGATATTTTTGTTCAGTGTACTCCTGTTCCATCTTGAGAGAAGATCATTACAGTTAAAACATAGTCAGAAATGGTCATCTGAAACCACATCTTACCTGATTCACTTTGTTCTTTCTCCTTCTCTTGCAGTTCATCAGTGAGCCTTTGAATCTCTGCATGAGCCATCACTAACCTCTTTGCTATGTGTTCAACACCTCTTTCTATGCAGTTTTGAGATGTTTTATTTTTTTCCAGGTCTTCATTATGTGACTGAAATAAAGTTAATTATTTTATTAGTAATAAAACAGTAAATAGTCTTCATGATAAGTTGCTATTTTCTATAATGCTTGAAAGCTAGTAAAGAAAATAGTAAACAATATTTCATTTACATGCATTTCTTTCATTAGGTTGACCAAAAAATTGGTATTTTATGGTTTTTACTTATAAAATGTAATTTCGGGATAGGCATTTGGTCTAGTGGGTAAGCCACCAGTTGAGATGCACACATTCCATTCTGGAGTGCCTAGGTATGGTTCCTGGCTCCATCTCCTGATTTTAGCTTCCAGCTAATGCACACCCTGGAAGGCACTAGGTGATGGCACAAGTAGTTGGTTTCCTGAAATCCACATGAGGGGCTAATCCTCTGCCTGTGGTGCCAGTACTCCGGGTTCTAGTCCCAGTTGGGGCACCTGTTCTGTCCCGGTTGCTCCTCTTCCAGTCCAGCTCTCTGCTGTGGCCTGGGAAGGCAGTGGAGGATGGCCCAAGTGCTTGGTCCTGCACCCACATGGGAGACCAGGAGGAAGCACTTGGCTTCTGGCTTTGGATCGGTGCAGCGTGCCGGCTGTAGCAGCCATTTGGGGGATGAACCAACAGATGGAAGACCTTTCTGTCTCTCTCTCTCACTGTCTAACTATGCCTGTCAAAAAAAAAAAAATCCACATGAGGGACCTGGATTGAATCCCCAGCTTCTGGCTTCAGCCTAGCCCAGCCCAGTCTGGCTACCGTGGGCATTTGGGAAGTAAACCAATGGATAGGAGCTCTCTCTGTTGCTCTCTCAAATAAAATAATATAAATAACAATTTAAAACATATTTGACTTTACATGGCTCAACCTTACATATCTAAGTCATCATATTCATAGGACTATAAAAAACAGAAACTTGGGGTGAACACTGAGGCACAACATATTAAGCCTTGGCTACTTTGCTTCTGATCCAGCTGCCTGCTAATGCATCCTGGGAAAAAGCAGCAGATGATGACCTGAGTTCTTGGGCCCCTGCCACCCACAAAGGAGACCTGGATGAAGTTTCTGACTCCTGGTTTCAGCCTGACCCAAGTCCCAGATGTTGCAGGCATTTGAAGAAGTGAAGTAGCAGGCAGAATATCTCTTGCTCTTTCTTCTCACTTACTCACTTGGCCTTTTAAGTAGTTAAAAATAATAAGTAGATATTTAAAAAATTAAACATTCAAAATAGAGCATCATCTGGCAAAAAAGAGGAGGCAACACTCCTTATAAAATGCTTTCATATAAAACACTTCATTTAATTTTAAGTAAGCACACATTTAACAAGGCTCAATTCATGTTAAGAGCTTTTCTGCAATTATTTTCAAAAGATTTTATTTTACTTTTAAAAAATATTTTACTTATTTGAAAGGCAGAGTGACAGAGAGAAAGGGAGAGACAGAGAAAGAGGTCTTCCATCTGTTGGTTCATTCCCAAAATGGCTTCAAGGGTCAGAGGTAGGCCAGGCTGAGGCTAGGAGACAGAAACTTGATTTTGGTCTCCTACGGTCTACATTGGTGAGAAGCTGGAATCAGGAACCTGAGTTGGGAATAGAATCCAGGTGCTCTGACATGGAATAACAGTTAGGTCAAACACCTGCCCCCAGCTTTTTTATTTTTTAATTTTACATTATAACAGGAACATTTTCCCATACCACTATATGACAATTTTTTAAAGGAAGTTATTTTTAAAGATTTATTTATTTATTTGAAAGTCAGAGTTACACAGAGAAGGAGAAGCGCAGAGAGAGAGGTCTTCCATCCGCTGAGTCACTCCCCAGTTGGCCGCAATGGCTGGAACTGCACCGATCTGAAGCCAGGAGCCAGGAGCTTCTTCCGGGTCTCCCATGAGCATGCAGGGGCCCAAGGACTTGGGCCATCTTCTACTGCTTTCCCAGTCCATAACAGAGAGCTGGATCAGAAGTGGAGCAGCTGGGATTCGAACCAGCACAAATATGGGATGCCGGCACTGCAGGTGGCAGCTTTACCCACTATGCCAGAGCACTGGCCCCATGGAAGTTATTTTTTTAAAATGTCTTATTCATTTATTTATTTTATTTGAAAGGTACAGAGAGGACATAGAAACAGAACAGATCTGCTGTTCACTCCCCAAATGCCTACAATAGCCAGGGACGGATAAGGCCAAATTTAGGAGCTGGTAGAACTCAATCTGTAAATGACAGGGACCCAACTACTTAAGCCACCACTTGCTGCCTACCAGTGTACACATTAGCAAGAAGCTGGATAAGAAGCAGAGCTGGGACTCTGACCCAGGCACTCTGACACAGGATTTGGGTGTCCCAAGTAGTAGCTTAACAGCTGCACCAAATGCCTAAGCCTGGAACAATGATTTTTGAAGGCTGTATAATGCTCCACAGTGGGTATAACATCACATATATATTTATATATACACACATACATATACACACATATCTATATATATATACACATATACAATCATTTAAGCACTTGGATAGTTTTCCATTTCTTCTATTATAAATACTGTAATATATAATTTCAGCTGTATGTATTTTCCTTTTCTTGGGTTATTTCTCATGGTTAAATTTCCAGAATACAGTTTATTCACCAGATTTAGCTCTTAATAATATTCCCCCAGATCAAAAAATTAAATTCATTGAAGAGAATTGATTATATTTAAAAATACATGGCATTCTTTATAAAGGACTCCCCAAAGGAGGAGTATATCACAAATATATTTGTGATTTTTTTAAAGGATATAACACACATTGTTTAAATTTTGATATATTCAATAAAAGTTATCCAATGTATTAGACGGAGATTCATTTTTTTCCACAAAGTTTTATGATGTGTTTGTAATACTTTTAATGGTCACTTTGATCATCTTTACAGCATGCATCTACACATTTGAAAAACACGATTTGTCTACATGTTTTTATTTCATTTGAAAGGCAGAAAGACAGAGATACAGAGAAACAGACACAGAGAGACCTTTCATCTGTTACTTAACTTCCCAAAGTCCCACAACAGCCAGACCCGGGCCTGGTCAAACCCAGGGGCCCAAAGCTCAGTCTCCGATGTGGGTGGAAGGGACCCAAGAATTTGAGCCATCACCTGCTGCCTCCCAGTGCTTTAGCAGGAAGCTGGATAGGAAACAGGATCTGGGAATCAAACCCAATACTCCAATACGGGATGCGGATATCCCAAGCAGTGATATTACATATAACACATATTTTTAAATATCTCATTCAAGTTTTTTTTAGATTGCTGCACAGGTTCTTGATGTTTCTGATGTTCTCTTTCCTGAGGCTGGTGGATTTGTTTAAGTCTCTCCTTAAAAATCAAGACATAAATAAAACTTCTATTGAACAGTCTTCTCAAATAAATTTTATATCTAAAAAAATTAATAACCAATTTATATTAGCAAATGAGGAAACACAGTCCAATCCATTTTATAAGGCAAAAACCTGCGAAACCTGTGTTCTCAGTCAGATGATACTGATTCTTAGAGGGAACAAAAACCTCCTTACTGTCTTGATGTACACAGCATGGATGTGCTGACAGTACATAAAGTGATGTAGGATATAATTGTAAAATTAAAGTTTCATGGGAGAATGATCAGGAAAAATTACTTTAAAAATTTCTTTACAGAGGCCATAATAGAAAGAAGGTTGAATAACACTGGACTAACTGACTTGACACTAATACAAGATAATACATGAAAGATAATACAAGAAAGAAAAATCACAGGGTAATCTGACTCAAACATAGACACAAAAATCTTAAACAAAATGTTGTCAAATCTAACTAGTAATATTTAGAAAGAATAACACATTATGACCAGGTTGGATTTATCCAAAGGATGCAAAATAGTATTTTTTAAAAATTTTATTTATTTGAGAGGTAGAGAGAGGAAGAGGGAGAAAGGGAGAGAGAGTATTCCCATCTGCTGTTTCATTCCCCAAATGCCTCAAATAGCCAGAGCTGGGACAGACTGAAGACAGAAGCTAGGAAATCAATCCAGGTCTCCTACTTAGGTGGCAGGAACCCAGCGACTTGAGCCATCACTGCTGCCCTCCAGCATCTACACTGACAGAGAGCTGTAATCAGGAGCTGGAGCCAGGTATCAAACGCAGGCAACTGGATGAGGAACACGGGCATCTAAACTGCTAGGTTAACTACCTATGCCTCCAGGCACTCATTGAGCCCCTTGTATTCTTAAGCAGGAAGAAATTGGTTTCCTGATATTTTAATGAATGACTGGTTAAATAAATGAACCCATTTTAATTTATCAGTTTTAGAGGCAGAGAGAGCAAGAGTGAGGGTGAGAGCGAGAGCGAGAGAGAGAGAAAGATACACAGAGAGCACTTCCACTGGTTTACTCTCCAAATGTCCACAACATCCCAGGACAGGATAGGCTGAAATTGAAAGCCAGGAACCCAATTGATCTCCCATAGGGTGAGAGGGACCCATAAAGCCTTTACTTGTTGCCTCTTATGGTGCACATTAGCAGGAAGTTGGAACTGGGAGCAGAACTGGAACTTTAACTCAAGCACTTCAATATACAATGTGGGTATCCCACCTGGCATCTTAACTGCTTGGCCAAATGCCTGCCCCAGTGAATGCATATTTTTAAGAAGATTTGTTTATTTGTTTGAAAGGCAGAGTTTCAGAAAGAGAAAGAGAGAGAGAGAAAGAGAGAGAGAGATATCTTCCATCTGCTGGTTCACTCCCCATATGGCTACAAGGGCCAGAACTGGGCCAGGCTGAAACCAGGAGCCAGAAGCTTCTTTCAGTTCTTCCATATGGGTGCAGGGCCCAAACACATGGTCCATCTTCATTGCCTTTCCCAGGTGCATTAGCCAGAAGCTGGACCAGAAGTAGAGCAGCCAGGACTGGAATTGGCACCCATATGGCATTGCAGGTGCCAGAGGCAGAGGCTTAACCTGCTACACCATGGTGCTGCCCCCTGTTGAACACATTTTACAACTGGCATGCATCTTATTCAATGACTAGTTAATTTTAGAATACCTGTAGAAATGTTTTCTGTAGGTTACTGCTCTTACATCTTTGAGACTCTGGCTTGGGGTCTACAAGTTCTAATTTCCCCAAGAGTATATGTCTCTCCACCAATAAGCATGCACTATATTCACTGGGTCTACTCAGAGGTGTTCTGGACAAGCCTTCTTGATACAACATTTCCTCATCTTCCTTTATTTGGGTTTCTGTTAGGAAGAAATAATAGAAACAAAACTGTTAAAAGAGCATAGGTCAATTACTGCTGTTATAAGATATTGAATGAATTATTAGATAAAAATTAATATAAAAAGCTATATTGATATTACCAGCCTTCTCTGTTTCTCCATAGTATTTACACTTTCAGAAACAATAACAATAAAAGGTTCTTAAAAGCAGTAGATATGCTAACTGTCGCATAACCTTAAATTTTTCATTTAATAAAGATTAAGCACATCCTTTTTTGAAAGGTTTGTTAGGAATCCAAATATGAATTTATATATGCTTATATATTTGTTGTTTTATCAAACAATTATTATATTGGCAGTATAGTATAAGCACTTATGACACATCTGTCTCTTATAATAACCCAATTGGGTCAGAACAATTATTATTACTATTTAAGAGAAAAAATAGGCATCAAGAATTCAATAACTGGTCTAGAGTCACTCAACTAATGCTGACAAAATTCTCAGTGATTTCAATATTCAGATAATTATTTCAGTGCCCTGGTTTCTTAGTTCTGTCACCAACTAACTTCCAAAGATCCAGCCCTCAGGGCTGTGACGTAGCAGGTTAAGCCACCTCCTGTGACACCAGCATCCCATGTGGGCACCCATTTGAGTCCTGGTGGCTCTGCTTGCAATCCAGCTCTCTGCTAATATTCCTGGGAAAGCAGTGGAAAATGGCCCAAGTACTTGGGCCCCTGCCACCTATCTGGGAGATTTAGATAAAGCTCCTGGCTTTGGCCTGGCCCACTGCTGGCCACTGCAGCCATTTGGGGAGTGAACCAGTGGATGGACGATTCTCTCTCTTTCTGTAACTTTCAAAAAAAAAAATTAAAAATCCAGTCCTCTACTCACCCCCACCTCAGCCACCTATTCCACAGTAATTCCCTATACCTTGCCATTACCAATAGCAGTGAACTCTCCCTATATCAATTTCAAGTAGCCTATTCTCTAATGATCCCTCTTAACATCTCCATTTGGATGTCTAACCTACACCTCAAAATTTGTATGTCCAAAAGCAAACCCTTTATTGTTTCCCCCAAGCTAAGTCTCCCACAATCTCCTCCTGAGCAGTTAGAAATGCCAATATTCTAATTATTCAAGACAAATCTATGGGTTACCAATGATTTCTTTCCTTCTGAACAACATTTAATTCACCTTAAATTATATTAACTCTACTTTCAAATATATCCTTTGATTCCACAGGTATTACTGCTATCACAGATACATGTGTTCCTAAAAAAATCTTGCATTTTGCAAAGTTTCTCACTAGAAAAATAGGGTTTATTGAAAGCACAGATTCGGATAATCCACCCTAACCCTTGTTGTGTAACTAGAGTGCTATAAAAATATGACAATCCAGAGTGGGTTTTTGGCTTAGTGGTTAAAATGACAGTTGAGATGCCCACATCCCACATCAGAATGCCTGGGTTTGAGTTCTGGCTTTGCTCTTGATTCCAGCCTCCTGCCAGTGTGTACCCTGGGATACAGTAGGTGATGCTCAAGTATTTGAATCCTAGGGCCAGCACTGCGGTGTAGCCGGTTAAACCATCAACTGTGACACAGGCATCCTATATGGGCATTGGCTGGATTCCTGGCTGCTCCACTTCTGATCCAGCTCCCTGCTAATACGCCTGGGAAAGCAGCAGAAACTGGCCCAAGTGCTTGGGTCCTTGTACCTACATGGGAGACCCAGAAGAAGCTCCTGGCTCCTGGCTTAGGTCTGGCCCAAGTCTAGCCATTGCAGCTAGTTTGAGGGGCAAACTAGCAGATGGAAGATCTCTCTCTCTCTCTTTCTCCCTTTCTCTTTCTCTCTGTAACTCTGCCTTTCAAATAAAATAAATAAAAAAAATGTTTAAAGGATTTGAGCCCTGCCACTCATGTGGGATACCTGGATTGAGTTTCTGCTTCCCAGCTCCCAACACCACTTAAGAGTTTCTCTGTCTCTCTGTTCCTGGCTCTGTGACTCTCAAATAAAAATTTAAAATAAAATATTGATAATTTTATAATTATACTGTGACATTTAAACAGATATGTCAAATTCCTAAAACATAAAGGAATTATAGTATCTTTTTTTAAAAAATCAAGATTATGTAAATGTGGGCTAAAGGAGGAGTTAAGACCACAGAGTTGTGGAAACAAAGGCAAAAAAATGCACAAAGATTGGGGATATCTGTGAAATAAGCACCATCAAGCCAAAAACAAGTGGACAAACTGAGCACAAAGGAAGAACGTGGGGTGAATAGGATTCATGTACAAACTCCAAGGTTTCCTGGGAAAAATTATATTTTCCTGGGAAAATCGCCAGGAAAATTACATATGAACTTCCACATTATTATATCATCCCCCTAGGTGCCAATCCACCATGAGAAAATTCACAGGGCAAAACCATGTTGGAAGCAGGATACACAGCATGTTCTGCTTCTTGCAAGTATTATCAGACTAGAGTCTGGAACAACTCTCCTACTAAAAATGCCATAAGAAATGAAAGAAAACTTCAAAAGGCAACCACCATGAAAACAAAACTTGAATAGAAACTTTTACATCAGCAGAAGAAAACTCGATCTACACAGTGGAAAGCAGGAAAGGAAAAAACCATGAGCGTGCACTACATGTGAAATATGTCCTATGACCGACTCGTCCCTCACAGCCACTCCATTCCAACTATTACAGAAGGGTTACTGAAAGGCTGGGATACAAGGACACACACCTGGAACAAACATGACCACACAGGAATGGAATATGGGACTGGATCATCTCTCTACATCATCCGGCTTCTCTATAAGGACAGACTTTCTGTACCTCTTCAGCAAGGCTGAAAACAACCATTCACCTCCTAAGCTGTTTCTTTGTTCATCTTAGTTTCAGACTTTTTGAAAAGGGCTGGCTCTGTGGTGTAGTGGGTAAAGCTGCTGCCTGTAGTGCCAGCATTCCATATGGGACCAGTTTGGGTCCTGGCTGCTCCACTTCTGATCAAGCTCCCTAATGCGCCTGGGAAAGAAGTAGAGGATGGCCCAAGTGCTTGGGTCCCTGCACCCCCATAGGAAACTCAAAGAAGCTCCTGGTTCCTGGCTTTGGATCAGCCTAGCTCCGGCCATTTGGGGAG